>NW_024100912.1:0-300000 GCF_016161935.1 Mauremys reevesii
TGTTGGTGAGAATATGCTTCAGGTTGGCAGGTTGTCTGTGGGCGAGGACTGGCCTGCCACCCAAGGCCTGTGAAAGTGTGGGATCATTGTCCAGGATGGGTTGTAGATCCCTGATGATGCGTTGGAGGGGGTTTGAGCTGGGGACTCTGAAGAGTATAATTCAAAGAATCAGAGCAGGTTGCAGTGGGGACAGAAGGAACGTGAAGAGATTTGGCAGCATTTGACCTCCAGAAGAAGAAAGAGGAGCGTCCATGTACCAGCAATGCAGATACAGATGAGCAACCATTTTCATGTTCTCTCAACAGGTGAGAGTGGACTAGATAAGGCATCTGAGGGAAGGGAGCAGAAGGGAGATTCCACTGATTGGAAGCGCATGAGATACTTGTCCTAGGGATGGGGTTCCACGGTCACCACTCCCAAGAGGAGGTGGGTGGTGGTGTGGTTGGGATTACCTCTTCAGGGGACTGAGTCATCTATCTGCCACCTCAACCGGAAAACTGAGAGGTCTGCTGCTTGCCAGGAGCTAGGATTCACAATGTAATGGGAGAGACTGCCGAGACTCATCAAGCGCTTGATTTCTACCCTTCCTGCTTCTCCATGTGGACACCAATGATACTGCCAAGAATGACCTTGAGGATCACTGCAGACTACGTCGCCCAGGGAAGAAGGATAAAGGAGTTCTAGGTGCAAGTGGTGTTCTCAGACATCCTCCTGTGGAAGGAAAAGGCCCGGGTAGAGACCACAAATCGTGGAAGTCAATGAATGGCTACACAGGTGGTGTCGGAGAGAAGGGTTTGGATTCTTCTGACCAAGGGATGGTGTTCTGAGAAGGAGGAGGCTAGGCAGAGACGGGTTCCACCAACAAAGAGAGGGAAGAGCATCCTCACAAGCAGTCTGGCTAACTTCTAGCGAGGAGGGTTTTAGAGTAGGTTCACTGGGGAAGGGAGACCAAAACCCTGAGGTAAGTGGGGAAGTGGATACCAGGAGGAAGCACGAGCAGGAGAGTGCAAGACAGGAGGACTCCTGTCTCATACTGAGAAAGCGGGATGATCAGCTAGTTTTCTTAATTAGCTATACACAAATGCAAGAAGCCTGGGAAACAAGCAGGGAGAACTGGAAGTCCTGGCACAGTCAAGGAACTATGATGTGATTGGAATAACAGAGACTTGGTGGGATAACTCACATGGCTGGAGTACTGTCATGGATAGATATAAACTGTTCAAGAAGGACAGGCAGGGCAGAAAAGGTGGGGAAGTTGTACTGAATGTAAGAGAGGAATACACCTGCTCAGAGCTCTGATATGAAACTGCAGAAAAACCTGAGAGTCTCTGAATTAAGTTTAGAAGTGTGAACAACACGGGTGATGTTGTGATGGGAGTCTGCTATAGACCACCAGACTAGGGCGCTGAGGTGGACAAGGCTTTCTTCCGACAACAAACAGAAGTTACTAGATCACAGGCCCGGGTTCTCATGGGAGACGTCAATAACCCTGATATCTGCTGGGAGAGCAATACAGAGGTGCACAGACAATCCAGGAAGTTTTTTGAAAGAGTAGGGGACAATTTCCTGGTGCAAGTGCTGGAGGAACCAACTAGGGGCAGAGCTCTTCTAGACCTGCTGCTCACAAAGAGGAAAGAATTAGTAGGGGCAGCAAAAGTGGATGGGAACCTGGGAGGCAGTGACCATAAGATGATCGAGTTCAGGATCCTGATGCAAGGAAGAGAGGAAAGCAGCAGAATAAAGATTCTGGATTTCAGAAATGCAGACTTTGACTTCTTCAGGGAATGGATGGGCAGGATCTCCTGGTAGAATAACATGAGGGGGAAAGGAGTCCAGGAGAGCTGGCAGTATTTTAAAGAATCCTTATTGAGGTTGCAGGAACAAACCATCCCAATGTGTAGAAAGAATAGTAAATATGGCAGGTGACCAGCTTGGCTTAACAGTGAAAACCTTGCTGATTTTAAACGCAAAAAAGAAGCTTACAAGAAGTGGAAGATTGGCCAAATGACCAGGGAGGAGTATAAAAATATTGCTCAGGCATAAAGGAGTGAAATCAGGAAGGCCAAATCCCACTTGGAGTTGCAGCTAGCAAGAGATGCTAAGAGTAACAAGAAAGGTTTCTTCAGGTATGTTAGCAACAAGAAGAAAGCCAAGGAAAGTGTGGGCCCCTTACTGAATGAGGGAGGCAACCTAGTGACAGAGGAATTGGAAAAAGCTAATGTACTCAATGATTTTTTTGCCCCTGACTTCATGAACAAGGTCAGCTCCCAGACTGCTACACTGGGCAGCACAGTATGGGGAGAAGGTGACCAGCCCTCTGTGGAGAAAGAAGTGGTTCGGGACTATTTAGAAGAACTGGACGAGCACAAGTCCATGGGGCTGGGTGCACTGCGTTTGAGGGTGCTAAAGAAGTTGGCAGATGTGATTGCAGAGCCATTGGCCATTATCTCTGAAAACTCATGGCAATCCAGGTCCTGGATGACTGGAAAAAGGGGAGAAGGAGGATCCGGGGAACTACAGGCCAATCAGCCTCATCTCAGTCCCTGGAAAAATCATGGAGAAGATCCTCAAGGAATCAATTCTGAACCACTTAAAGGAGGGGAAAGTGATCAGGAACAGTCAGCATGGATTCACCAAGGGCAAGTCATGCCGGACTAACCTAATTGCCCTCTATGAAGAGATAACTGGCTCTGTGGATGAGAGGAAAGCAGTGGATGTGTTACCCCTTGACTTTAGCAAAGCTTTGATACGGTCTCCACAGTATTTTTGCCAGCAAGTTAAAGAAGTATGGACTGGAAGAATGGACTATAAGGTGGATAGAAAGCTGACTAGATCATCGGGCTCAACTTGTAGTGATCAAAGCTTCATGTCTAGTTGGCAGCCGGTATCAAGCAGAGTGCCCCAAGGGTCGGTCCTGGGGCCGATTTTGTTCAATATCTTCATTAATGATCTGGAGGATGGCATTGACGCACCTCAGCAAGTTTGCAGAGTACACTAAACTGGGAGGAGTGGTAGATATGCTGTAGGGTAGGGATAGGATACAGAGGAACCTAGACATATTAGAGGATTGGGCCAAAAGAAACCTGATGAGGTTCAATAAGGACAAGTGCAGAGTCCTGCACTTAGGATGGAAGAATCCCATGCACTGCTACAGACTAGGACCGAAAGGCTAGGCAGCAGTTCTGCAGAAAAGGACCTAGAGATTCCAGTGGATGAGAAGCTGATATGAGTCAACAGTGTGCCATAATTGCCAAGAAGGCTAATGTCATTTTGGGCTGTATAAGTAGGGGCATTGCCAGCAGATTGAGGGATGTGATAATTCCATCTATTCGACATTGGTGAGGCCTCATCTGGAGTACTCATCTGAGTTTTGAGCCCCACACTATGAGAAGGATGTGGGAAAATTGGAAATAGTCCAGCGGAGGGCAACAAAATGATTAGGGGCTGGAGCACATGACTTATGAGGAGAGGCTGAGGGAACTGGGATTGTTTAGTCTGCAGAAGAGATGAATGAAGGGGGATTTGATAGCTGCTTTCAACTACCTGAAAGGGGGTTCCAAAGAGGATGTGCTAGGCTGTTCTCAGTGGTAGCAGATGACGGAAAAAGGAGTAATGGTCTCAAGTTGCAGAGGGGAGGTTTAGGTTGGATATTAGGAAAACTTTTCACTAGTAGGGTGGTGAAGCACTGGAATAGGTTACCTAGGAGGTGGTGGAATCTCCTTCCTTAGGGGTTTTTAAGGTCAGGCCTGACAAAGCCCTGTCTGGGATGATTTAGTTGGAGATTGGTCCTGCTTTGAGCAGGGGGTTGGACTAGATGACCTTCTGAGGTCCCTTCCAACCCTGAGATTCTTTTCTATGACTCTATGATAATAAGAAGTGCATAGAGCCATTATTAACATTATAGATATTGGCCTCCCTTTTGACCCAAGAGTTAGCCGGTATTTGAGGTCTTGTGCACTGTTTGGTTGAGAGGAGAAAGTGATGACAGAGTCAGGTATGTTCATTTATGCAACCCCATTTATTTACATAGAATCCACAAAGTCCTGTATGTCCTTGAGCACAACAGTAACCAGACAATAGGAGGCACTTTATTTGCTCCTGACTCTAAGTGTCTTTCCAGCCATCACTCTTTCCAAAAGCCCCTGCATTTGTTATCAGACCATGAGGAACCCCGTTGGACTACATGGCCCTGCCACTCCCAGCCTTGCCTGTGGTCTTGTCCTTGTGGGTTGGTTTCCATTGCCCAGGTGGAACTAAACAAAAGGGCATTTAATGGTTCCTGTGTTTAGCCTGAATGGAAGGTGCTTATCACAGCCACCAAATACAACAATGTGCTGCAGTTGCCCATAGATTAATGACACACTTTAGGGACCCAGCCAGGCTCCAGTCTCTCCAACAACTTTCCTCCAATTGCTTTATTTTGATACCATTTATTAACAGGCTTGTGAATTCTTGACCCAGTTATTTTGTTATATCCAATGAAGTGGATACAGAGTTTCACAGATCCTTTAAGCTGTCTAGGATCAGTGGACTGGCCCTATTAGTATCCAGTCCTCCCTTTCACATGGCACACTACTTGTGTCTTGCATCGTGCACCACAGGGGCAACAAGAGCCCCAGCAGGAACCCCCTCCTGGTCACCCTTCAGTCCTTCTTCCTGTTCACCTGTGGAGACAGTGTTAGTATTGGCAGGTGCTGGTTTAAACAGTTTGAACTGATTTTGGTGCCTCCAAAACGTTCCCATTTTCCCTCCAACCTTTGCACACATGGTGTTAATAGTCAAAGGGCCCGCCTGGCTACCTTGGCTTCAGAATTCCATTGACCTCCGGATAAATGCAACACATTGCCAGATTTCCAACTTTAAATGCAGGTTTGCTTAGACTGCTCTTATTATCCAGCTGGGTTTGATTTTTTTTTAACTTGGTTGTATAGCGGTTTTTTAATTTATTGTCCAGTACCTTAATGTAGTTTTGTAACCTGTCTGTGAAGGGCCCTGACCCTTCTGCAGGCAGGACTGCATCACTAGGCATTCTCATTGCTCTTCCTGTTGTTAGTTCAAAGGTGTTAGCCGGGTCAGCTTGTTTAGGCTGCCTGTGCTTTGGTAAAGCACAGCAGTCTCCTGTATCCAGAACTGCTTGTGTTAAGGTTGCTTTCATTGTCCTTCTTATTCTTGTTACCATTCCTGAGCTTTCAGGGTGGTACAGTATATGGAACCTTCGCTTTATTCCTAATGCCTAACATGCCTCTTGCATTACACGCCCCATATAGTGAGTTCCTTGGTCCGAGTCTATTGACAGTGGCAGGCCCATCTGGGTATTACTTCCTTTGCTAAGATAGGAGCCACTGTTGTGGCAGTACAGTTTTTAGCGGGGAATGCCTCTACCCATTGGGTGAAAGTGTCAATAATTACCAAAATATACTTATATCCCCTGCTTTGTGGCAAGGACGCAGTAAAATCACTTTGCAGATTCTGCCGTGGTCCCTCTGGCCGTGGTTGATGGTTCAGGGGTACGTTCTTCCTCCTACTCACATTCACTTGTGCACATTACACATTTTTAAGAAATTAGCATCTTTTTTCATAGCTGCTTTAGGGCAGCTTTTATTTGCCTCCATCCCAGGGGAGCTGGGGAGTGAATGGCATGGAGCAGCAGAGCCGGTATGCACTCAGGGGCTACCAGCTCCTCCCCCCCAGCCCATATTAAATTGATTTTTATATACACAGCCTGGTCCTTCTAATTTGTTTTTCTTTTTCAGGCTTATGGTTGCATAGAGCCCGTTTAAATTCACCTCCTCCTCAGCCCCTGCAATTCCACAAAGCCTGACTGGGTTTGCCTGTGCAGCCTCTTTAGCCCGTTATTCTGCCCAGTAGTTTCCCTTCTGTTCCTCGCTTGCGATTGTATGATGACTACTGCCAGTTCTGATCGTAGTTTGACAGCTTCTGTTAGTCTTTTAACCGCATCGGTATTATTAATGGGTTTGCTGGTTGTTATAAAACCCCTGCGTGACCACACGTCCATGTAGTCACACATTGCTCACGTACCTGCTGTCTGTGTACACTGTGAGCCTTTCACTCTCCCCCACTCTTAGAGCGTCAGTGAGGGCTGCCAGCTCTGCTTTTTGAGCTGACTTTGAACCATCCAGCTGGCCTGACACTATTACTGTTCCATTACTAACTACTGATGCTCATTCTGTATATGACACTTTATTTTGATACTTCCTTGACCTATTTACATACAAAATTATGTCTGGATTTTTAATGCCTTTTTTTAACTCTTCTCAACACTTTCTCTCCCCTATCTATGAGACATTCATGTACTTTTCTATTTCTATTATCACATCCGAAGAAGTGAGCTGTAGCTCACGAAAGCTCATGCTTAAATAAATTTGTTAGTCTTTAAGGTGCCACAAGTACTCCTGTTTTTTTTTCGGGTACAGACTAACACGGCTGCTACTCTGAAACTTTTCTATTTATGTTCAGGTATTTAGCCACATTTAGTTTTTTGTCCCTCACTGTGGAGAAATTAGGGTTTTGCAAGCACAGTGTTTACTCCCACTGACTCCTGCGGGCAGGGACGGCTCCAGACCCCAGTGCGCCAAGCGCGCGCTTGGGGCGGCATCCCGTGGGAGGGTGGCAGGCGGCTCCGGTGGACCTCCCGCAGTCGTGCCTGCGGAGGGTCCGCTGGTCCTGCGGCTCCGGTGGACCTCCCGCAGGCACGTCTGCGGGAGGTCCACTGGAGCCACGGGACCGGCGACCACCAGAGCGCCCCCCGCGGCGTGCCGTCCTGCTTGGGGCGGCGCAAATCCTAGAGCCGCCCCTGCCTGCAGGCATCTGTTATGGATTTTAGCCGCCCAGTATTAAGGAGGTCAATGAGCGTGTGTGGGGTGTGCAATACCAGCATGCCCGTGAGGGTATATGGCTTACTGGCTTTTACAGCCCAGGTTGCACAATCCAAAGCAGCCATGCTCTCTGGTAGCCCTTGTGATACAGGGGACCTTAAGGTAGACAGGTATGCCACCAGGCGCTGTTTGAGATGTGTCAGCACTGCAGCATATTGGTCTTACTGTGATAGGGTGATCAGCTAGCAAGTGTGAAAAATTGGGACAGGGGTGGGGAGACCATATAAAAAAAAGCCCCAAATATTGGGACTGTCCCTATAAAATTGGGATATCTGGTCACCCTATACTGTGATTACAGTACAGGCGGAACTGCTTTCCCATATTGGGTAAGCCCAGGCTGGGGGCAGTGGATAGAGCTTGCTTTACTTTTACGAATGCCTCCTCTTCTTCTGTGCCCCCTATTACTGACTCATTTGTAGGTTTTCCCCCTCTAGTAAGTTTTTGGTTTGGTTACACCATCTCTGAGTGCTCTGGTATATATGTCCTACAGTAACTAAGGAGTCCCAGCACTTTCTGGATTTCTTTAACTGTCCGTGGTCTTTTTAACTCTTGAATTGCCTGCTTGGAATGAGACTATTTTGATTCTTGCCTCAAAGCTAATTCTTTTTAATATTTTTTTTCTATCTGAGGATGTTTTTTTCTATTAACAGCCTAGCATTCTCTGACCCTTACCCTTCTGTAACATTGTTTTTTGTAAATACCTTTAAAATGCTTATTATTATTTTTAATCTTCTGAAAGACAAAAACAATATTGTTTTACTCTTTTGGGGGAGGCAGATTACGGGGATGGGATTTCCCAAGTCCCTGGACAGGTTCTACAGCAAGACAAGATAAGCACAATAAACCAATGGTCTAAAAGATTACATAATGGCTCCATCATTGGTTCAAATTAACATATTGCTAACACCTTAAACTATTTCTGTTAAAGTGTATCAGTTAAATCCTAATTTTGGGGTCCAGGGGAATGAGGTAGCAGCTCTCCCGGTTGACCAACAGGTAAATTTCTGGAGATTTAAAGCAAAAAGGCAGTAATTAGTATTTAACAATGACAATTGTTTATAGGTTTACCCTTGAATTTCTATGGGCTAAGATTGGCAAACATCTGTGAGAAGAGGGTGTCATAACTCGTAACTGGGTGGGGCAGAAAAGGGCCAGACCAAGACTGTGGAGGGGGGGAGGTTATGTAGGAAGTGGCGCTGTTGGTTTTTACCAGCCTAGATGCCGATTAGAATTGCTCTTGATGTATGTTCAGCAGTGCTGTCAGATGGACATTTTCTGGCTTAGCAGAAAAGTAACATTACTGTGATTTTATCTTAAAGCATCCACCACCCCAGACCGAAGAGACGTCGATATACATGAGCATGACACTGCAGCGGGATACATGTCATTAATGCTCCAATTGCTGTAATGCAGAACTCGTCCATGCACAGCCTCATCACAGAACCCCCCCCCAAAATCAGAGGCAACTGTAGCCCAGGCTGTGCAGCAACGACATGGGAGACTTTCTCTGGAGCCACAACTGGACCATGCACAGTGACCCGAAGTGTGGTAGGACACTGGAATATTCTCAGGACACATGGAGCATGTTTGCCTTTTGGAAAAAAATGTTTCTTCTGAATAAAATTGGGAAAAAATACCCAAACTCTCTATTAGTATCCTCTGACTCTTTGGGTATGTCCACACTTTCCGCCGGATTGCGATAAATCGATCCCCAAATGCACTTCCCGTCGACTCCGGAACTCTACCAGAGTGAGAGGCGGAAACGGAGTTGACGGGGGAGCTGCTGCCATCGATCCCATGCCATGTGTACGGGAGGTAAGTCGATCTAAGATATGTTGACTTCAGCTACGCTATTCTTGTAGCTGAAGTTGCATCTCTTAGATCGATTCTCCCCCCCAGTGTAGACCAGGCCTTTATCTTGACAACTCAGTCCCCAAGTCATCAGCTCTGTTTAACGATTCCACTACCAACCCAAAGTGTACAAAAATCATGAAAGACGCCCCCCCATTCCAATATTGCCTTAAGAATTCATGCCTTTTTAATATATATATATATATATATATATATATATATATATATATATATATATATATGATTTTGGATCCTTTGATTTGCCTTCTAGTGTTTGAGCCTTTAGGGGTCAGGTTTTTCCAGTTTTTTGTCTCAACCAGGAGAGCTAGAAACTTAATTTTTTAAACAAAAGCCAAAATTTCCACTGTGCATTACTTTGCATTTATCAACCTTGAATTTCATCTGCCATTTTGTGGCTCAGTGATCCAGTATAGTGAGGTCCCTTTGTAACTCTTTTTGCAGTACAGGTGACACCTGCCATTCACCGTTTGTGGGGACAACGAAGGGCTGCACAAAGTCACTTGAGGCAGAGCTAGGAATAGAGCAGAGGTCTCTATTATGGCAAGCCCCAGTCTCATCCACATTGTCTCACTGCCTGGCACAGGGAATGTACCAGATTCATGTGCTTGGTTATGCTGCCTGTAACTCTAACCACTGTCATAGAATATCAGGGTTAAAAGGGACCTCAGGAGTTCATCCAGTCTAACCCCCTGCTCAAAGCAAGACCAATTCCCAAACAGATTTTTACCCTAGCTTCCTGAATGGCCCCTCAAGGACTGAACTCACAACCCTGGGTTTAGTCAGGCCAATGAGCAAAGCCCTGAGCTATCCATCCCCACTAGCTGCTCCCACAGCCAACCGATCTCCCACTGCTGCAAATAGTGGGTGTTGTGTCTCCATATAAGGGCTGGTGCACACAGAGGATAATAATCTACTTCTTCTGCCTGTCACGCCTGTCACTCAACTTTGTGTCTCTGGATTCTCTCTCTCCCATTGCATGGACAATTGTACTTGCCCTGCCATTCATCCCCCATACCAGTGACTCTGAGGTGCTGGGCAGAGTTGAGCTAGGATTTGTTTACCCGGTTATTGCTGTCCTTGATCTCATACCCCCCAGGAGTAATTCCCAGAGCTGTCTCTGGACACCTCATGGACATAGTCCTAAGTAACCTTCTCTTCAAGCACCTCTGGGATGAACTCTCCTCCCCGTCCTTACAGAAGATGATGTTGGTGGCTGGGGTCCAGGAGAACATGGAGCACTGGAGCAGCATGGAGTCTCCTCCCAGATGGAGGTCTGGTCCAGGTAAAAGATTGTGGCAGGAGAACTCCTGGCATGGGGAAATGGGTGAAAGCCATTAATGGGGCTGTCGGTGGTGCCTATTTCAGGAGGAGCCAAGGGAGCAGTTTGCCAAAGGAATTTGGTTGCTGTGGGAGCAGCTTGCAGCTGTTAGGTGGTTCCTGGGCCATGGACAAGTTGCTGAATAGCCCCCTAGGGAGCATGGGATGATCCACATGGGGACTGTGGCAGTCTGGAGAGTTTGGCTTCTCTTCCCACAATCCCCAGAGTGCCTACGAGGTCACTGTGCAATCACCCACAATCCCCACGGCCGCTAACGTGACTGAGTGCAGGAGGGGTGTAGTGGGGACCATGCTGAGTGTGGTGTGAACGCCATGTGGGATGCATGGCTCTGTCTGAGCGATGGTCGGGATAGCCCATGTGAATGGAGTGCAGTGTGGGTCGCTCCGTAGCATTGACACCTCTCCGTGGGGCAGAGCAGGAGGAGCTGTCCCTGCTCAAGGGCTGTGGGGGTCTGCGCAACAGCTCTGGAGCAGGCTCTTATTTCAGCACAGCTGGGTAATGGGGGGATAATGTCAGATCTGAGACTGTCAGCTCTTCGGGGTCAGAGTCCAGAGCCACACATAGGGGTGTGCAGCACCTGGCGCTATGGGGCCCTGATCCCTGGGGGGAGCCATCTGGGAGCCACACTAATAATGATAATAATGAATAATAATCTTCTGCAGCTGGAAGCCTTTTTTTGTCAATACAAACCCCTCTGGTACGATAGTTAACTAGAGAGTGAGTTTGTCCGGGGACAGACAGACAGACGGACTCACTTGGAGCTGTGCAGATCTACTGGGACTCAGCGCTGGGAACAGAAAGGTGCCATGTGGTTAGTGCTGGAGATAAAATCTCCCCCTTTTCTAAGTCTCTTGAGGGACAAAAACTCCCATTAATAGACAGGAAAAGAAATTCCTGGTTCGTGTTTTGGTGAAGAAGCAAACCAGGCAGGCGTTAGATCTGGGGCAGGGCAGGTTCCTCGCACACACAGACCTTGGCTGAGCTGGGACCTACTTTCCTTTCAGCTCTCTAGAAGGCCAGATCCTCAGCTGGTGTAAACCAGCATTGATTCCAGTGGAGCTACACAGATTTACACCAACTGGGGATCTGGCTCAATAACTCTCACACTCAGTGTTTACACTGGTTCCCATTTCTCTCCCACTGAAAAGGATTTGCTAAGAGTCTGGGCCAGGGGCTGCTCTTGGTTCTGTTTCCTCCCAACCTGCTACAAATTAGCACAGGATTCCCACATACTCACCTGGCAGCAAGAGGCACAGAGACAGGATCATCAGGGCAGTGGAAATAACTGATCAGGATGGAAACAGCCCATCAGCTTTTGCTCCAAATGGAGTCTGGAGGGGACAATCCACAGTCGCTCCCTGCTCCAGCTTGCCTCCTCTGCTCTGTCAGACTTCAGGAGAATAAAAACTCTGGTATCTCTCTCTGATCCCATCTGTCCCCGTATGCTCCCCAGGGAGAGATACTCCAGCCAGCCCCTTTCCCTGCTTCCAGGCTGCCTGGGATCTATGGGGCTCTGGCCGCAGAGACACTGCAGCCTCTCTCTGAGCTGCTCTGTCCCCTCCTCAGGTCTGCTATTCATCACCGCTCCCATTTCCTGCCGCCCCCTTCCATGCTCAGGCCACATTGTCTCTATTTAGAGCTGGAGGATTGAGAACTGAAGGGGCTTGGTTTGCTTCATAGAATCATAGAATCATAGAATTCAAGATCAGAAGGGACCATTATGATCATCTAGTCTGACCTCCTGCAAGATGCAGGCCACATAAGCCGATCCACCCACTCCTTAGCAAGCGACCTTTGCCCCATGCTTCGGAGGAAGGCGAAAAACCTCCAGGGCCACTGCCAATCTACCCTGGAGGAAAATTCCTTCCCGACCCCAAATATGGTGGTCAGCTGAACCCCGAATCTTGTTTGAATCTAAACATATTACTGAGGAAACACCCCCCATCCCATCTCACTGCCTGGGGACCGAGACAGCCCCCTGGCTAAAGGCACAACTGGGCCAGAGTGAAAGGTCACTGGGTGACTAGGGGCCCTAGGATGTTGGATGAGCCTGAACCTTTTGCCTCCACCTGGTCTCCAGTCCCTGGTGAGAAGGAGCCAGCTCCCCCAGGGAGAAATTCACCCTCTGGGCTTAAGGGGATATAGATTGGGTCTAAGCCTCATGCTAGAGCCTCTGCAGGGGGGTGAATTTACCCTCCAGAGGACACCTCCCATAGGACTTGCACTGGCTTCCTCACCAGCTTAGTCTTCTTCACCCCATCCTCCAGCCCCAGTTCCAGCCACTTCTGTCCATCCTGCCCTGACTGTCCCCTCTCCCCATTCTGAGTTAGAATCATAGAATATCAGGGTTGGAAGGGACCTCAGGAGATCAACTAGTCCAACCCTCTGCTTAAAGCAGGACCAAACCCAACTAAATCATCCCAGCCAGGGCTTTGTCAAGCTGGGCCTTAAAGACCTCTAAGGATGGAGATTCCCCCACCTCCCTAGGTAACTCATTCCAGTGCTTCACCACCCTCCTAGTGAAATAGTGTTTCCTAATATTAGGGTTACCATAGGTCTGTATTTTCCCAGACAGTCCGGATTTTTGGTTCTTAAATCACCATCTGGAAGGAATTTTTAAATATCTAAAAATGTCTGGGATTTTGCCATTATTATTTTTCTCCAAATAACTTGATTATTCAAGAAATAGAGTGAATTTTGATTACTTGAGAAATAGAGTTAATGTTGGTCACTCAAGAGAGTGCCTGCATTTTCCCCTAGCTCCCAGCGCTTGCGCCATGAAACAACTGTTTTGCGCAACTGGGAGGGAGCGGGGAGGAGGAGAATATGGCATGCTTGGGGGAGGCGGCAGGGCGGTATTTGGGGAAGGGGTTGGAATGGGGTGGGAAGGGGCCAGGAAGGTGGAGTTGGGGTGGGGCTAGGGGCAGAAGGGAGCAAGCACCCACTATTGCTGGGGAAAGTTGGTGCCTAGCTCTATGGTTCTAGACAGGTATGTTCACTTTTCCATAGTGGCAATAGTGCAATTTCAGTGTCCTTTCTGAGTTCGTACTGTGCATGGTAGTGTTTCCTCAAGAGCTCTTTATTTGATATTTTATGTTACCACCCCCAAACACAATGCCAAAACAAAAGTGTAAATTCACTGCAGAACTAAAGATGAAATTCCTGTGTTTTCAAAATGATAGAGAAGAAGTGCTTGGTATGTTTACTTGGAACTTACGTCTCTCTGAAAATTAAAGGTGCTAATGATTTACAAACTCATGTAGACTCAGACAAGCACAAAAAAGTAGTTTGAGGAGAGAGCTCATCAACAAAATGGACAGATTATTTTGCAAAAGCAGGCAGCAAATCAGAGGATGCTGTTACTGCATCAGAGGGTGCTTTTGCATTTCACACCGTTAAGCATCATAATAGCATTAAGTCAATGGATTGTACATCTGTCTTCTTGAGGAAGACATTCCCTGATTCTGAAGTAGCATGGAAATTTTCAAGTGATAGAACCAAGACAGAAGCAATTGTTATCTCTGTGCTTGCACTGCATTCTGTTGATGTTGTTCTGAAAATGTTTGAAGAAAATGATATAGCTTACTGTGGAGTTGCTACAGATGGAAGCAGTCAGTGAAAATACTTCCAGTAATTATTCAGTATTTCGACTGGAAGAATGGTGGTTTACAGTCAAAATTGATTGAGGTCCAGAACACACCTAATGAAACTGCAGACACAATTGCTCATTACGTAAAAGAAACGCTTGAAAAAAATGATTTTCTCCAGAAGTGTATTGCATTTACAGGTGACAACTGCAATACAGTGTTTGGAGGACTCCAACGTGATGAAGATGGAAAGAATGTGTTTGCAAAGAAGTTGTTGCAGAAGAGAACATTAATTGGTGTGGGTTGCCCAGCACACATTTTGAACAATTGTGTGCACCATGCAGCAGAAAGAATGAACGTTGACATTGAGAACATTATTTTTAAAATTTACTTTCATATCTACACTGCCCTAACTGAGTGGCTGAAGAAGTACTGTGAGTTTGTTGATGTTGAATACAGAAAGCTGCTGTCTCATAGCAAGACACGATGGCTGTCATTATTTCCAGGCATTACAAGGCTGATACAGATGTTTCCGGCCTTGAAGTCTTTCTTTCTGTCACAGGACAAACCACCCACAGTGCTTAAGACATTTTTTGAGTATGAATTAAGCGAGATTTACCTCTGGCACATGCATTCGCTCATGAGTGTATTCCAAACTTACATCCAAGAAATCGAAAGGGAAAGCAATTCTGTCGTGGAAGTGCTGAAAAGTTTGAAGTCAGTTCACATTATCCTTCTTGAATGCAAGACTCACAACTTTATGTCCCTGAAAGTTAAGGGACTACTGGCACAAAAGTGCATGGAAGGAATTGATTTGACAAATTCTGTGCTGAAGTAAATAATATGTACAGCAGATGCTTAGAATATTTGGAGAAGTGGCTTAGACCCCTGGAAGACTTCTCTTGTTTCAGGTGGATTACCCTGAGTGAGACCGAATTGTAGTGATGTGGAACCTTGTATCAAGTACCTGATCGATAAGGGGGTGCAAATTGATGACGTGAAGTGTTTTCAGCAACCTGAAGAAGTTTACAGAAAGTTGCAACAGTGATGAAGAGTTCATTAATTATTTGCTAGCACACCAGAAGGGGACCAAATATTTTGAGAAATCCAAAACACTGAGTGTCATTCAGGACTGTTAAAGATTGCACAGTTCTTCTTTGCTATTCCTTCTCAAAATGCAAAAGTAGAGTGAATTTTTTCACTGATGCAAAGCCAGTGGACAAAGGAAAGAACAACTTGAATGTTGAGTCGCTGGAAGGAATTCTACTTTATAGTACAACTTCAGACAAACTTCTTGTAAAGACTTTCATGCCTTCTTAAAGAGCAATCAGCCACTGCTGAGAAAAATGAGATCTACAGAGAAGTATGTGTGGGCACATGAAGATAAAGAAAACTGAAGAACTGGTGAAAGGAAAGGACTCACAACATATAAAGAAGTACAGTAAACTTTAAATAATTAAACTTCACTTTTGAGGCCATATCACTTTTTCTTATATATACTCAATATAGATGACATGTAGCGCACAGCATATATAACAGTATAATAACACATTAACACAATGTGAGTTGGTAGATACTGATGCACACACACACACACACACCCCTGTGGAGTTTCCTATTTTTTGAATGTTCAAATATGGTAACCCTACCTAATATCCAACCTAGACCTCCCATACTGCAACTCCTGAGGTGTCTGCTTTCCCTCCTGAGAGAGGGTAACAGGGCACTGCTGGATGGGGAAGAACACAAGGCAGTTGAGAAAGAGCATCCAGAAATGACTTCTGAGCAGGTGGGAGCCAGAATTAGTGTGACTAAGCAAGTGGGGAATCAGACGAAAAGGCCAAAGAAACCTGTGGGAAAGAAAGTCTTGTAAACTGATGTTAAAACCTCTGCAGGAAGCCAAACAGCTGAAGGCCTCAAGGGAAATCTGTCAGGAGCACAAGACAGAGCAATTTTGCAGAGCAACTTTGCAGAATAATTGATGCAGGAGTGGATTGTCCTGGGATGGTGGCTGGGCACATTTCACCACTTGGGATGGAGTCAGCTCTGCAGAGCAGCTGGACACGGGATATTTGGGGAGCTCAGATACTCAGGTGAGGGTCAGAGGAGCACAGTATGAAACTCCCTGTTATAAGTAATGCCCAGAAAATGGCAGGGTGAAAAGGGTAATTATTTTTGCAATTTTGTCCACATCCCCAACCCAGCTGCCCTATTTGGTGTTCAAATGACAAAAATGGAGGGTAGGGAAATCCAAACCTGAATTAAAAACAAAACAAACAAACAAAAACTGAAAAAGAAGGGGATTTTTAAATGAAAGTGTTCATTTTTTTAATTTTCATTTTTTAAAATAAAACCTCACAAACAATTTTAAGTTTTTCTTTGAAAAATGGAAACTTTGGAAATAAGGAAAATATCTGACAAAAACTCTCACTTTCAGAAAAGGTCATTTTTAGATCACAGCATTGTGGTGGCTCAGCCCAGGGGCTGTGGGTCAGGCTGAGCTGCTGGCACCTTGGATGGCAACTGGGCCCTGCTTGGAGCTCAGACAATGCTGCCCAGGAAGGGCCTGATCCAAAGCCCATTGGTGTCGATAGAAATACTCCACTGTGTAAGAGGTCAATTCTCTTATCATAGAGAAATGGCTCCACAGCTTTCACTTGGAGTGACCCCAACCCAGACCTGCTGTAGGAACAGGGAAATTCTACACATGGGAGGGTGAAGGGGAGGTTGATGATGGGATCATGAACAGTGCATACCAGGATATGGAGAAGAGAAACTCACCCCACCCCTCCAAGCCAGAGCTGGAAACACAGCTGATACATGCAGCAAGAGCAGCCATAGAGTGATTTCCTCCTGCTGCACAGACCCTGCAGCTGCCTCAGTCACATTGACCCTGAAAGGTGCAGAGAGACGGTTTCACACAGGAAAGAAATGACCAGGGCTTTCAAAATTTTTATTGATTTTGGGTGTCCAGTTTAAGCTACCTTAAAGGGGCTCATTTCCCGCAGGTGGGGCTCAGAGCAGTCTGTCTGTCAGTCCTTAAGGTGTCAGGGTCTGGGCTGCAAAAATCACTGGTCATTTTGGAAAGTTTGGCCAGAAGTGCTTGTACCAATCATGCATGTGCAGAATCTGTGTGTGAGACCAGCTGTAAGGGTGCGAGGGGCTGCATCGCCATGTGGCCCATTCTATCCTTGGTCATCGGGTGAGACTGCAATCAAGGGCAATCAGTGCCAGTTGTGATGGGGATTTTGTGATAAATCTCTGGCACAACCACACTGTGCAGATGCAGAGCGGCCAGTCCAGTTCTCAGCTTCCCAACCTTCCCTGCCGGGTGAACATTGATCATTTCCTGCTGAGGCAATAGAGGCATCTGTGTGAAAGCTGTGGGCACCCTGGCATGTTCCCAAAGCAGATGAAACACAAAGCCATTGCTTACACCAGTGTAAGTCCCTGTGCACACCTGGGTTCTGGTATAAGAGCCTTTTCTGGTTGATCTTATTTTGTTTTGAAAGTGGTATAAACTATAAGGTATACATTTTCAACAGTGAAGATCAATAACCCTGTTAAAAACTTAACATGGGCTATGGCAGACTCTTCATCACTGGCAGTTTTTAAGTCAAGAGTGGGTGTTTTTTCTAAAAGAGATGCCATAGTTCAAACAGGAATTATTTGGGGGCAGTTCTCTGGCCTGTGTTATACAGGGGATCAGACTAGAGATCACAGTGGTTCGTTCTGGCCTTAGAATCTGTGAATAAACCTGACAAAGGCTCTGATTGCACAATAAGGGTATGTCTACACTACAAGACTATTTCGAATCAACTTAAGTCGAATTTGTGGAATCGACCTTATGAAGTCGAATTTGTGTATCCACACTAAATACACTAATTCGACTGTGTGAGTCCACAGTAACGGGGACAGCGTCGACTTTGGAAGCGGTGCACTGTGGGAAGCTATCCCACAGTTCCCGCACTCCCCGCTGCCCATTGGAATTCTGGGATTTCCCCCCAATGCATGCTGGGGGAAAAATGTGTCGAGGGTGGTTTTGGGTAACTGTCATCATTGAACCGTCAATCACGCCCTCCCTCCCTCCCCGAAAGCGCTTGCGGGCAATCTGTTTGTGCACTTTTCTGCTCAGTGACAGCGCGGGTGCCACAGCACTGCGAGCACGGAGCCCGCTGCAGTTATGGCCGTTGTCAACTCCTCGCACCTTATCGTCCACCTCTTCCACAGTCAGCTGCTGAGAAATAGGGCTACTTTTCAATGGTGCTTCGAGCACTGGTGGACCATGGGGGACGTTTTACCAACATCAATGTCAGGTGGCCAGGCAAAGTTCATGACGCACGTGTTTTCAGGAACTCTGCTCTGTTTAGACGCCTGCAGGAAGGTAGTTTCTTCCCGGACCACAAAATAACTCTTGGGGATGTGCAGATGCCTAGAGTGATCCTTGGGGACCCAGCCTACCCGCTAATGCCCTGGCTCGTGAAGCCCTATGCAGGCGCCTTGCACAGCGACAAGGAACTCTTCAAGTACCAGCGAGCAGCAAGCAGCGTGACCTGTGACTGTTCAGTTTCTTTACAGAGAAACTGAACCTGCCCCTGTTTCTTTACCAAGTTACTGTTGACTAGCATCTGCAGTTACATACCCCATCCACCCCGCTTCCCCCACTTCCAACACACGTTTAAAAATAAAATACATGTTCCACTGTAACTTTACAAAGGTTTCTTTATTGATGACTTTGCATTAAAGGGTTGAAACTGGGACGCAGACTGTGCTGGGTAGGGTGTGCGGTGATGTAAAGACCACCTCTAAACTCGAGGAATGACAGGCTCCTGCTCCCAGAGCGGTCTGCAGTGCCAGACTGGTTGTTTCAATGGAGCCTGCCATCCCTCCTTTTTGGGACTCTGTGTGCGGGGGCTATGTGGCCTTGTGGCGGGGGAGGACGGATACAGATTCCTCTGCTGCGTGGCTCTGTGGTCCAGGACAGGGACCGTTGCATGAGATCTGTAACCACCCTCCCCCGCTACAAAGTCACGCACTTCCACCCACACACAGAACCTGCAAACCACCTCTCATACCGACCAGGGTGCCTACTGACTGCACTGTGTGTGTGACCTGCTGCTGATCCTGCCCCCGTGTCTGTACCCTGCTAAAGGTGACTGTCCTATGCAATACCGTACCCCCTTCCCCACCCCTTCAAATGCAGCGTTGTGTAAAAAAGCATGACGGAAACAGTAATTAACAGCAAAGTATTTTTAAGAATTAACCAGACAGTCAGGGGATGAAACTGGGATTGGGGCTAGGTGAGTCAGGAAGGGAAGGAATTCTCAAAAATTAGGGTATGAGAGCTTTTGGGTACTTGAGCACTCTGTTGGGGTGCAGTGACAGTTTTCACGGCCCCTGGAGCCACTCCTTCTGGTTACTTTGGGTGATGGGAGGTATGGGACTTTGTGGCGGGGGAGGGCGGTTGCAGATACACTGCGGGGGGGCTCTGTCCTCCTGGCTGCGGTCCTGCAGAACATCCACAAGGCGCCGGAGCGTGTCCGTTTGCTCCCTCATTAGTCCAAGCAGCGTTTGAGTCGCCTGCTTGTCTTCCTCACGCCACCTCTCCTCCCGTTTGCTGTGTGAGCGCTGTTACAGAGAGAGGTCTACCTCCACTGGCTCTGCTGGTCCGCCTCGGCTCAGGAGCACCCCATAACTTCAGCGATCATCTCGTCCCGTGTCTTTCTCTTTCGCCGCCTAATCTTTGCCAGCCTCTGTGAGGGGGATGCTTTGGCAAGTCTGGAGACAGTCGAAGCTGTGTGATGGGAAAAAGGTAGTGAATTCCTTACAAAGATACATTTTTCCGAACAATGAACACAGTCTAGTCTGTGTCTGTGAACAACACCATGCACAGCACCTATCTCGTCCGCACTCCTGCAGCAGGCAATCCTGAAAGCATAAACTCTGCCCCTGTTCCACCCCATCGCAGTGTCCCCTGACCCTTGCACTTCTGGGTTGAGATCCCAGTGCCTGATGGTGCAAATTTCATTGTTGCGGGTGGTTCTGGGTAAATGTAGTCAGTCATTCCTTCCTCCGGGAAAGCAACGCCAGACAATCATTTCGAGCCCGTTTTCCCTGGATTGCCCTGGCATACACCATAGCGTGGCAACCATGGTGCCTGTTTTGCCTTTTGTCACTGTCACCATATGTGTACTAGATGCCGCGGACAGAGGCGATTCAGCAGTACTACACAGCAGCATTCATTTGCTTTTGCATGACAGCAGAGATGGTTATCAGCCATATTGCACCATCAACCACACCAATGTAAATTGGCAAGGTGATGACGGGTAGCTGTCCTATTGCACTGTACCTTCTGCTGCTGGCATAGATGTCCCTGGCTGAGATCAGCCAGGGGCGCAAAAGATAAAACTGGGAATGACTCCCCGAGTCAATTCCTCCTTTATAGTATCTAAAAATAGAAACAGTCCTGCCTAGAATATGGGGCAACTGTACTAGGTTGCAGTGTCTCAGAGAATTACAGAGCACAGCCGCTCTGTGTCAGATCCCACAGGAATGATGAGCTGCGTGCCATTCACAGGGTGCCCCTGCAACAACCCTACCTGTTGCTTCCCTTCTCCTCCAGCCTTCCTGGGCTACCATTGTAGTGTCCCCATTTGTATGCTGAAGTAATAAGGAATGCAAGAAATAGAAACAGTGACTTGTTAGGGAAATGAAATGAGGGTAAGGCAGCCTCCAGCTGCTATGATAGTCCAGGCAGTACAGAATCTTTTCTTTACACATGAAGGGCGGGGGCTGATGGAGCTCAGCCCCCTGTTACTATGATGAAGACGGTTAGCAGGCTGTCTACTTATGGGCTGATGACAAGGACAGGTAGCAGTCCTATTGCACTACACCATCTATCACAAGGCTGATGATGAGGACGGGTACCAGTCATTTTGCACCTTCAGTCACCCATGAGGCAGGGGAGGGGGGGCGAGGTTGCTACCGTAGCGTGCCGCAGCATCGCATCTACCAGCAGCATTCAGTACACATAGGGTGACATTTACAAGAGTCAAGAGACGATTTCTTTCCCTTTTCCTTCTGGGGGTGGGGGGTGGCTGTATATTGACGAGCTATGCCCTGACCCACCGCGACACTGTGTTTGACCCTAGAAGCATTTGGAGCTCAGCCAAGAATGCAAATGATTTTCGGACACAGCGGAACTGTGGGATAGCTTGCGTCCTCATTCCCCCCCCCACTCCATGAGCATCCATTTGATTCTTTGGCTTTCCGTTACGCTTGTCACGCAGCAGCGTGCCAACTCTCTGCTACGCCGTCTGTCAGGAGATTTTTTAAAAATACTTTGGACCAGGCGTAACATTACGGTAATTTTCCTAATTAGATGCAGGAGTCGCTGAGCGAGATCGCCCTGAGGAGGATCACTGAAGGAGATAGAGAGCGCATGCTGCGTGAAAGCCAGCACAAACCAGGGGCCTATGCAGCCATGCTCGGGGAGGCAATGCTCCCTGAGTACCTCAAGAAAGCCTGGCGCAGAAAGGTGTGCTACCACGGAGCACCCAATAAGGCAGCTCACCCCAGGAACCTCCTGCGGAGGCTTTTCGATTACCTCCAGGAGAGCTTCGTGGAGATCTCCCAGGAGGATTTCTGTTCTATCCCCATATATATAGAGACCTCCTTTACACATAGTTCAGATTCCTGTTCCATTAATAATAAAAGTTTACATGTTTATAGCACTTACCGACTGCTCCTTCCCCTGATTCAGGGTCCGGGTTAACAGCCGGGGAGGGTTGTTGGGGGATCTCCGTGAGGGTGCTGAAGAGATCCTGGCTGTCGGGGAAACCAGCGTTGTAAGCACTGTCGCCTGCCTCGTCCTCCACAAACCCTTCCTCATCTTCCCCGTCCGCGAACATCGCCGAGGAACTGTCCGTCGACACTGTCCCATCGTCAGAGTCCACGGTCACTGGTGGGACAGTGGTGGCAGGCTCCGTAGCGTCCGTTTGCCGCTTTGATTTTTTGGTAGCCTTGTCTGGGGTCCTTGATTTTCACGCGGCGCTGTGTTGCATCCCACCTGTATCCTCTGTCTCTCATGGCTTTGGAGACCTTCCCGTAAGTCTGTGCATTCCGTTTGTTGGAGCGCAGCTCCGAAAGCACAGACTCCTCGCCCCACACACCGATCAGATCCAAGACTTCCCGGTCAGTCTATGCTGGGTCCCTCTTTCTAGTCAGAGATTACATGAACTCCTCTGCTGGAGAGCTCTGCATTGCTGCCGGTGCTGTTGAGCTCGCCCCGATGTCCAACCACGAAATGAGATTCTAACTGTCCAGACAGGAAAAGGAATTCAAATTTTCCCGGGACTTTTCCTGTGTGGCTGGTCAGAGCATCCAAGCTCGGACTGCTGTCCAGAGCGTCAACAGAGTGGTGCAGTGTGGGATAGCTCCCGGAGCTACTAAGTTTGATTTGCATCCACACCTAGCCTAATTCGACATAGCCATGTCGAATTTAGAGCTACTCCCCTCGTCGGGGAGGAGTACAGAATTCGAACTAAAGAGCCCTCTATGTCGAATTAAATGGCTTCCTGGTGTGGATGGGTGCGCGGTTAATTCGAATTAACGCTGCTAAATTCGAATTAAAGTCCTAGTGTAGACCAGGCCCGCCTAAGAGTGTCCCCGTGGGAGTTACACCAGCAAAGATCTAATGGTTTAATTACAGTGGTAAATTTTCCAGTCTAGAGAAGTGCTAAGATAAACTGCTCTTCCCGTCAATGCTCTCCGTGTCCTTGTACACCCCATGTCATTGTATCTGAGCCCCTCATATAATTGTTTATGGATTTTGTCCTCACAGAATCCTAAGAGGTAGGGAAGTATCATTCTCATTTCACAAATGGGGAAACTGAGGCACAGATAGAGAGAGACTAAGTGACTGCACCCAGGACACACAGGTGTCCACATCTGAGTCATGTAGTGAACGCAGGGCTCCTGATCCCCAATGTACTAGATCATCCATCCTCCCCAACCTTGACCAATCTTGTACCTGCCTGGAAGGCTGATGACCCTGGGCTCTTTCAGCCAAAGAGGGGAAGAGTGTGGGTGGGACAGGACTGGAAAACGGGAAAGCATCAGAGACAAGCTGGGAAATCTGCCACAGGGGATTTAATTGATCTCACAGAGCATCCCATCCCCTATTCCTTCTGGACTAGATCCTGCCTCCTTTCACCAGGCCCAAACTCCAGGGCAGACTAATTTCCCCACGTCCTGCAGGGGATATTGATGGCGCTAGACACTGTGGGACTACAGAGCGATCAGCTGCTGCTCAGAAGAGGGAGAGGAGAGTCTGTGCTGTGAGCAGTGGCTCCTGCTCAGCGACTCTACACACAGTCTGGCTGCTCCATGTAGCTGTGCAGTGAGGGAACCACAGGATGAGCTGACAGCGCCCTGAGCCACAGACTCTGCAGTGCAGCCACCTCTTCCCCCACCCAGCAGTGAGCTCTCCCCAGCCTGACCCTGAGCTAGCAGCCCAGCAGGGCGGGGGTGTATCACAGGCTGTGTTGTGGGATTAAACAGCCTGTTCTCACAATGTTATCTTTGTCCTCACGTGGTAACCTGCCTCATCCTCTCTCTCCATTTAGTCTGTTCTCATGAGGTTTCCAGGGCAGTTTATTTTCATAGACGTACATTTAAAGGCCATAAGGGGGCATCTAGTCAGAATGTCCACACTGCCCAGGCCAGAGAGCCTCCCCCAGGGATCCCTGCATTGAGCTGCTAACTTCTGGCTGAGCTAGAGCCTGTCTGGTAGAAAGAGACGTCCCCTCTCGGTTTAAAGACTCCAAACCGGCTCCTATTTCTAAACACTAAGATGATTGTGGCTTATCAGTGTAAGAGGGGACCAGGGTAAAGGGAGATGCTGGACTGGAACAGAATAACTGGAGATGGGCCATGAGGACCCAGCTGTGGGTCCTACTCTGACCTTTCTTAGAATTTGGGGATGTGGACTTGGAATGAGATAAAGCTGTTGGTCTTAGCATAGATTTCCAGAAGCTCAGTGGAGCATCCAGATCTGGTGCATATTCAAGACCTGACACTGACAGACTGACTGAGCAGCTAGGCCAGGCCACAGACATACTAAGGACTTTGGCAAAGGATGCTGGGCGGTTTAATATTCTAGTCAAGAGTGTAATACACAGCAGGATGTCAGGGCAGGGACAGTGTTGTATATTTCCTGACTGTACAGCACCATATATACCAGTGGCACTGAGGAAACAATTCATAGTGACAAGCACTAGAGCAGGCTGGGAATTTTACTTTGAGACTGCATTATTCAAGTCTTTAATGAAAATATTGAATAGTACCAGACCTAGGACCGAACTGTGTGGGATCCCACTAGATCAGGAGTGGGCAAACTATGGCTGGAGAGCCACATCCAGCATTTAGACGTTTTAATCTGGCCCTTGAGCTCCCACTAGGGAGAGAGGTCTGGGGCTTGCCTCGCTTTGGTTCTCCAGCTGGAGAGTGGGGTTGTGGGCTTGCCCCATGCCACGTGGCTCCCGGGAGCAGTTGCATGTCCTCTCCAGCTCCTAAGTGTAGGGGCAGCCAGGGGACTCTGTACATTGCTCCCACCCCAAGCACCGCCCTAGCAGCTCCCATTGGCCAGGAACCACAGCCAATGGGACCTGCAGGGCGCGCCTGTGGACGGGCAGCACACAGAGCCACCTGGCTGTGCCTCCACATAGGAGACAGAAGGGGCATGCCACTGCTTCCAGGAGCTGCTTGAAGTAAGCACCACCTGGACCCTTCACTCCTGGCCTCCTCCCACACCCCAACCCCCTGGCCCAGCCCTGATTCCCCCTCCTGCCGTCCAAATCCCTTGGTCCCAGCCTGGAGCACCCTCCTGCATCCCCAAACCCTCATCCCCACCGCAGAGCCCATGCTCCCAGCTAGAGCCCTCACACACACACGCACCCCAAGCCCCTGCCCCAGCCCAGAGCCCCTTCCTGCACCCTGAACTCCTCATTTCTGGCCTGACCCCAGAGTCCACACTCCCAGCCCGAGCCAACACCCCTCCTACACCCCAGCCCCAGTTTCGTAACCACTCATGTCCCCTTGGACAGTTTCCATATCCAGATGTGGCCCTCGGGCCAAAAAGTTTGCCCACCTCTGCAATAGATACACCCTGCCAGTTTGACAGTGAACTATTGATAACTATGCTTTGAGCATGATCTTCCAACCAGCTGTGCACAGACCTTATAGTAATTTCATCTTCCTCACATTTCCCTAAATTGCTTCTGAGAATGTCATGAGGGATTGATTCAGAAGTCTTGCTAAAACCAAGATATATCCTTTCTATTGCTTCCCCCCATTCCACTAGGCCAGTAACCATGTCAGAGAAGGAAGTTAGATTGGTTTGTCATGATTTGCTCTTGAAAAGAACATGCTGGCTATTCCTTATAACCCTCAAGTATCAGAGGGGTAGCCGTGTTAGTGTAGGTCTGCAAAAGCAGCAAAGCTTCTGTGGCATCCTATAGACTAACAGCTGAGGTGTGAGAGGATGCTAGAAGAGGGCCTCATCCTCCCTGACTGAATTAACCTCGTTATCTCTAGCCTGATTCTTGCCTGCATATTTATACCTGCTACTGGAAATTTCCATTACATGCATCCGACGAAGTGGGTATTCACCCATGAAAGCTCATGCTCCAATACGTCTGTTAGTCTACAAGGTGCCACGGGACAATTTGCCCCTTATAACCCTGTTCTCCTCCAGGTGCTTGCCACCTGATTGTTTTATAATTTGTTCAAGTATCTTCCCAGATATGGTAGATAGATTGACTTGTCTATAACTCCCTGGTTCTTGTTTCCTTTTTTAAAGATCACTCCTACGATTTCCCTCCTCCAGGCCTCTGGAGGTGAAGGGAAAAAAAGAAAACAAGCACAACTGCTAATTGCTCTTGATAACCTTTGAAGCCAGGCAGGCAGAGTGCAATGGAATAGCAATCCAGTGCCTTAGCCACTCAGTCATTTATTAGCCAAAAGGGCCCCTTTGCCACCAGCTGTCCCTTGGTCAGCCTAGGCCAGGCACCTAACCCGGGGTCATTTACTGCACCAACCACCTTTCAGAGTGACTGACACAGGCTGGGTTCTCATATTTCCATTCAACATAAGCCACACCCCTCTCCCAGAGCTGGAGTAAAAGCCACATTTCTTGTTAAACCATATTCTACAGCTGACAAGGAAGCACTTGTGTAATCTGTTGAGAATGGGTTTGTCCCGTCCTCCAGGAACTGGGCTAAAAAGAAGCTTCATGTGGTTCAGATAACAAGGGCCTGAACTGGATATCTGACACAGGGTTCAAGCCATGTTGCTGATCTACATCGGGGTGACTGTCTTCATGTTCTCGGTTTGTACAGCGCCTGACACAATGGGGTCCTGGTCTGTGACTGCAGGGCTGGCTCCAGACCCCAGCTTGCCAACTCAGCTCCATGGGATGGAGAAGTTCATGAAACTCTGGTGTAGAGTCAAAAAACACCAGACAAATTTGCACAGTTGCAACAATAGCTTTGGTCAGTAGATGGCAGCATTAATGTGTATCTGAAAAAATAGGGTGGGTGAGATAATATCTTTTATTGAACCAATTTTTGTTGGTGGGAGAGAAGCTTATGAGTATAGATAGAGTTCTTCAGGTCTGGGCATGGAAATACATGGAAACAATAGGTAAAGTGGAATAAGAGAACATGGAGAACCAACATTTAGATTTTTGAGGATTTTCAGCAATGATTACATAGGATTAACCTGTTACAATTAAGTTAAAAAGAATTAAAGGAATTTACGTAATTGTTTAAGAATTAATTTTATGAATGTTTATAATGATAATAACAATAGCTTAATTTTGACTAAATAACAAGGCTATAATTTACATTTTATTTTAGTTATATATAAATATAAATCAAAAGAAAAGAAAAATATTTAAACAGGGTTATTTATTTCAAAATGGTGAGAAGTAATGTACAGTTCTAAAAGCTTAGATTGCATTCACCTGTGTTTTAGAGTCTTTCTTTATTAACTTTATATAGTTTGCTGAGTGAAAAGCACTATAAAATATTTTTTCTCTTGTTTAAATAGGTTTTTAACTGGAATTCTTGCAGGCTTTTTCTCCTCTGCAGGACTGTGGAATTACTTAGTTACCTAATTCACTAATTAATTAGCATTAAGCATATAAATGAAAAAAAATTCAAAAACTAAGAACAGCAAATATAAAAGATTTTTCTTTAATATTACATGTAAATAAGATGAGAGTTGGTGAACCAGACTTGTTAAGTGAATTTAACTAAGATTCAGTAACATTTAAGGTATACAATTAAAATGAAAGAAGTTAGTTTTCCCTCCTCTCATAGGCGCTGGCTCCAGCCCCAGAGCATCCATGGGGAAAAAATAGCGGGTGGTCCGCACCCACAGGCAGCCAAGCTACCTGATCCTTGTCTCCTTTTCCCCCCAAGAATGTGCCGTGTTCCCACTCCTCCCTCTCCCTCCCAGTGCTTCCCAGCCCCCGCTGCCTAACAGCTGTTTGGCAGCGTTTTAGACTTTCGGGGAAGAGGGGGAGGAGCGGGGATGCAGCACGCTCAGGGGAGGAGGTGGAGAAGAGGCAGGGCAGGGGCAGGAATTTGGGGGAATGGGGTAGAATGGGGGCAGGCAGGGGATGGGGATGGGGTGGGAAAAGCTGGGGTGGGGCAGGGACTTTGGGGAAGGGGTAGAATGGGGTGGGGCGAGGGCAGTGCAGGGGCGGGGTGGGGGGGTGTTTGAGCACCCACTGGGCAGAGGGAAAGTCGGTGCCTATTCCTCCCTGTCCTTTTTTTTTAATAACTAACACTGCTCATGTGTCTCTGTTGGAAAGTCAACAATAGCACTAACCTGCTGCAAAGTAATTTAGAGATTGAGGGAAACAACTTGCTTTTTGCTCCTGTGGCTGAGCTTCTCCCAGCCCATGCAGGTCACATGGTTTTCTGTAAAGCAGCTGCCCTGGCTACTTGCTTTCAGTGCAGTGTATGTGTCCAGCTACAGGGAGCCTACTGAGCATGCCCAAAAGTAATGCACCCAATTTCAAAACTTGTGGGTGTGCAATGCTAATTGTGCATCTGCCTAGCAATCATGCCCCAATCACAATGTATTCATCTCCCCACTTCTCTCTAGATCTTTACAGAGATATCTCCCTATTAGGCGTGTGGGTTACACTCACAGTCTGACATCAGAATCGCAAGTCTACACTGGAGACAGAAGAATACCCAGCTAGGGTATGGAATATCAAAGCAGGAACAGCTTGGCCTCTTGTCCAGGACCTGTCCACCGAGCCCTGACTGCATTTTGCCATTATTATTTATATAACAGGACCCACTAGAGACCTTAGCCAAGGTCAGGGCCCCTTTGTGCTGGGTGCTACATAGACACTAAGGGTAGTCTGCAGGGGGAAATTGACCAACAGAAGTATACTAGTCTAACTAACCTTCTACAGCTATCCTGGGATAACTCCCCAGGGAGACACTCTTATTCCAGTGTATGAGGGGCTTTGTCCAGTTTAGCTTATTGTGACAGGGCCCCCAAGGTGTAACCTGGACTGTGGGACCGCTGAGCCCTCTAAACCCAGCAACCTGTGCTGTCCCTCACACTGTGATGCTAATGTCAAGTTACAAGGGTCTGGCAGGCACTGCACTTACACAGCCATCCACAGGCAGGGACACACCCAGCTGAGTTACATGAATGATCTCCCAGCCACTCGTGAACCATCAGTAGGAAGGCTCCAGCCAGTTCCCACCAGCTCCCAGACCTACACCCCAGCAATATATCATTTTACATTGCTCAAGGTTTTGTTGGACTGTGTAAACTATTAAGTTCTCCACTTCTTCATAGGAAAATGGACATGTACGAACCTTTGTAATCTGAGGTGAGATTTCCCAAGCAATTCAACCAAAACACACTGGTTTAGGTAAAATATAAAACAGATTTATTAACTCCAGAAAGACAGATTTTAGGTGATTCTAAATAGCAGGCATAGAGATCAAAGTTGGTTACCTAAGACAGAAAAACAAATTCACAGACTAAATTCTAACTTAAATAGACTAAGCAAGATTTTAATCAAACAGTCTCTCACCCGAACAGATGGTACAAGCAG
Organism: Mauremys reevesii; assembly: GCF_016161935.1. Taxonomy (NCBI): domain Eukaryota; kingdom Metazoa; phylum Chordata; order Testudines; family Geoemydidae; genus Mauremys; species Mauremys reevesii. Next base: position 28,846 of record NW_024100912.1, read on the forward strand.
GTTACAGTTTGTCAGTAACACACTGGACCCCGCTCCAGCCCAGGACCAATCTTCCCCAGTTCAAGGCTCTCTGATTCTGGAATAAGCGTGTCCCTGTGAGGGGATCTCCCAGGATGACTGTAGTGGTTTAATTTCACCAGTATAGTCCTACTGCAGAAAAACCCTTAGTGAGAGACAGCCCCCACTCAGAAGAGTTCCCAATCTGGGAGGAAATTATCAGAAGAACCCAAGGGATTTAGGAGCACAAGGAAGGCAGTGGGCACAGAGAATCATCACACTCCTAAATCCCTTAGGGGCTTTGAAAATTCTCCTCTTAGACAAGACAGAATTATTGTCCCCATTTCACAGATGGGGAGCTGAGGTCTGGAGAAATGAAATGACAGGCCCAAGGAATTGGGGCAGAGCAGGAACTTGAACCCCAATCTCTCAGAAGTCCCATCCTCACAGTTTAACGAGGAGCCCATCCTTTCCCCCTAAATTTTCAGCCTTGCTGAAGATGAGATTATGTGTACAAAAGGAAGGAGCTGGGCTGGGCTGTCTGGCTGGTGCAGTTCATGGGCTCAGCTCTGACAGAGCTCGGTGTGTCCCTGGCCTGGCTGGGAGTGAGCAGAGGGCTGCAGGATGCAGGGCAGAGTGACTGACAGAGACCCTGTCGGGGAAAGAGAGGGGAGACTGAAGGAGACTGCAGCAGTTACCTGGGCAAAGACTGTAACCCAGGGGCCTATTGTGCAGCACTGACCAATGGTGACTCCCCAACACTCCGCTCAGAGCTGGTCCCTGGTGTCTTCCCTGCTCACAGCTGGTCAGTGGGATTCTCAGCCCCTCTCTCCCGCTTGCTGCTGCTGCTCTCCTCAGGAGTCTCCTCCAGCCCCGTGGGCTTGGGCAGGTTCCATTTCTCCAGCACGAAGGTGATGACGGGCGAAGACACCAGGAGAAGCAGGATCAGGACACAGCGGGCGGCCCAGATGGCGAGGGACATGACCAGCCCTGCAACATGGAAAGGGACATGGTGACAGCCATGTGGGACTGCAGTGCCAGCACTAGACAAAGAGCAGCAGCTGGTTAACAGGGACCCTGTGTGAGCGCCCAGAGGCCTAGATCTAAGAGGGGATCATGCTGCAGGGGGGCACATTCCCCCAACGGGAGGCCTAAGTGATGGAGGCTGTTAGGGAGGCTCCTCCCTTTGCCCAGCAGAGCCCTGAGGGGTCGGAGAAGCAGGGAACAGCCCAGGTTTGCTCAGGCTTCACTGGGACTCTCTGCAAAGGCCTCACAAGAGCCAGTGATAGATGCAGCAGCCCAGACCCTATCACCCCTCTCCAGTCTGGCTGGCAGCCTGAGGCAGAGGGGCAGCATGAGGCCTTGGCACCAGCTCTGTCCACAGGTGAGGATGGAAGTGGTACCTAAGCGATGCCAGGGGCTGTGCTGCCCTTCTGCCCTGGAGGAATTGCACCCGCAGTGCCCAGCTCAGCCAGGGATTACTGCCCTGCAGGCCGAGGAGTTACCCACCCCGGGGTGAATTTGACCCAGACTTTATGCCCTGAGGCCAGAGCTGGGGGCACAGAGCCGGGCTCTGATAATCAGGGTGTGACACAGCAATAGCCCGTTACCTGTGTGGGTCAGCTCCTCTGCTCCTCTGCTGCTGTTCGTGCTGCCTGTGGGACAAGTGCAAAGAGAATCACACCGTGTGGGAGAGACGCCTGCAGCCTCCGCAGCGACAGACAGAGCAGTTCTACCAGGCACTGGGGCCAGATCCCCAGCGGGTGTAAATCAGCATCTCTCTGCTGGAGTCCATGCACCAGATCCCCAGCGAGTGTAAATTGGCGTCCCTCCATTCGAGTCCATAAGGTTCTGCCAGTTTACACCAGCTGAGGAGCTTGTCCCTGGACTCTCTCTCTTGCTCTGAGTTTCACACTGAGTTTCCCCACTGCACACTCAGCGAAGACGTCACTGTCCATTTAACAAACCAACATTTCATTGATCCCTGGCACTGAGGTCGAAGCTCCATGGGGATGAAAATGCCCCAAGAAGCCCTGAGCCAGGATTTCCTCGCCGCCCGAGGGAACTTGTCTGCAGAGCACCCTCGGGGACCTGAATGTGCGGGAGACCCCTGCACCCTTCAGACAGCCCGGGGCTCGCGTGGTGGGCAGAGCGGGTTGTGTGATAGGCTGTGTGCACGGGCGACATTCCCCAGCCACCCCTGTGCCTGGGGCAGCACCAGGCCTAGGCCCAGCTCACGCCCAGTGCTGAGGGTTCAGGGGAGTTGAGAGCTGGGTCTCCCCCCGGTGTAAGTGCTGCAGGCAGAGGAGTTACCCCAGGGTGAGTTTGCCCCAAAGTCTCTATGCAGCGAGGGGAGAGCTGGGGGGACAGAGCCGGGCTCGGATACCCAGGGTCTGGTCCAAGAGCGTCTCTGTGAGCTGTGGGGTCTGACTCCTCTCCACTGCTGCTCGCCTGGCCTGTGCAATGGGGACAAGGAGAATCTGGGCCTGTCAGTGCCTCCAGGTGAGAAACACGGCTGTGATGGCTGAGCCCAGCCCCCTGCACCAGTCAAAAGGGACATGACTGTTCCCCGACTGGAAACCTCCCCAAAGGGGCTCACCCTGGCTCCGTCAGACCTGTCAAGTGTCACACACATCATGGGCATTTGCAGCCCTGTCCCAGTGGCATCATAGTTGTGTGTGGGCATGAACTCCCCACAGGGCGTCCTGGAGCCTGGGGGTGACTCTCAGCTACAAGCCGGGAGATGCTGTTCTGTAGGCCCAACTCTTCCAACGAGAGTTATTAACTTCTCTGTGCATTTCACAGCCCCAGGTACTAGCCAAGAGCTCCTGCCGTTATGGTATAGGTGACAGCTGTCATTCACCCCTTTTATGGACAACAGAGGGTTGCACAAAGTCACTTGAGACAAAGCTGGGAATAGAGTGGAGGTCTCTATTACGGGACTTCCCGGTCTCATCCACTTTGTCTTGCTGCCTTTCAGAGGGATTGTGCAAGATTTATGTGCCTGGCTATGCTGCCTTTAACTAACCACTATCTGCTCCAAGAGCCAGTCAACCTCCCACTGCTGTATCACTAATAGTTGTGTGACCTGCCAATAAAGTGGGTGGCGTGGAGATTAACAACTTACTTTTGCCCATCACCCTGTCACTCAGCTATCTGTCTTTGGATTCTGTCTCTGCCTTCGCATGGACAATTGTACTTACTCTGGTGTTCATCCCCCTTATCTGTGATGCTGAGGTACTGGGCAGGGCTGAGCTGGGATCTGGTCACCTGGTTATTGCTGTCCTTGATCTCGTACCCACAGGAGTAATTCCCAGAGCTGCCCATGGACACCACATGGTCATAGTTGTAGGTGACCTTCTCCTTTAAGCCCTGTTGGGATGAAATCTCCTCTCCATCCTTACAGAAGACGATGCGGGTGGTTGGGAGTGGTAGCTCGGAGAGCATGGAGCACTGGAGAAGCACAGGGTCTCCCTTCTGGGCAGACGTCTGGCTCAGATAGAGGATGGGGGCAGGGAGAGCTCCTAGGAAGGGGAATGGGTGAAAGTCATTAATGGGGCTGTAGGTGGTGCTTGTTTCAGGGGAAGCCCAGGGAGCAGTTTGCCAGAGGAAGCTGGTTGTCATAGAAGCAGCTCATAGCGGCTCAGTGGTTCACAGGCGCAGAGAAGTTGTAGGATAGCCCCAGGGAGCATGGGATGCTCCACATGGGATTGTGGGGGCCTGGAGCGCTGTGCGAGTGACGGCCGGGATAGATCATGGTGCAGGTCACTCCATAGCGCTGAAACCCCCTTTGGGGGCAGGGCAGGAGGAGCTCTGCTTCTCAAGGGCTTCAGGGTCTGCAGAATGTCTCTGGTGCAGGCTCTTATTTCAGTACAGCTGGGTGACAGTTGGATAATGTCAGATTTGAGATTGTCAGATCTTTGGGGCAGGGACCAGAGCTTCATATACTGGTGTGCAGCACCTGGCGTGATGGAGCCCTGATCCCTGGAAGGGACATTTGGGGGCCACAGTAATACAAGTAATTAATAATAATCTTCTGTAGCTGGAAGCCTTTTCTATCAATACAAAACCCTCTGGCACGAGTGTGTGTGGGGACAGACAGACAGACAGACTCACCGGGCGCTGAGCAGATCTCCTGGACGCTGGGGCTCAGCGCTGGGAACAGAAAGGTGCCATGTGGTTAGTGCTGGAGATAAAACCCCCACCTTGTCTGACATCCCTCTGCAGGGACAAACGCTGCCTTAATAGAAAGGAAAATAAATTCTTGATTCCCGTTTTGCTGAAGAAGCAAACCAGGCCGTACAGTAGTTCTGGGACGTGATAGATTCCTTGCGCACACAGACTTTGGCCTTTCCCGGCAGCTCTCTAGAAGGCCAGATCTCAGATGGCGTAAACTGGCATTAATTCCAATTGAGCTACACTGATTTACGCCAGCTGGGGATGTGCTCTCATTGACTCCAGTGGAGAGACACCCATTCACACCAGCTGGGTATCTGGCCTAGTAGCTCTCACACTCAGTGTTTACACTGGTTCCCATTTCTCTCCCTGCCTCCACAGTCTGGGCCAGGTGCTGGTCTCAGCTCTTTGTCCTCCCAACCTGATACGAATTAACACAGGATTCCTGGATACTCACCATGAAGCAAAAGGCACAGAGACAGGATCATCTGGGCAGTGGGGGAACCAACTGGGATGGAAACAGCCCAGTCTGTACCCTGCTCCCACCTGCCCCCTCTGCTCTGTCTGACTTCAGCAGAAGGGAAGCACCGGTCTCTGTCTCTGCTCTGATCTGCTCCTGTCTGCTCCCCCGCATTGGATGCTCCAGTTAGCCCCACTGCCTGCTCCCAGGCCCCCTAGAGTTTGCAGGGCTCAGGCAGCAGAGACACCACAGCATCTCTCTGACCTGCTCTGTCCCCTCCTCGAGTCTCATATTCGTCACCGCTCCCCATTTCCTGCCCGGCACCACCCCCCTTCCCTGCCCCAACCGCAGCGTCTCTAGGGCTGGAAGATTGAGAACCGAAGGGGCCTGGTTTGCTTTTTTGAGTCAAAACATATCACTGATGAAACACCTCCTATCCCATCTCACTGCCTGGGGACTGAGACAGCCCCCCCTGCCAAAGGCACAGCTGGGCCAGGGTGAAAGGTCACTAGATGATTAGGAGGCCTGGGATGTTGGATGAGCCTGAACTTTTTGCCTCCATCCTGATCTCCAGCCTCTGGTGAGAAGGATCCAGATCCCCAAGGGCGTAATTCACCTTCTGGACAAAAAAAGAGACATATTTGGGGCCTGGGCCTTGTGTGGGAGCCTCTGCAGAGGAGTGAATTCTCCCTCACCCCCAAAGGACACCTACCACAGGACTGCACTGGCTTCCCCACCTTCTTAGTCTCCTCCACCCCATCCTGCACACTCAGCTCCAGCTACTTCTGCACTGACTGTTCCGGCTCCCCATTCTGGGCTCCTGAGGGGTCTGCTGTCCCGCTGTGAGGTCACTGATGGATGAGGCAGAACACAAGGAAGTTGAGAAAGAGTGTCCAGAAGTGACTCTGAGCAGGTGAGAAGTCAGAATTGGTGTGACTAAGCAAGTGGGGGACCCAGGGCAAAAGGCCAAAGAAACGTGGGACAGAAAGTCTTGTGAATAGACATTAACACACATCTGCAAGAAGCCAAGGAGCCGAGGGCCCCAAGGGAAATCTGTCAGGAGTACAAAGCAGAACAGTTTTGGAGATCAACTTTGCAGAGTAATTTATGCAGAAGTGGATTGTCCTGGGATGATGTCTGGGCACATTTCACCATTGGGATCGAGTCAGCTCTGCAGAGCAGCTGGACAGGGGATATTTGGAGGAGCTCAGATGCTCAAGTGAGGGTCAGTCTGAGACCACCTGTTATAACCAGTGCCCAGAAAACAGCAAGGTGGAAAAGGGTAAATATTTTTTTGCAATTGTTTTAAAAGAGTGTTTTCCAATTTTTTTGTGAAAAATATTTGTTTTAATATTTTTCCCCATTTTTCCCCTTTTCTTGGTGGGAAAAAGGAAAAATGGGGAAGGCGAGGGAATGCAAAATGTGAAATCGTTTTTAAAAAATCATGTGAAAACATGAAAATTTTCAATTTCTAAAAAAATGTTCAATTGTTATTTTTTTAAAAAACCCAAAAAACATTTTAAACTTTTCTTTGAATAAATGGAAACTTTGGAAAAAATGAAAATGTTTGACAAAACCTCTCACTTTCTAAAAATGGTCATTTTTAGATCATAAATTATTGATGGCTGTAATCCCAAGTGATCCTGGGTGCTGTGGTTCAGTCTGAGCTGCTGGCACCCTTGGTTTGCTGCCATGCACTGCTTGCAGCTCAGACAATGAAGAAGAACAGGGGAAACTCCCCACCATGGGCGGGTGAAGGGGAGGTTGATGACAGGATCATGAACTGTACATGGTGGGATATGAAAAAGAGGAACTCACTCTTCTCCACCATAGTCAGAGTTTCAAATGCAGATATGTGAAGCAAGAGCTTCTGCAGAGTGTGTTCCTTCTGCTGCACAGACCCTGCAGCTGCCTCACTCACACCGACCCTGAAAGAAGCAGAGAGACGGCTCCACACAGGCCCTCTCTCTAGGCTAGTGCGTTAACAGAGATTTGAAAGGAATCAGCTGTACAAAGCCTGAGAGAGAGAGAGATGGGTATGAGTATGAGTATGGGTATGGATATGTATGTGGATAGACAGAGGATGTATATGGGGATTGATAGATGTATAAGCACAGAAACCAAGACTTTCAAAAACAATTAGAGATTTTGGGGGCACCATTTAAGCCACCTTAAAGGGGCTGATTTCCAGCAGATGGGGGGGATGGGGTCAGTGCAGTCTGTCTGTTACCCCTCAAGGTTCCCCAAGTTGGGGTCCCAAAATCACTGGCCATTTTGGAAGGTTTGGCCAGAAGTGCTTGTACCAGTTATGCATGTGCCAAAACTGCACATGAGACGAGCTGTAGGGGTATGAGGGGCTGGGTACCCATGGCCCGTTCTATCCTTGGCCCTTGGATGAGACTGCAATCAAGGGTGATCAGTGCCAGCTGTGACAGGGATTTAGTGATAAAGCTCCTCTGGCACAAGTAACCACACTGCACAGACACTGAGCGGCCAATCCAGTTCTCAGCTGTCCCAACCTTCCTTGCAGGGTGAACATTGATTATTTCCTGCTGAGGCAATAGAGGCAGCTGTGTGAAAGCTGTGGGCAGCGCTGACATGTCCCAAAGCTGATGGACTCAACCCAGCACCTGCCCCGATAAACCACACAGCCCGTACTGCTATGGTACTTCCTGGGAAGTTAAGTTGTATCAGCTAAGGGGTGAGTTTGTACCACTCCAGTTACACCAGTGTAAGTCCCTGTGCACACCTGGGTCTGGTATAAGAGCCTTTTTCTGGTTTATCTTATCTTGTTTTGGAAGCAATATAATCTACACAGAGTATGTTTTCAACAGTGAAGATAATTAACCACGGGGAAAATTTACCAGGGGCTGTGGTGGATTCTTCATCACTGGCAGATTTTAAATTGATTGTGGATGTTTTTCTAAAAGAGAAACTCTAGTTTAAACAGGAATTATTTGGGGGCAGGTCTCTGGCCTGTGTTATACAGTGGGGCAGTCAGACTAGATGATCACAGTGGTCCCTTCTGGCCTTAGAATCTGTTAATAAACCTGACAAAGGCTCTGATTCCACAATAAGAGTGTCCCCGTGGGAGTTACACCAGCAAAGCTAGAGTGATTTAATTATACTGGTGAATTTCCTCATGTATAGCAAAGCCCTGGGATAAACAGCTTTTCCCATCAATGCTCTTTCTGTCCTTGTACACCCCTTTTTTTTGCAGTATCTGAGCCTGTCGCAATCATTAATAATCATTATCCTCACACACTCTCAAGAGGTAAGGAAGTTCATCCTCATTTCACAGATGGGGAAACCGAGGCACTGAGAGAGCATTTAAGTGACTGACCCCAGCGTTCATAGGAGACCACAGTGTTGTGTATTTGGTTGTTATGGTTTTTGTTCCTATGGCAACTGAGTTAGATTATTAGGGGATAGCCCAGCCAGCTTCGGCCAGTTGAGTGAGCTCTGTGTCTGTAAATAAATGGTAGTTTTGTTAGCTGTCTGCTCTCTGGCCTCAAGTGATTTCATCCTAAACCGGCTGCCCCCAAGGATATAACAAGTGGTGACGATAGATGGGATTCCGGTGCTGTTCCAGTAACGGAAGGAAGTAGAAGTCAAGGTAAAGAACAAACAAACAAAAAAACTGCTTGTTTACACTGACTGTGAAAGTGAAACTAAAATTCATGGCTACTCTGACCGGGCCACTGGAACCTTTTGATGAGAATATAGTGCAATGGCATGTGTATACTGAGCGCATTGAGCTTTTTGTTATTGCAAATGACATTACAGAAGAGAAGAAGGTGCCAATATTCTTAAGTGTTGTAGGGGCTAAAACATACTCCCTGTTACACAGCTTACTACACCCTGTTAAGCCAGCAACTAAATCTTACAGTGACATTGTGGAAATCCTGGGGTCCCATTTTTCCCCAAAACCACTGGTAATTGCTGAAAGATATACGTTCCACAAAAGAGACCAAAAAGAAGATGAAACAGTTGTACAATTTGTAGCAATTTTAAAAAAGCTAGCAGAACACTGTGAATTTAAGGAGATGTTAAATGATGTTAAATGATGCCCTGCGTGACAGGCCTGTACAGTGAAGCTATACGGAAGCACCTACTGACAGAGGCTCAGCTTACATTACAGAAGGCTGTTGATATTGCTGTCTCCATGGAACTGGCTACAAGGGAGGTGCAATACATCGGTGCATCCCCTAGAGTGCAAAAAGTGTCACAAGAACCTACCCACAAAACTATGCAGAGTCAGGAATGTTACCCCTGTGGTAAGCCGGGTCACCAGGCATCAGAATGCTGGTATAAGGACCTGGCGTGTCGACACTGTGGCAAAAAGGGACACATTGAGTGTGCCTGTGAACAAAAGAAAAAGAGGCCTGTGGTCTGGCCGACAAAAAGAGGAACCCTGCATGCCCTAGAGCAGACCCAGGATGATCAAGGTGACACCTCATCGCAAGAGGAAGTGCTACTGCATGTTTTGTCTTTGGCAGTGGGCTCACATGAATACTGGGTAACCCCGTTGTTGGATGGCAAACCTATACGCATGGAACTGGACACCGGTGCAGCCATCTCGCTGGTCTCCGAGACTGTGTATAAAGAAAAGCTAGAGCATCTTCCGCTTAAGGCAACAAAAACTGTTCTGAAGACGTATACGGGAGAAGCTGTGCCCATGTTGGGCACTACTGATGTTAAGGTGGAGCTCAATGGACAGGCGGCTAAATTGCCACTGTTTGTGGTGAGAGGTAATTACCCAGCCTTAATGGGTAGGTCTTGGCTTGGGAAGATTCAGCTGAACTGGGCAGAAGTGTACCAGATGACTAAAGAAGAAACCAGTCTAACCCCTATACTAAGGAAACATGCTGCTGTTTTTGGAGAAGATCTGGGAAGTATGAAGGGAATCACTGTGACCTTGAACATTAAACCTGACAGTCCACCAAAATATCTGAAAGCCCGATCTGTGCCATATGCCATCAGGCCAAAAGTTGAAGAGGACCTGGAGCGCCTGGTCACCAATGGAGTCCTAATACCAGTTACCCATAGCCGATGGGCCACTCCTATCATTCCAGTACTGAAGAAAGATGACTTCCTCCAGATTTGCGGTGATTTTAAAGTCACTGTAAACCCAGTGTTATGTGCAGAGCAATATACACTTCCCTGCATCGATGACCTCTTCGCAGTCCTGGCTGAGGGACAAAAGTTCAGTAAGATTGATCTGAGTCAAGCATATTTACAGATGCACGTCGATGAAAAGTCCCAAGAGCTGTTGACTATTGTGACTCATAAGGGGCTTTATCGATACTGTCGCCTACCCTTCGGAATAACGTCTGCTCCCGCCCTGTTCCAGAGGGCTATGGACCAGATCTTGTGTGGCTTGTCAGGAGTTCAGTGCTATCTGGATGATATCCTGGTCACTGGAAGGAATGAAGAGGATCACTTAAAGAATTTAGAGGCTACCCTACAAAGACCGGAAGAGTATGGCCTATGAGTTCGCAAAGACAAATGTGAATTTTTCCAGCCCTCTTTTGAATATTTGGGAAACATCATTGATGCTGCAGATCTTCATAAGGCCCCTGCAAAAGTTAAGGCTATTGTGGAGGCTCCCCCACCTCAAAATGTAAGCCAGCTGCGCTTGTTTCTAGGACTACTGAACTATTATGGAAGTTCATCTCACAGTTAGCCGCACTGCTAAAACCACTTCACGAGCTCCTTGGGCAGAACAAGGCCTGGAAATGGACTGAAGCCTGTGATGTTGCATTTAACAAAGCTAAGGATGCATTGCTAAATTCTGAAGTTCTAACGCACTTTGATCCATCCTTACCCCTACAATTGGCCTGCAATGCCTCCCCGTATGGAGTGGGAGCAGTCGTGTCACACATTATGCCTTTGGGAGAAGAGAGACCTTTTGCTTTTGCTTCACGCACTCTAAGCAAAGCAGAAACTAACTACGCCAAAATCGAACGTGAGGCATTAGGAATTGTTTTTGGAATTTGGAAGTTTCATCAGTACCTGTTTGGGCGGACGTTTACTCTTCTCACAGACCATCGACCTTTGACGTCAGTTTTTGGACCCTACACAGGCATTTCCCCGTTAGCTGCTAGTCGTATGCAACGTTGGGCATTGTTACTTTCAGCACACACCTTTGAAATCAAATATCGGAAATCCACTCTGCACGGCAATGCAGATGGCCTCTCAAGGTTGCCTTTGCTGGTCAAACATCAAGATAGTGCCCAAAAGGAAATCTTCTACTTTGAACAATTAGAGAATACACCCATCACTGATACTCAGATAAAGAAGGCAACTCGCGTTGACCCAGTATTGTCCCAAGTTATGGACCTGGTGATGCATGGAAAATCTCGACAAACCTCTCCGGTCTCACCCGACCTTGTTACCTACATGTCCAGGAGGATGGAGTTATCGGTCCAATCTGGTTGTTTGTTGTGGGGGAGACGTGTCATTATTCCACCACCACTGAGATCACAGATGTTAGAACAGCTCCATTCCGGTCACTGTGGAATAGTGCGCATGAAGGAAATTACACAAAGCTATTTTTGGTGGCCTGGATTGGACAGTGCTATTGAACAGAAGGCACAAGCTTGTATGTCATGTCAGGGTGTGAGGAATGCACCCCAGTGGGCACCCCTACACCCATGGGACTGGCCTGAAAACCCATGGCAACGTATTCACATTCACTTTCCTGGTCCCCTTGAAGGAAGCATGATGGCAGTAGATGCCTATTCTAAATGGCCGGAAGTCTCTATAATGCAGTCCACTACTGCAGAGAGTACTATCCAAAAACTATGGGGACTCTTTAGTCATTTCAGTCTGCTAGAACAACCTGTGAGCGACAACGGACCGCGGTTCGTCTCTCAGGAGTTTCAAAATTTTATGAAGGCAAATGGGATACACCACATCACTTCAGCACCATATCATCCATCCACCAGCAGATTAGCTGAAAGATTAGTGTAGACAATGAAACACGCTTTGAAATCAGCAAGGGGACAACACTCCATTCAAAAACATGTGGATACCTTCTTACTTTCCTACATAAACACACCTCATGCTATGACCAAGGCATCCCCGGCCTTTCTAATGATGGGACGACAGCTGTGCACTTGCTTTGATCTGCTGAAATCTTCTGAACCCCGAAAAATTGTGCAACGTCAGCAGCAATATCAAGTCATCAGACGGGCACCCAGAGCAAAAGACCGAACCTTTAGCTCGGGACAGCCAGTTTTGTCTCGGAATTATAATTCCGGAGCTAAATGGGTCCCTGCCATGATCATCACTCAAAGAGGACCTGTTTCCTACACAGTCCGGACTGCAGAGAATCTTACCTGGCGGCGACATGTAGATCAGCTGTTGCCAGGTCATGCCAGTCCTCAGGACACATCTGCAGCTGAGTGGTCTGACTTCACCTCTTCTGGTGAGACACCGAATCACGAATCACCTGTTCCTGACTGTTCTCCTCCATTACTGCCGGCGGCTGAGATACCCCTTTGCCCAGCACGAGCTGATACCACCTCCTCACCTGTTCGTGCTGCGGACCCTGAGCCTATGGTAGTTTCGGGTGCAACAACCCCAGAAGTTCGCCGTAATCCACCTAGAGACAGAAGTCCTCCTCATCGGCTGGATCTTTAGCTAGGGCGAACCCACGGTTATGGGGCAAAATAATCCCCAGGGTTTAGCCGGGAATGGAGGCAGTCTACCCGCCTTCTCTAGTCTAGTGTGTGTTTTATTTAGGGGATGTTCTTATTGGGGGGGAGGAATATGTTGTGTATTTGGTTGTCATGGTTTTTGTTCCTATGGCAACTGAGTTAGATTATTAGGGGATAGCCCAGCCAGCTTCGGCCGGTTAGATGAGCTCTGTGTCTATAAATAAATGGTAGTTTTGTTAGCTGTCTGCTGTCTGGCCTCAAGTGATTTCTTCCTAAACTGGCTGCCCCCAAGGATATAACACACAGCTGAGTGAGAGATTGAACCAATGGCTTGTGATCCCCAATCCACTGCCCTAGTGACTATATTATCCTTCCTCCCTTCAGCCCCCAGCCCCCACAAAGTATGAGTGACAATGACCAGCCTTTTACCTGCCTGGAAGGCCGATGACCCTGGGTTATGTCAGCCAAAGCCTGGATGGAACCGGACTGGGGAAACGTCAGAGACACAAGCTGGAAAATCTGCTACAGGGGATTTAATTGATCTCACAGATAGTCTCACCCTCTATTCCTTCTGGACTATATCCAGCCTCCCTCCCCCTGGCCCAAATCCCATGGCAGACATGGCTGAATTTCACCTGCATCCCCAGCCCTGAAGGGAGTATTGATGGAGCTAGACACTGCGGGACTAGAGAGTGACCGGCTGCTGCTCAGAAGAGGGAAGGGAGAGGAGAGTTGGTGCTGTGAGCAGTGGCTCCTGCTCAGTGACACTCTGCACACACAGTCCAGGTGCTCAGGGCCGCCTGGGGGTGGGGCAAATGGGGCAATTTGCCTCAGGCCCCGGGCCTCGCAGGGGCCCCCACGAGAATATAGTATTCTACAGTATTGTAACTTTTTCATGGAAGGGGCCCCCGAAATTTGCCCCAGGCCCCCTGAATCCTCTGGGCAGCCCTGCAGGTGCTCCATGGAGCCGCACAGGGAGGGAGTCAACAGCGCCCTGAGCATCTGCAGAGTCTCCTGTGCAGACACCTCTTCCCTCGCTCAACAGTGAGCTCTCCCCGGGCCTGACCCTGAGCTAACAGCCCAGCGGGGCGGGGGTGTATCACACACTGTGATGTGGGATTGGAGAACCTGCTCACACAATGTTATTTTTGTCTTTGCACAGTAACCGCATTCTCTTTCTCTCTCCATTTATTCTGTTCTCATGAGGTTTCCAGGGCAGTTTATTTTCATAGTCGTACATTTAAAGGCCAGAAGAGACCAATGGGACCATCTAGTCTGAGCATCTGCACAGCCCAGGCCAGAAAGCCTCCTGCAGGGATCTCTGCATTGAGCTGCTAACTCCTGGCTGTGCTAGAGCATGTCTGGTAGAAAGAGACATCCCCCCTCAGTTTAACGACTCCAAGACGGCTCCCATTTCTAAATACTACAGAGATACCAGCTCACCTGGGACTTAGACAAAAGAAGGGAGACAGAGGGCACATGCAGTCTAAAAAAAACCCTGCAGCAGCGAGTCTCAGAGTCTGGGTCAGCTGACTCAGGCTCGTGGGGCTTAAGCTACAGGGTTAAAATAGCCATGCAGATTGTGAAGTATCATTCCATATTCTTTATGAAAATGTGCTTATGACATGAATATGACATAACTGAGATATGCTTTATGCTGGATGGCTCATGTGAGATGTAGGAAAGGTTATGATTTACTGACTGTGATTATCCTATTTGTATGCAGGTATCGTTTCTGTATCTGAGATTAGGAATATTGACTATGGATCTGTATTTCAACTATGCTACTTTGGGTGATTCCCACTGCCAACACTTCAGGCACAACAATGGAAAAGCCAGACAGGGCGGATGGCCCATGAACAAGGACAATGGACTGTAAAAGAGCTTAGTCTTTCTGTGAACCTGTAGGTCCGCCTGTGAAGAACGGCTGCAAGGGCCCAACAGAGTCAGGTGGTCTTGTCACCTGATACTAAAACATTACCTGGGATCATAGGTGCTGACTTCTGCTTGTGCTGGCGGGTGCTCAACCCCGCTCTGCCCCCGGTACCACCCCGACTCCACCCCTGCCCCACTCCTCCTGCCCCTGCCTCACCCCCATTCCAATCCCTTCCAAAGTCCCTGCCCCAACTCTGCCTCCCTGCCCTTATTCCAACTCCGTTCCCAAATCCCTGCCCCAGCCTCGTCTCTTTCCCTAAGCACTCCACATTCCCACTCCTCCCTGCTCCTTCCCTGAGCTTGCTATGCCACCAAACAGTTGTTTTGCAGCAGCAAGTGCTGTGAGGTAGGCAGAGGAGCAGAGACGTGGCACGCTCAGGAAAGGAGGCAGAGGAGGAGGTGAGGAGGTATGGGGGAGAGGAGCTTGGCTGCTGGTGGGTGCAGAGCACCCACTAATTTTTCCCCAGGGGTACTCCAGCCCCGGAGCACCCATGGAGTCAGCACCTATGCCTGGGACTTCTTGTAACTTTCCACTGTAAGGGAAGGGGGGTCAAACTAGGAAACAAAGGACATCTTCCTTTTGCAAATCCTATTTAAGGGTGGGTTGTGAGGTAATCCTGGTCCACAGTTCTCCCCTGCTACCCCACCCAAGGTGACTGCTGGAAACTACTAAAACTGAACAGGAGGAAAGAACAGCGCCCAGGCTGGAAGGGTGTCTGGCCTGTGAAGAAGATTATTAGAACCATATTTAGGGTGAGAACTCATATGTAACAAGTTTCTTTTGTGTATGAAGCTTAGTTTGTGTGCTCTGTTTTATTTTCTTAGGCCTTGTCTACACTGGTAAATTTCTGTGCGTTAAGCAGCTTTCTGCGTTGTAACTCCCAAGGTGTACACACTGCCAAGCCACTTAGTGCGCAGAAACTGAGCAGTTGCAGTGCTGTAAAAAAAACCCACCCTGATGAGAGGCGTACAGCTTTCTGTGCAGGAGGTACAGTGCCGTGGTGCCACTGTAGGCACCTTGGTAGATTACAGCGCTGTGATTGGCCTCTGGGTGGTATACCACAATGCCTGTTCTTGCCTCTCTGGTCATCGGTTTGAACTCTACTGCTCTTCCCTCAGGTGACCTTTCATCATCCCCACCTTGTAAATTCCTTTGGAAGTTTGAAAGTCCCTTTCCTGTTTGCTCGGTGATGTGTGCAGTGGTTTCAGTGCATCTTTCCAGGTGGCCATGCCTGCTCCATGCACCAGGCAATCTGGCCACTTGGAACAATGCTGAACTACTGGACCTCATCAGCATTTGGGGAGAGGAGGCTGTCCAGTCGCAGCTGCGCTCCAGCCATAGGAATTATGATACCTATGGACAGATTTCACAATGCATGACAGAAAGGGGCCATGACCAGGACACATTGCAGTGCAGGGTCAAAGTGAAGGAGCTGCGGAACACCTACCACAAGGCGTGGGAGGCAAACCGCCGTTCCAGTGCTGCGCCCATGAACTGATGGTTCTACAAAGAGCTGGATGCAATACTCCGTAGCAATCCAATCTCCACTGCGAAGGCCACTGTGGATACTTCAGTGGCTCATGTGCCATTCTAGAGTGGACCAAGCCAGGAGAAGGAATTCTTGGACAAAGATGTGGAGGGGAAGGGGGATCCAGAGGCAGAGGATGACTAGGAGGTCAGAGATGCATGCAGCCAGGAGCTCTTTTCTACTCCAGAGGAGGCTACCCCGTGACAGCTGTCAGGTCTTGGTGAAGAGCAAACAGGAGATGAGGCCCCTGGTAAGTGGATTTGATTTTGTGAATCTCTCCTCTGGTTGTTGTTTTTTAATAAAAGAATTGTTTTGGTTTGAAAGCAATCTTTAGTCTATTAATTGAAAGCAAAGAGAGCTCTGTAAAGCCCTGCTGTCCCTAGCCTCTATTTGTCAGAGGGTGGAGATGGATGGCAGGAGAGAGATCACTTGATTATTTCCTGTTAGGTTCACTCCCTCTGGGGCACCTGGCAATGGCCGCTGTCGGCAGACAGGATACTGGGCTGGATGGACTTTTGGTCTGACCCAGTATGGCCATTTTGATGTTATTATGTTCTTAACAGACAATTATCTTAAACCTTCATAGTGCATTGTCTGCACCAATCACAGTCATCTCCTAGCATTATAAGCACTGCAATCCCGAGCATACCAAGAAATATTATTGGCTTTCGGCTTCAAATTGCTGCCTGAAGGCATCCCTGATTCTTATGTTCCTGTCCTGCACTGCACCTCTCTAATAGCCTTGGTCTCTGGCTGTTCAAATTCAGCCTCCAGGTGCTGAGCCTCAGTGGTCCAGCCCTGAGTGAAGCTTTCACCCTTCCCTTCACAAATATTATGGGCGTACAGCACATGGCTATAAGCATAGGAATATTGTAATCGGCCAGATACAGCTTCCCATATAGGCAGCACCAGCAGGCCTTTAAATGGCCAAAAACACACTCAACAGTCATTCTGCACTTGCTCAACCTATTGTTGAACTGTTCCTTGCTGCTGGATCACGATGGGCATTTCGACTTTCCCTGGGGTATTTCTCTATGGTTCTCCAGGCGCTTGTGGGTCACTATGGGCATCTCACGGACATTAATGCAGGCTGGTCCGGAAAGATGCATGATGCATACATCTTTCAGAACATTGGCCTGTTTAGGAAGCTGCAAACAGGGACTTTCTTCTCGGACCAGAAGATCACCCCAGGGATAGTCGAAATGCCTATTGTGATCCTGGGAGACCCTGCCTACCCCTTGTGACGAGGCGGTTCTGGCGGGACCCAACTGAGAGTGCCAATTCAGGACCAATTGCTCAAACAGGGCAGTCACAGCCCTAGGCTGGGGTTTTTCCACCTCTAAGGCAAACCAAACCAGCCAGACAAAGAGGACTTCGGTTTCACCCCACTGGCTAACCACAAGTCACACAAGCAATTTCCTTAGACACTCCAGTCTCCCAGTATCACCACCAGTGCCACCTGTCCTGGGGATGAATGGTTATGAAAACCAACGCCCCAATAAAAGAAAAAGGTTTTCTCGATTCCAAAGAATCAAGCCCCAGACCCAGGTCAATATACACATCAGATCTTACCCACAAATCACGCTGTTGCCAATCCTTTAGAATCTAAAATCTAAAGGTTTATTCATAAAGGGAAAAAGGTAGAGATGAGAGCTAGTATTGGTTAAATCGAATCAATTACATATAGTAATGGCAAAGTTCTTAGTTCAGGCTTGTAGCAGTGATGGCATAAACTTCAGGTTCAAATCAAGTCTCTGGAGTACGTCCCCCGCTGGGATGGGTCATCAGTCCTTTGTGTAGAGCTTCAGTTTGTAGCAAAGTCCCTCCAGAGGTAAGAAGCAGGATTGAAGACAAGATGGAGATGAGGCATCAGCCTTATATAGGCTTTTCCAGGTGTAAGAACCTCTTTGTCCTTACTGTGGAAAATTACAGCAAAATGGAGTCTGGAGTCACATGGGCCAGTCCCTGCATACTTTGCTGAGTCACAAGGCGTGTCTGCCTTCTCTCCATGGGTCAATTGTGTAGCTGATGGTCCTTAATGGGCCATCAAGCAGGCTAGGCAGAGCTAACACCAACTTGTCTGGGACATCACCCAGAAGCAGAGCACAATACGAACTACAGACAGTACAGAGCCAATACTTATAACTTCAACTACAAAATGATACACAGACATACAGACAGCATAATCATAACCAGCAACCCATAACCTGGTCTTAGACACCTTATATGACCCCCTTTAACTAAGATTTGGTGCCACTACAGGACCTTTTTTGCAACCCATGTTCTATATGATCCCAATTTATATCAATAACGTCACACCCCTTAATGCAGTGGCTTATGAAGCCATACATGGGGCACCTTAACAGCAGCAAGGAGCAGTTCAACAATAGGTTGAGCAAGTGCAGAATGACTGTTGAGGGCTGCTGTGGGCTCATGCTAGGCAGGGTGGGTGTGCCTATGCAAACAAGATCAGGCTTCAGATCTGAGTTCTTTTCCAAACAAGATCAGTTCTTTTCCACACTTGCCACAATTCACCACCAGATGTCAGGGTAGAGCTCATCCCGTCTCTACTTACACATGTAAGGTGTTTGGGAGCCATGAGGAGTTTATGTCAAGTCCCAGAAGGAGATTTAGCCCCCTGAGAAGCACAGTTACACACAACCTGCTGGGTGCTGCTCAGTTTACAGTCTGGCTTCCTAATTTTGCATTTTTATTTTAAAAATTAAAAAGTAAATATTTAAAAAACAATGAATTTATTTTTAGCATTCACCAACTTTTCTGTGGGGCATTTAAACTTTTCAGTAACAATCAAAAATCAAAATATTTGAGCTGAAAAAGAAATTTTTTAAATTCAAAATAGTGCAAGAGTTCCTTTTTGGAGCTGTAATTCAGATTCCTCATGCTCCTGGTGTCCTCTTTCAGCCAAATTCTCTGGCTCTCCCATGATGCACCACTTTCTCCCCTCTTGGTGACTGGAAATAGTATATGAATAGGACTTTTTGGTTCCAGTGCATGATGGGAGATGAAGCCCAGCCAGCCAGCCCAGCCTGTAGAAGACAATATCCACATGATGCATCTGAACTACAAGTCCCATGTGGCACCATGGTGATGTGGAAGTAGAGAAAGAACTGGCAGGGATTTGTAGGGGATCTTAATGCATGACAGTCTCTGTTAGCAAGAGTCAGACTAGCTGTAACCCTACTAACGCGAGATTTGTAGAAGCGAGGATTGTATGAGGCGAGTGGGAAAGAACTGTGTGAGAAGTTGTTGCAACCTTGTGTTGACAATGAGGAATGTAGACTGGTGTCTAAATAGAAGTGAGAAAATTAAGAAATCAATATGGCCTATGTATAAACAAAATGCAGCTGTTGCTTATTATTGTACATAACAAAAAGTATAAATGCTTGCTGTAATTGTTTACCTGTAGAGAGACCTGCCTGGGACTGGGGCAATTGTGTCCTAGGGCACTCCCTCCCTCTATACAATTGTAAAGAGAAAATAAAGTATCTGACTCTGCTGCACCCAACCAAAAAGTGAGAACTAAGTTTTTCTCCGACAATTTCAGGGATTGTCCGGGATGGCAATGCCTACTGAGACACAGTCAGCTGCTACGGATCATTCCCCTTTGAACCCCATGGCGCCACAAGAGAGGTATGAGACCTTTTGAAATCTCTATTTAGGTATCGGAGGAGGACTGTCCGTGGGGATGTCTGTCCTGTTGGACTTACGCCATCTGAACTTATTAACTGTGCAGCAGGATCAGATGCAGAGCGGTGCTGGGGAACTGTTTCACTGCCCCCAATAAGGTTAGTTTATGTGGTGCTGGGGACCTGTTAGTTTGGCTGCCCCAAATAAGGTTAATGGATAAGGGAAATACATTAGGTGCATCGGTGCTGAGGGGTTTTTACCTCCTCAAGAGGGGTTGTTACTTCCTCATGTGTATTGAGTCCGGACATAAAGTATAGTTGCATCGTGGTATTTAGGAATAGAGGCCTTGGTGTGTATGTGTGTGTACACCAGTGTGAATTAGTGATACCGGAAAATGCCCAGAGTATTCTGCGAAGCGAAAGCTCGTGACCAGAAATATTCTAACACAAGCCCAGTAACTAGAGGATCTGTAGAAGATCCGACTCACGGGGGCTGACTCAGCCTGACATCATCCAGCGAGGAAGCTACCTGGGTCTAGGAGCGTATGAACCCATCTTCCCTCCCATTTCCTTTCCATGTGGGCTACTGACAGTCTGACCATCTCACTGGATGCAATCAGAGTAAGCGGCGCCGTCTTCCTGAGACTAGCCGATGCTCTTTGCTGAAGGGAGGTGTAAGAGGGTCGTAGCCATCCTTGTTAGCCTCTCCTGTGTGAGTACCCTGTAGGGAGAGACCCTTAGTTTATGTGCCGCTAGCGCGGACAGGGCAGCCTTCCTGTGTGTGCAATTGGAAAATGGGTGGGGGACAGTCTAAGCATTCCACCTCACCCCCTAAGGGTACCCCAGCATATTACATGTACGTACATTATGGTCCTACAACCTGCAGGTATTTGGAAAATTGGAATCTTTACAAAAATGAAAATCCATCTAAACAATGCCCACTAGAATGTAACTTCAATCTAGATAAGATCATACATCTCAGAGGAGCTTTTAATCACCAAAAAAAGCCTCTGACACAGTGTGAGCAATTTGTCTATTGAGGAAAGGAACGGGTTAATTTGAAATTCAGCTTGGCCCAGAGATAAAGAGAAAGTTGCTCTGTGTTCAAGGTCAAGAATCAATGCAGACCATGCTAAGTACAAAGAAAAACTGCTTTCGGCCCCAGCTGGCTGTGAAAAAATATAGACAGAGGCAAACCAAAAGCAATACAAGTTACAGAACTGAGATTACATTTGCAAAGCTTAACTGTCCAGTGAGATCCAACAGTGTGCCTTTGCGACCCCGGAGCCGGTGTGGCTTGGTGACACTGAAGAAGCCACAGGCAGCCGACCTGGACAAGAAGAACAGCCCTCCCAAGAGCGGAAGCATGTTGGAAATTCTGGACAAGCTGCATACAGGATAATCTCCCGTCCACCTCTCCCCCTTCTCTAAATGTTATACACAGACATGGCCAGTCTGGATGTACGTGTGTGAGTATGAAAGTGGCTTAGGGCTTGAAGCATTAATGTTTTTCCTGAGTGATGTGGGAGTGTTCCCAACAGTCTCTCATGTTGTTTTATTACTTTATTAATGAAGCTTTAAAATTCAGTCATATGGTGTGTTTTCTTTATCTTCCCCAATGATCCTGTAGTGTCAGCCTGATCCCCTGACATGAGGGATAGATTGGTAACAGAAATTTGTCACAGTTTGGTGGGCAATTGAGAAGAGGGGAGCCCTGCAGAATTTACACCATTTGTTTTACCCTTGTTATTTTATGTTTGCTTTGCTTAGTATTGTTGGTGTTATATGTTGAGGATTGCATGATTAAAGGTGTGCCCACTCAGCCACAGTGAGTCTGAGAACTGGAGAGGGGTTTAGCATTCATCCTCTCTCCCCCTGGTTGACCAGGAAGGGTGGCAGGTGGATCTACCCACAGTCGTAGCAGGACTGGGCAATAGAGAAGTTGGAGAAAAGAGAAGAGATGTGTACTTGATAACTAGAATTGAGTAATTAAGAGCATAGCTCATGAACCAGGCAGCAACTCAAGCCTACACCCAGGGCAAGTTGCAGGCCTTGAGACAGGACTTCTAGGCAGAAAAGGAAGCACTGGCTCAGCAAGTACCGGTCCTTCAGGGACATGTCAAAATTTAACCATTTGTGCTCAGCATATGTCGTAACATCTGTGTGTTTGCCACAAAGAGGAAATTGAATAGTTAAACGCCAATGGGCCATGCGTTTTTGCCCAGATGGCAAGCCTCACGGGGGAGGACTCGGGTAGCCTTGTGAGTAAGAATGTTTAAGGGAAGAGACCAGGAATGGTGGGGGCTAGTTGAGAAGCCCACCCTCCTAGCTAAACTGGTAGTGGAACAAAGCTGATGCCCATGGAAGGGATGGTTCTATAGCAGCACTGCTTGCGTGTTTCATGGGCACGTGCTGGGTCTAGTCCATCTGCTTTGGGAACATATCAGGATCAGGGGTGGCTCTAGGGTTTGTGCTGCCCCAAGCAGGGCGGCACGCCACAGGGGGTGCGCTGGCGGTCGTCGGTCCCGTGGCTCTGGTGAACCTCCTGCAGACGTGCCTGCGGAGGGTCTGCTGGTCCCGCGGCTCCGGTGGACCTCCCGCAGGCATGCCTGCAGATGCTCCACCGGAGCCGCGGGACCAGTGGACCCTCCGCAGGCACGTCTGCGGGAGGTCCACCGGAGCCGCGGGACCAGCAGACCCTCGGCAGGCATGCCTGCGGGAGGTCCACCGGAGCCGCCTGCCGCCCTCCCACGGGACGCTGCCCCAGCGCGGCAGCGCGCTGGGGTCTGGAGCCGGCCCTGATCAGGATGCCTACAGCTTTCACACAGCTGCCTCTGTTGGCTCAGCAGGAAATGATCAATGTTCAGGGAATATTGGGGCAGCTGAGAACTAGACTGGCCGCTCAGTGTCTGCACAGTGCAAAAAAATCCCCATCACAACTGACACTGATCGTCCTTAATTTCAGTTCCCCCCCCACGCCGGGCCAAGGATAGAATGGGCCATGGGGACACAGCCCCTCAATCCCCTACAGCTGGTCTCACACACAGATTCGGCACATGCATAATTGGTACAAGAACTTCTGGCCAAATCCTCCAAAATGGTCAATGATTTTGGGAGTCCAACATGAGACAGCTTAAGGGGTGACAGACAGGCTGTACTGAGGCCCCTCTTGCTGGAAATCAGGCCCTTTAAGGTGGCTTAACTTGGGGCCCACAATTCACTAATCGTTTTGAAAGTCTTGGTCTCTGTGCTAACGATGTGATAAACAAAGCACGGTATTTAACAATACCATTCTCTCTCACTCTCTCTTTCTTTATCACAGGCTCTGTGCAACTGATTCCTTTCAAGTGTCTGCTAATGCACTAGGGTAGAGAGGAGCCCTGGCCATTTCTTCCCTGAGTGGAGCCGTCTCTGATCCTTTCAGGGTCTGTGCAGTGAGGCAGCTGCAGGGTCTGTGCAGCGGGAGGAACTCACTCTGCGGATGCTCTTGTTTGCAGCTCTGACTGGGGGGCAGGGTGAGTTCCCCTTCTTCACATCCCGCTATTCATGATCCCACCATCAACCTCTCCCTCCCCCACTAGAGGAGACTTTCCCTGTTCCTGCTCACTGGCTGAGCTACGAGCCGTGCAGTCCAAGGGTGCCAGCCGCTCAGAATGAACCACAGTCCCCAGAGATCACTCGGGAGCAGAGCTGCCAAACTTTTGTGATCAAAATATGACCATTTTTAAAAAGTGAGAGTTTTTGTCAAACGTTTTCATTTTTTCAAAAGTTTCCATTTATTCAAAGAAATGTTTAAAATATTTTTTTAAAATAACAATTGGAAAAATTAAACATTTTCATTTTTTCACATGATTTTTTTAAAAGATTTCACATTTTGGATTCCCTCTCCCTCCCTTTTTTCTATTTTCCCACCAAGAAAAGGGGAGGACATGAAAAAAATATGAAAACAAGTATTTTTCACAAAAGAATTAGAAAAAATGATGATGTAAAAACAACCGTGAAACAAATATTTACCCTTTTTCACACTGCTGTCTTCTGGGCACTGCTTCTAGCAGGTAATCTCCAACTGTGCTCCACTGACCATCCACTATACATCTTAGTTCCCACAATCACCTCCAAATATCTGAGTTCCCTCAAACTCTCCCTGTCCAACTGCTCTGCAGAGCTGACTCCATCACAGGGGTGAAATATGCCCAGCCACCATTCCAGGACAATCCACTTCTGCATCAATTACTCTGCAAAGTTGATCTCCAGAACTGCTCTGCCTTGTGCTCTGGACAGGTTTTCCCTTGGGGACCTTGCCTGTTTGGCTTCCTGCAGAGGTGTTAAAGTTTATTCATGCACAGGACTTTCTTTCATTCCGAAATATTTATTTGGCCTTTTGCCCTTGTTCCCTCACTTGCTTAATTACACTGATTCCAGCTCCCACCTGCACAGAGGTCACTTCTGGATGCTCTTTCTCAACTGCCTTGTGTTTGTGCCCTGGTACCCGTCTCTCAGCAGGGACTGCAGACTCTCAGGAGTACAGAATGTGGAGTGGGGTCAGTCAGAGCAGGATGGGCAGAAGTGGCTGGAGATGGGTGTGGAGCGCAAGGCAGGTGGACACTAAGCAGGTGGGGAAGCCAGTGCAGTTCTGTGGTAGGTCTTCTCTGGGGGTGAAATTCACCCTTGTGTAGAGGGTCCCACACAAGGCCCAGACCCCATTTATGTTCCCTTAAGCCCAGAGGGTGAATTTCCCCCTGGGGGAGCTGGGTCCTTCTCACCAGGGACTGGAGACCAGGGTGGAGGCAAAAGATTCAGGCTCATCCAACATCCCAAGCCTGCCAGTCATGCAGTGACCTTTCATCCTGGCCCAGCTGTGCCTTTAGCCAGGGAGCTATGTTGGTCCCCAGGCAGTGAGATGGGATGGGGAGATGTTTCCTCAGTGATATTTTTAGATGCGAGCAAGTAAACCAGGCCCCTTCGGTTCTCAATCCTCCAGCCCTAAATAGAGACGCTGCGGTCGGGGCAGGGAAGGTGAGCGGCGCGGGGCAGGAAATGGGGAGCGGTGATGAATATCAGACCTGAGGAGGGGACAGAGCAGGTCAGAGAGAGGCTACAGCATCTCTGCTGCCAGAGCCCTGCAAACCCCAGGCGGCCTGGAAGCAGGGAGAGGGTCTGGCTGGAGCATCCAACCCTGGGGAGCAGACGGCGGCAGATTGGAGCAGAAAGAGAGACCGGAGCTTTCTTTCTGCTGAAGTCAGACAGGGCAGAGGAGGCAGGTGGGAGCAAGGATGACTGTAAATTGTCCCCTCCCAAAGCCATCAGGAGCAGATGCTGCGGGGCTGTTTTCATCCAGATTGGTTCCCCCACTGCAGTGATGATATTGTCTCTGTGCTTCTTGCTTTCTGGTGAATATCCAGCAATCCTGTGTTAATTTGTAGCAGGTTGGGAGGAAAGAGAACCGAGAGAAGCCCCTGGCCCAGACTGTCAGCAAATCCCCTTCAGTGGGAGAGAAATGCGAGCCAATGTAAACACTGAGTGTGAGAGTTACTGGGCCACATCCCCAGCTGGTGTGAATCCGTGTCATTCCACTAGAGCCAATGGGGGCATAACCCCAGCTGGTGTAAATCAGTGTAGCTCCTCTGGAGTCAATGCCGGTTTACACCAGCTGAGGATCTGGCCCCCTAGAGAGCTGAAGGGAAAGTTGGTCCCAGCTCAGCCAAGGTCGGTGTGCGCGAGGAACCTGCCATGTCCCAGATCTAATGTCCTGCTCGGGTTTGCTTCTTCACCAACACACAAATCAGGAATTTATTTCCGGTTTCAGCGTAGCAGCCAAAATTTGTTAGTCTCTAAGGTGCCACAAGTACTCCTGTTCTTTTTGCGAATTTATTTCCCTGTCTATTAAGCCAGCTTTTGTCCCTCAGGAGGGACCTCAGAAAAGGGGGAGATTTTATCTCCAACACTAACCACATGGCACCTTTCTGTTCCTAGTGCTGAGTCCCAGCAGCCAAGAGACCTGCTCAGCTCCTGGTGAGTCTGTCTGTCTGTCTGTCTGTGCCCAGACACACTCACCCCCTATCTCTCTATCACACCAGAGGGGTTTGTATTTACAGAAAACATTTCTAGCCCCCAGACACCCCACTCAGGGATCAGGGCCCCATCGCTCCAGGTGCTGCATACATGTGAAGCTCTGGTCCCTGCCCTCGAAGAGCTGACAGTCTCAGATCTGACATCATCCCCCCGGTACCCAGCTGTGCTGAAATAAGAGGCTGCTCCAGAGCCATTGCGCAGGCCCCACAGCCCCTGAGCAGGCAGAGCTCCTGCTGCCCTGCCCTATGGAGGGTTGTCAGCGCTATGGAATGACCTGCATTGTGCTCTATGGATGTGGGCTGTCCTGGCCATCGCTTGCACGCGTCCATGGATTCCATAGGGCGTTCACACCCCACTCAGCATGGTCCCTGCTATTCCCCTCTTGCATTCAGTTACATTAGCAGCTGTGCCTTCCCAGGATTGCCTGGCACTACTCCAGGGGACTGTGGGTAATTGCAGTGACTTCGCAGTCACCCAGGGGAATTGTGGGAAGAGAGGCCAAACTCTCCAGACTCCCACAATCCCATGTGGAACATCTCATGCTCCCCAGGGGCTATCCTACAACTCCTCTAGGGCGCATGATCCACTTACCAGCTGCAATCTGATTCCACGGCAACCAAATTCCTTTAGCAAACTGCTTCCTTGCCTCCTTCTGAAACCATCACCACTGACAGTCCTATTGACGGCTTTTACCCATTCCCCTTCCAGGAGCTCTCCCTGCCCCAATCTTCTACCTGAAAAAGACATTCCCCCGGGAGGGGGACGCCGTGCTGCTCCAGTGCTCTGTGTTCTCCTGGGCCCTAGCCACCCGCGTCATCTTCTGCAAGGACGGGGTGGAGATTTCATCCCAGAGGGGCTTGGAGAAGATCACGTATGACTACGTCCATGCAGTATCCAGGGGCAGCTCCGGGAATTACTCCTGTGGGTACGAGATCAAGGACAGCAACAACTGGGTGAATAGATCCCAGCTCAGCCCTGCCAAGTACCTCAGTGTCACTGGTAAGGGGGTGATTGGCAGAGAAAGAACAATTGTCCATGCAATGGCAGAGAGAGACTCTAGAGCCAGATAGCTGCATGACAGGAGTGATGGGCAGAAGTAGGTTGTTTTCCTCTGTGTGTACCAGCCCCTATATGGAGACACAACACCCCTATCTGAACCCAGAGACAGCAGTGGGAGGTTGGCTGGCTCTGGGAGAAGATAGTGCCTAGAGGCATCATAGCCAAGCACATAAATCTGGCACATTCCCTGTAAAAGGCAGTGAGACTAAGTGAATGAGACTGGGGTTTGCCATTTTAGAGCCCTCTGCTCTAATCCCAGCTCTGCTCCCATGACCATGTACAACTCGTCGTTGTCCATACAAGGGATGAATGACCAGTGTCACCTATACTGTAGGGGCATGAGCTCTTAGCAAGTACTAGTGGCTGTGAAGAGCACAGAGAAGTTACTAACACTCAGTAGAAGAGCTGGGCCTAGAGAACAGGGTCTCCTGGCTTGTAGCTAAGTGCCATCCCCAGGCTCCAGGAAATGTTATGGGGAGTCCATTCCCACACAAAGCTTCTACACAGGGTGACAGGGCTGCCAAATGCCCATGATGTGTGTGACACTTGGCAGGTCTGACAGAGACAGGATGAGACCCTCTAGGGAGGTTTCCAGTCGGGGAACAGTCATGTCCCATTTGACTGGCATAGGGGGCTGGGCTCAGCCATCGCAGCCGCGTTTCTCACACACTGAGTGTCACTGGAGGCACTGACAGGCCCAGATTCTCCTTGTCCCCAGTGCACAGGCCAGGCGAGCAGCAATGGAGAGGAGTCAGACCCCACAGCTCTCGGAGACGCTCTTGGGCCAGACCCTGGGGATCTGAGCCTGGCTCTGTACCCCCAGCTCTCCCCTCGCTGCATAGAGATGTTGGGCCAAACTCACCCCGGGGTAACTCCTCTGCCTGCAGCACTTACACCGGGGGAGACCCAGCTCTCTGCAGTGAAACCCGGCCTGTGCAGAGGGGCCAGCCCCAGGGCCAGGCAGCACTTAACTCCCCCGAACCTTCAGCACTGGGCGTGAGCAGGGCCTAGGCCTGGTGCTGCCCCAGGCACAGGGGTGGCTGGGGAATGTCGCCCTTGTACACAGCCTATCACACAACCCGCTCTGCCCACCAGGTGAGCCCTGGGCTGTCTGAAGGGTGCAGGGGTCTCCCGCACATTCAGGCTCCCGAGGGTGCTCCACAAACAAGGGAAATCCTGGCTCAGGGCTTTCTGGGGCATTTTCACCCCTGTGGGGCTTCTACTTCAGTGCCAGGGATCAGTGAAATGAGGGTTTGTTAAATGGACAGTGACGTCTTCGCTGAGTGTGCAGTGGGGAAACTCAGTGTGAAACTCAGAGCAAGAGAGAGAGTCCAGGGACCAGCTCCTCAGCTGGAATAAACTGGCAGAGCCCTATGGACTCCAATGGAGTGATGCTGATTTACACCCAGAGGGAATCTGGCCCCAGTCACTCCTGCAGAGTGATGCTGATTTACATCCACTGGGGATCTGGCCCATTGACTCAAGCAGGGCGAGATTGATTTACACCCGGAGGAGATCTGGCCCCAGTGGCTGGTAGAACCGCTCTGTCTGTTGCTGGGAGGTGCATCCCTGTGAAGGCTGCAGGCGTCTCTCCCACACGGTGTGATTCTCTTTGCCCTTGTCCCACAGGCAGCGCGAGCAGCCGCGGAGGAGGAGAGGAGCCGACCCACACAGGTAATGGGCTATTGCTCTGTCACACCCTGATTATCAGACCCTGGCTCTGTGCCCCCAGCTCTGGCCTCAGGGCATAAAGTCTGGGTCAAACTCACACCAGGGTGGGTAACTCCTCGGCCTGCAGCACAGTCACCTCCAGCTGGGCTAGGCTCTGCTGGTGCAATTCCCCCAGGGCAGAGGGGTAGCACAGATCCCAGCATCACTTACATCCCACTTCCACGCTTATGTGTAGTGTTGGAGAGGAGCCTGATGTACCAATGACATAGGGAAAGGTAAAAGAGAGGTCCTGGAGGCCAAATTTAGGCTGCTAGATAAGTTATTGAAGTCCAGGACCTCCAGTTCCATGCACAGGGCCAGTTAGATAGGCAGAAATGCAGGGTCTCAATGTGTGTATGAGACGATGGTGTAGAGAGCAGGAATTTAGATTTATTAGGAAGAGGGAGGGATTTATTGGTCCTTTTGGGAGAGGAGGAGCCTATACAGGAAGGGTAGGCTCCACCTAAACCAAAATGGAACCAGATTGCTGGAATGTAAAATGTAAAAAATGTCATAGAAGAGTTTTTAAACTAAGGGCTGTGGGGAAGCTGACAGATGCGGAGGAGCACAATGTTGTGCCAGAGACATCCCTTGGGGAAGGAGCTATTAATGGGGATTCTCTATATGTGAGTAAGGGGGAGAGGATTAGTTTATAGAGTACAGGTAGGAGCTCAAGAGAAACAGTCAAATGAAAGTGAGTCCCATTCAATTAAATCACATAATGGCAGACAGATAAAAGGTGACAAATTTGATAAGTGCTTGTATACAAATGCTAGAAGTCTAGATACTAAGATGAGTGAATTTGAGTTCCTGGTATTAAATGAGGATATTGATATACTGGGCATCACAGAAACTTGGTGGAACGATGAAAATCAATAGGATACGGTAAAACCAGGGTACAATATATGTAGGAATGACAGAATAGGTCATGCTGGTGACACTATATGTGAAAGAAAGCCCAGAGTCAAATGTACTAAAAATCTTAAATGAACCAAACTGTACCATAAGATCTTTATGGATAGAAATTCCATGTTTGAATAGCCTGAGGGATAGTTCAGTGGTTTGAGCATTGACCTCCTAAACCCAGGGTTGTGAGGTCAATCCTTGAGGGGGCCACTTAGGAATTTGGGGCAAAAAACAACAAAAAAAAATTGGTCCTGCTAGTGAAGGCAGAGGGCTGGACTCAATGACTTTTCAAGGTCCCTTCCAGTTCTAGGAGATTGGTATATCTCCAATTATTCTATTCTTCACTAGAGATATACTGCCGACCACCTGACCAGGATGGTGATGGTTACCGTTAAATGCTCAGGGAGATCAGAGAGGCTATAAAAACAGGAAACTCAATAATAATGGGAGATTTCATGGGTCCATGTCACCTCAGGACAGGCTGCAGAGATAAAGTTTCTTGACATCATCCGTGACTGCTTCTTGGAGCAGCTAGTCCTGGAACTCACAAGGGGAGAGGCAATTCTTGATTTAATCCTAAATGGAGCACAGAATCTGGTCCAAGAGGTGAATATAGCTGGACCACTTGGTAATAGCAACCATAATATAATTACATTTAACATCCTTGTGGGGGGAGAACACCAAAGAAGCCCACCAAAGTAGCATTAACTTTAGAAAAGGGAACTACAGAAAAATGAGGATGCTAGTTAAACTGAAATTCAAAGACATGGTCTCAAAAGTGAAATGCCTGCAAGCTGCATGGAAACTTTTTAAAAACACCATAATAGAGGCACACATTTAATGTATGCCCCAAATTAAAAAAAAATAGTAAGAGGAGCAAAAAAGTATCACCATAGCTAGACAACAAAGTAAAAGACGCAATTAGAGGCCAAAAGACATCTTTTAAAACTTAGAAGTTAAATCCTACTGAGGAAAATAGAAAGGAACATAAACTCTGGCAAGTCAAGTGTAGAAGTATAATTAGGCAGGCAAAAAAAGAATTTGAGGAGCAAGTAGACAAGGACTCAGAAACTAAGAGCAAAAAAAAAATAAAAACCTTTACTTGAGAAGCAGGAAGCCTGCCAAAAAAATCAACGAGGACACTGGATGGTCAAGATGCTAAAGAAAGACAAGTCTATTCTTTGCATCAGTCTTCACTGAAGAGGATGTGTGGGAGATTCCCATCCCTGAGACATTCTTTTTAGATGGCAAACCCGATGAACTGTCCCAGACTGAGGTGTCAATAGAATTTTGGAATAAATTGATAAAATAAAGTCAACCAGGACCAGAAGGAATTGAAATATGAAATTGCAGAACTACTAACTGTGGTATGTAACCTAACATTTTACAATCAGCTTCTGTATCAGCTGCTGGAGGATAGCTAATGTGACACCAATTTTTTTAAAAGGACCTAGAGGTGATCCTGGCAGTTACAGGCCAGTAAGCTTAACGTCAGTACTAAGCAAATTGGTTGAAACTATAGTAAAGAACTGAATTATCAGACACATAGATGAACATGATTTGTTGGGGAAGAGTCTGCATGGCTTTTGCTAAGGGAAATCGTGCCTCACCAGTCTATTAGAATTCTTTGAGGGAGGTTGTGGATGAGGGTGACTGAGTGGATGTAGTGCACTTGGACTTTCAGAAGGCATTTGGCAAGGTCTCTCACCAAAGGCTCTTAAGCAAAGTAAGCTGTCATAGGATAAGACTGAAGGTCCTCTCATGGATTAGTAACTGGTTAAAAGACAGAAGAGAAAGGGTAGATATAAATGATCAGTTTTCACAAAGGAGAGAGGTAAACAGTGGAGTCTCCCACAAAGATCTGTACTGGGACCAGTGCTGTTCAACATATTCATAAATGATATGGAAAAAGGGGTGTCAAGGCTAATTCCCCACTCTAGCACTTTGAGTGCAGAAGGTGGGGCCCTGAGATTTTAAAATTAATACTGGCCACTCCGGGCTTGTATTAAATTCCCAAGGTTACTGCTTCTCTCTGACCTTGGATGGGTAGATGCTGCCACCACCCAAGTGCAAAAAAATCCTTTGAAACCGGAAAGGCACACTTGGGCATTCCTTCCTGTGGGGTACCCTCAAGCCCTCTCACCCTCCCTCGCCTCCACCCCCTGGGGAAGAGTCGAGAAAGAAAAACAAAGGAAATCAGCTGTTGCCACCAGCTAATTAAACAACATGCCCAAACTTCTTAGGACACCAAAAATCAAATCCTGTTCTTAAAAAAGGTAATTTTATTAAAAACAAAAAGAAAGAAAATACACCTGGAACTTAGGCTTTTGCTAGATTTAAAAAAAAAAACTTACAAAAATAAACAGCAAGAATAACCTTCTTGAGGTCCAGCTTAAAGGTTACAAGCAAAACAAAAACATTTGGGGTTAGCACAGAGGAGTCCACAAGCCAACAAGAAATAAAAGAAATAACCCTAATCGCATCCTCATAAGAACATAAGAACATAAGAAAGGCCGTACCGGGTCAGACCAAAGGTCCATCTAGCCCAGTATCTGTCTACCGACAGTGGCCAATGCCAGGTGCCCCTGAGGGAGTGAACCTAACAGGCAATGATCAAATGATCTCTCTCCTGCCACATGGGATAAAAGGAAAGGTCCTTTCATGGATTGAGAACTGGTTAAAGGACAGGGAACAAAGGGTAGGAATTAATGGTAAATTCTCAGAATGGAGAGGGGTAACTAGTGGTGTTCCCCAAGGGTCAGTCCTAGGACCAATCCTATTCAATTTATTCATAAATGATCTGGAGAAAGGAGTAAACAGTGAGGTGGCAAAGTTTGCAGATGATACTAAACTACTCAAGATAGTTAAGACCAAAGCAGATTGTGAAGAACTTCAAAAAGATCTCACAAAACTAAGTGATTGGGCAACAAAATGGCAAATGAAATTTAATGTGGATAAATGTAAAGTAATGCACATTGGAAAAAATAACCCCAACTATACATACAACATGATGGGGGCTAATTTAGCTACAACGAGTCAGGAAAAGATCTTGGAGTTATCGTGGATAGTTCTCTGAAGATGTCCATGCAGTGTGCAGAGGCGGTCAAAAAAGCAAACAGGATGTTAGGAATCATTAAAAGGGATAGAGAATAAGACTGAGAATATATTATTGCCCTTATATAAATCCATGGTACGCCCGCATCTCGAATACTGTGTACAGATGTGGTCTCCTCACCTCAAAAAAGATATTCTAGCACTAGAAAAGGTTCAGAAAAGAGCAACTAAAATGATTAGGGGTTTAGAGAAGGTCCCATATGAGGAAAGATTAAAGAGGCTAGGACTCTTCAGTTTGGAAAAGAGAAGACTAAGGGGGGACATGATAGAGGTATATAAAATCATGAGTGATGTTGAGAAAGTGGATAAGGAAAAGTTATTTACTTATTCACATAATACAAGAACTAGGGGTCACCAAATGAAATTAATAGGCAGCAGGTTTAAAACAAATAAAAGGAAGTTCTTCTTCACGCAGCGCACAGTCAACTTGTGGAACTCCTTACCTGAGGAGGTTGTGAAGGCTAGGACTATAACAATGTTTAAAAGGGGACTGGATAAATTCATGGTGGCTAAGTCCACATTCCCTGATTTACTTACATCTCTGGGGTTTCAGCTAAGCAATCTTTAGGTATGAGCTGATGGTTTTTCATACCTGGCTTAAACCTCACAGCATACTTGCTGCTCTGTTCCTCTCTTCCCAGAGGATCACAACACACAGACAAAGGGAAGTTTTTTTTCCCAATTTTAAAAAGTTCTAGGCTTCCCATTGGCTCTTTTGGTCAGGTGCCCACTCCTTTCCTTTTACCTGTGGGCTTGTTAACCATTTACAGGTAAAGCAAGTAGAGAACAACCACCAAGATGGCTGGATGTCCACGAAAGGGAGCTATCCCCACCTCTTATTTATCACAAGGGGTAAACAGTCAGGTGGCAAAATTTGCAGATGATACAAAATTACTCAAAATAGTTAAGTCCAAAGCCGAGTGCAAAAAGTTACAGAGGGACCTCACTATACTGGGTCACAACAAAACAGCAGATGAAATTCACTGTTGATTAATCCAAAGTAATGTACATTTGAAAAAATAATCCCAACTACACATATAAAATGAAGGGGTCTAAATTAACCGCTACCACTCAGGAAAGAGATCTTAGAGTTATAGTGGATAATTCTCTGAAAATATCTGCTCAGTGTGCAGTAGCATTCAAAAAAGCTAACAGAATGGGGTTTAAAAAAGAACTAGATAAGTTCCTGGAGGATAGGTCCAACAATGGCTATTAGCCAGGATGGCCAGGGATGCAACCCCATGCTCTGACTGTCAGAAGCTGGGAGTGAATGACAGAGGATAGATAACTTAATGATTGCCCGTTCTGGTCATTCCCTCTGGGGCACCTGGAATTGACAACTGTCATGAGATTGGATACTGGGCTAGATGGACCATTGGTCTGATCCAGCATGGTCGTTCTTATGTTCTTAAGAGTAAATCCCAGACTTCAGGGATCATTGTAGCTCTTGTGTACCCCTGGGCCCTCTGCTAGTTGGGCCTCAGAGGGTGGGTGAATACTCACTTCGTTGGTGCGTGCATCACCCACGAAAGCTCACGCTCCAATACCTCTGTTAGTCTGTAAGGTGCCACAGGACTCTTTCCTGCTTTTACAGATCCAGACTAACATGGCTACCCCTCTGATACTGGCTTCATGCAGTAACTGCTTTCCGGGGAGCTAAATGCTCTCATGATGTTCTCTTGCAACCAAATGGCTGCAATATGTGGTTGAAGATAACAAGCATAGTTTCACAAACCCAGTTTCACAAAGTTTGTGACAAATCCTTTTTGTTGATATTTAAATTTCATAACGTTCCTACAAACCAACATGGCATTTAACAGCCAGGGTCAAAGAATTCAAAGGTGTTCCTAACACTGTTGTCAGTTTTCATGATTTAACAGCAAGTCACAAGATATTTGCTGTATTTCTTAGTGCGCCAGCTCCTGGAGTGTTCAGATTAGGTGAGAATTTTGGCTTTTGTTTAAAAAATTAAGTTTCTAGCCCTCCTGGTGATGAGAAAAAGCTGGAAAACCTGACCCCTAAAGGCTCAAACACCAGAAGGCAAATCAAAGGATCCAAAAATCATATTTTCTTTTAAAAATGTCATGAATTCTTAAGGCAATATTGGGATTTTGGGGGAGCTGCCTCATGATTTTTGTACACTTTGGGTTCGCAATGAAATCTCTGAAGAGAGCTGAGAAGACTTGGGAGCTGAGTTGTTGAGATAAAGAGTCAGGGGTTAGGATTATAGAGTTTGGATATTTTCCCAATTTTGTTCAGAAGAAACATTTTTTCCAAAAAGCAAACAGGCTACATGTGCCCTGAGAATATTCCAGTCCCCGACAGCACTTTAAGTCACTGTGCGTTGTCCAGCTGTGGCCCCAGAGAAGGTCCCCCCACTTCCTTGTTGCATGGCCCTTATGGTTGCCTTGGATTTTGGGATTTTTTTTTGACACAGCTGTGCACTGATGAGTCCTGCATTTCAGCAAGTGGAGCATTAATTATGTCTGTCCCGCTGCAGAGCGATGATCGCATATGTTGGTGTCTCTTCTCTCTAGGGTGGTGGATGCTTTAAGATATAACACAGTACTTTTTCTGCTAAATCAGCCCAAAGCCAGAGAAATTAAGCCAGAAAATGCCCCTCTGATATCACTGCTGAACGCACATCAGGAGCAGTTGTAATGGGGCATCTAGGCTGGGAAACACCAATGTCCCCACTTCTTACATAACCCCCCCTCAGCAGCCTTGGTCTGGCCCTTTTCTGCCCCCAGTTAGGACATCTGGGCTTTGCCCTAACACCTGCCAGCTGGGCAGAGGAGCCCTTCTCCCTCTCTCCATGCCAGCCGACACCCTAGAGGTAGTGCCGGGTTCTCCCTGTGATGGGGTGTTATTATCTGAAATAGTCTTCTGTGCTACAGGCAGTGTAGTGTTTTTCCTGTCCAGTTTCATATTTTAATCACTGATGTTATTAATGGTGATATTTATAAGGGTTTTAGGCAATTTTTAGTATATTATTCTTATCCTGGAGATTGGGTGGCTCCCAACAAGCGCATCTCTGATCTATGGGCAATCGCAGCACCTTGCTGAAGTTGGTGGCTGTGATAAGCACCTTCCATTCAGGCTAAGTAAGGGAACCATTGAATGCTCCTTTATTTAGTTTCAGCTGACACAATGGAAAACCACAGCCCAAGGACTACACTGCAGAAAAACATGGACATGGCAGGGCCATATGGTCCAGGAGGATTCCTTTGGATCTGCTAAGAAAAGCAGAGTCAGGCTATGTGACACAAGCAGCAGAAACACTTTAGAAGCAAACAGAAAAAGTAACAAGAAAGACAGACACAGCCAGAGAAGGACTTGGTTCAGAATGCTGAGAAAAAGCTGAGACCTTTTGGGCAGAGTGTTGGATGGAAAGAGACTTGGAGTCAGTGGCAAATAAAGTGCCTCCTGTTGTCTGGTTCCTGTTATGCTCAGGGACACACAGGACTTTGTGGTTTCTATGTAAATAAATGGGGTTGCATCAATGAACATACCTGACTCTGTCACCACTTTCTCCTCTCAACCAAGGCCTCAAATACTGGCTAACTCCTTGGGTCAAAAGGGGGGGCAATATGTATAATGGGAATAATGGTTATATGCACTTTTTATTATACTATTGTTATGCTGATTGGGTGGCTCCCACCAAGTGCATCTTTGCAATCGCAGCACCTTGTTGCAGCTGATGGCTGTGAAAGCCACCTGCCATTCAGGGTAAATAAGGGAACCATTAAATGTCCTTTTGTTTAGTTTCATCATAAACAATGGGAAACCGCTACCCAAGGTCAGGACTGCAGGCAAGCTTGGGCGTGGGAGGGCCATGTGGTCCAAGGGGCTGGCTTTATGACAGAAGCAGCAGAAACACCTTAGAAGTAACCAGAGAAAGCAACAACAAAGACAAACACAGCCAGAGAAGTGCTTGGAGCAGGACACTGAGAAAAAGCTGATCAAGAAAGAGAGTTTTTGGGAAGGGTGTTTTCTAGAAAAAGGCTTGGAGCTGGGAGCACAGAAAGTGCTTCCTGTTGTTTGATTCCGGATAGAATCATAGAATCATACAAGATTAGGGTTGGAAGAGACCTCAGGAGTTCACCTAGTCCAAACCCCTGTTCAAAACAGGACCAACCCCAACTGTTGTGTCCAGAGAAACAGGACTTTGTTGAGTCTTTGTAAATACCTGGGGTTGAATCAACTCTGTCATCACTTTCTCCTCTCAACAGAACAGCCTACAAGACTCTAAATATTGGCCAGCTGCATAGGTCAAAAGGGGGAGCAATGCATACAATTTTGATAGGGTTCAACCAACTTCTGAATTCACATGGAATGAGTCATAAATATCTCTGTAAATATCATCCTGTCCTAGAGTCATTTACTGAAAGCTCTAGAGGATAAACCAGTGTTTGGTAGTATACGAGCAGCCAGCAAAATACTAGGAACATCTCTGGAAACTGAATGCGACTCCATCTCTCTGAGATCCTTTAAGTTGTTTACTCAAAGCTTTAAGTATAAAATTTCCCCAGTGATGAGATGGGACAATGAAACTTTTATATCCGCAGCTCTGGTTTTGAAGAAGGAGACGGGGGGATATGAAAATCAGACTGTATAAGAGGATGCTAACTTCAACCTTAACTCCAAGAAGACCAGTGATCCCTCCATGATAGCAGCACACAGCTCCTCCCTTTGTGACACTGCTTAAAATGATCAATAAAATGTTACATATTAAAAAATAATAATAAAATGACAGAACTTCAGTGACCCAAGTTCCTCCCATGCAGTATAAGAGGAGATGGAATAAAAATCCAAGGTTGTTGTTCATTGCCAATGTAAGCAGGACTGAATACACTCTCCCCTCACAGCTAGTGTTGAGCTGGGGAGGGGAAAAGGCTTCAGGATCACACTGTATTTACATGAACAGACCCGCTCAACCAAGATATGAGCAGAGTTGTGTTGTGTTGTGAAAGTGACCAACTTTGGCTGGTGTTGGGTTACAAGTCACTTTAGTACTGAATGCAGGAGTGATGAACTGTTCTTATCTTTATTGTAAAAAGAACAGGAGTACTTGTGGCACCTTACAGACTAACAAATTTATTTGAGCATAAGCTTTTGTGGGCTACAGCTCACTTCTTCGGATGCATGGATTTCGAAGAAGTGAGCTGTAGCCCACGAAAGCTTATGCTCAAATAAATGTATTATTCTGTAAGGTGCCACAAGTACTCCTTGTTCTTTTTGTGGATACAGACTAAGACGGCTGCTACACTGAAACCTATCTTTATTGTATGAGTAAAGGGAAGCAGAACTGTGCTTAGCCTGTCCTGACTGATGGTGTCACCCTCAACTGAACTGAACTTGCTAAGCAGGGGGTTTGGATGTCAGACCTCCCCCTCCCCCCCGCTCCCGTGAAGAGGAAGAGGGGGATGAAAACAGATGTTTTTGTCTGGTGGCCTCTGCTTACTGGGGTCCTAGGCATGGTTTGACATATGCTTCGCCACTGTTCAAAGATAGAGCTAATCAAGGCTCCATTAAGAGTCTGTTTGTTTTGCTAAGTGATTACTAGAGCTGAAATCATGAGGTATGGGTCAGTGTTTCTGCCCAGTCTGCTTCAGCAGTGAGGTTCCCCCTCCAAGAGCTCAGAATCATTGAGAGTTGGGTGGAAAGTCAAGAAACCAGCCCACAGAGCACATAGGTGGGAAGCAGACGGCAGCAGAAGGGGGTGATGTGCATTGGTGATATTTCATGAAGAAGCTAGAGGAGCAGAGTGCCCCCAAAGCAAGTGCCTAGATACCAGAGTGAGCAAGGTGCCTTCCCCTCACCCCATCAAGGTGGGAGACGAACTCCTGCAGATGCACCCCTGAACTCAGGGTCTTCACTGACCAAGGGCAAGAAGAGTGTGAGGTGCAGTGGAGGGAGAAGGGAGGGACATGTTAAAGGAAGTTTTGATTGTTGGACTCAAGAACCAGAGGCAAAAGGTCACTGCCCAACATACTCTGGGTGGGTGTTTGGCTTATGATTGATGGCAAAGGGTCTAGGACGGAACGTGGGGGTTGAGCACCCCCAAGCCCAGAGTAAGCTGGCACCTATGGGATCTACTGCATTATTGGGGGGTGCAAAAATCATAAGCCCTGTGGACTTGACTCATGGGTCTTGGCAAATTCCCTGGGATGTTGATGCCCAAGAACAATCAACTGTACAGGGCTGGGATCTGTAAAGCACCATGTCTCCTTGGGCTGTGAGGCACTAGTCCCTAATAACAATCAGCTCACTGTGATTATCCCTGCACTGGCACCCTGGGGGAATTGCCTTTTGTCCTACCTGAAGCCTCTGTGACCTCCTAGGGGTTAATGGATGTTGCCCAGACAGGCTGGGAGAGCTTTTCCCCTCTGGCCAGGAGGATGCTGGATCCCCAGTGACACTTGGGAGAAGCCTTGAACCGCTGTTCTGGGGGCAGACACAGATGGAGGCGGGTGTACACGGACCTGGTGGGATGCTCACTCTCTGGGCTGTGTGCTGGTCAGACCCCAGATCAGTTTGTAAAGAGATCCCAGTGCCGCTGTTCCCTGTAAGCTGTGCACTTGGGTGGCCGCCCAGGAGAGATTCAAGCGCTGTACAGGTGATTAGCAGCATCCAGCCGGCAGCGTCTGTTCAGGTGCCCCTCCCCCCCAGTGATCTGCAGCCGCTCCTGGAACCCTCCTGCTGGCTGTGCAGAGCAGTGGGGTGGGGAGTGCTGATATCAGGGTGTCCCCCCTGCCCCTCCCCCAGCCTCTGTACCCCATCTCCACAGAGCACGGGAGAAAGGACAGGGCTCAGGACTCTCAGCATCTCTGAGGTCTGAACAAACCTTCGGCTGAGTGAGTGCCTTAAAGAGACAGTGCATGGTCTCTCAGACTTCCCCAGCAGCCAGCACACTCTGTCTCTGTCTCTCACACACACACACTGTGTCTTCCCCTCCCCCTGCCCATATACCCCATCTTGACAGTGCAGGGGAGAGGGCCGGGGGACAGGACTCAGGAGGAGGAGAGCTTTCAGTGAGTGCCTTAAAGAGACAGCGGATGGGCATCTCTCAGAAACTTCCCCAGCAGTCAACACACACAGAGACTCTGTGTCACACACACACACCCACACGTAGAGTTTCTGTTTCTCTCTCTCTCTCTTTCACACACACACACACACATATTGTCTATGTCACACACTTCCCAAAACTGTTGTTGTTGTTACTTCTTGGCATTTCTTGCAAGGCACATATATTCTCTGTAATTTTGTTCTTTCAAAGTGCTGTTATTTTAGTTTTTTGACTGGTCTGTGCATTGCATCATTTTTATTTCTCTCTGACACATAAATTTAATTCTTTAAGTAGTGTGTTCTAAAATGGCTAACTTGTCCTGGCTGGGGTATATGTTATCTAGGTTTTTTTGTTTCTACTGATAATGCACATCTGCATATTACCTCGGTGCACACAACAAAATTTATTCTGTACATGGGTTTCCTGTTGACCACATTGGTTGTAATTTATGAAAAATTAAACATAACATAGAGATATTAACTATACTTTGCATATCCGCGGGCCAATGCACCGAAAAATGTTGTGACTGAGACTGTAACAGCAAATCAAGGGACACCCTGGGGTAGGTGGTCCTCCAAACACACACAGAGGTATTGGTAAACACATGGGCCTTAGAGGAGGCATAGCCCGATGCCTCCCCTTCCCAGCAGATGTGTTGACCTACCTTATAAAAGCAGCCTGGCATTGCCTTTTTTATATATATTATTTGATCAGCTACAGCTGCTAAGTGTTGCCCTTTGTAATTTATATGTGCTGATAAAAGATGCAGTCAGCACATACCGCTTAGCCGTGTCATTGGTGGGAGCCACCTTTTAGACGTTGCGATGGACCACCCCATCCCAGAAAATACTTGATGCTATATTTTCAGGCTGCTAAGATATAATTGCTGCCTTTGCCAATGGATAATTGACCTTTTTTTTTATTATGGCCAATTTTGAATAGTGGTAAAATTAACAAAGGAAGACAAAAGCGTTGGACACCCGAGGATTCCCATAGATATGTGCCATTATATATACGTTGTATTACACT
The DNA here is from genome assembly GCF_016161935.1 of Mauremys reevesii. Lineage (NCBI taxonomy): Eukaryota > Metazoa > Chordata > Testudines > Geoemydidae > Mauremys > Mauremys reevesii. The sequence goes on from NW_024100912.1 coordinate 69,213, forward strand.
AACAAATTTTGCAGGCCTGAAGCAGCAAGAGCGGTCCCACCACTCCTGTTTAGGGTGTCCTTGGGCTTTCACTATTATTGCCTTATTTTATTAACAAAGCAAGAGGGAGAGAAAAAGAACAAGATAAATGTGCCTATTGGGGAAACTAAGCCATGAATAAAAAATTTCCTAAATTAATAGATGAGATATACATATCTTGTAGAACTGGATGAGACCCTGAAAGGTCATTGAGTCCAACCTCCTGCCTTCACTAACAGGACCAAGTCCTGATTTTGCCCTAGATGGCCCTCTTAAGGATTGAACTCACAACCCTGCATTTTGAGATTAGTAATTGCTATTGTTTGCTAAAGGGCTTTTCATTTTATTTTAGGCCACTACAGGAGGAACAGGCTTTGTTCCAATGGGATTCAGGGGAGGCTTGGGGCCACCCACCAGGTCTTTTGTTGTGGCCCTGATGTGTCTATTCAGACTATGCACTGTCTTTAAGGCTCCTCCTCTCCAGCCTGACACCACACAACTGCTCGCGCCCCATCAGTAGTTTGAGCCAGGGAGAGCCTTTGGAGGTATTATTTTTAAATTATGATTATTTTATGGCCAGCTGGAAACCCGGATGGTCCAGGCAGATGGCTGGTCCACAACCAAGGCCCATGATGCCATGGCCAGAAACCTAGGGAGAAACACATGTTTTGAATTGATTGGCATGCATTCATTTTAATTTATTGGGTAGCTGTAGCTGGTACACTACCAGGGAGATATGGTTTACAAAGGAATACAGACCCACCCACTTGGCATCCAGAGTGTGGGCTGCCTTTTTTAGCTTTTGGAACATTACCTTGTTTTTAATTTGCAACTTGTCCTGGGCATAGGCTTGGGTTGTTGCCTGGTTAGTAATTTGTTCTTTCAGTTGCTCCATTTCCACCAGCTGTTGGGTAAACACCTTCTCCCTTCTCCCCAACTCCTCTTTTTGTCCCGACAACATTTGATACCACATGGCTGCTTCAGTCCCAATTAATTCCACAGCTGCCCCTAGATTTTTACCCTTTTGCTTTTTATACTTAGTATATCGGTCCAACAAATTTTGCCAAGAATGCACATGCTTCTGAAGCTCTGTTATGGAACTCCAGGGATTATATCCCACCTTGGTGAGCGCCTTCTCCAGACGGGAGAGGTCTTCACCCCTCCTTTGAAAGAGGCAGCAGGGTCCCACCTCTCTTTGCTGCCTCTCCCATGACTCGGGCATCAGGTTCACCTGCCTTCCATGATGACAGCTGACCGGGCACCCGGACCGTGTCCATGTTCCCAAATGCCCATAAGTCCAGCCTTGAACCCATTGCTGATGCCATCACCCACGACTGCAGGACTCCTGAGTCCGCAGCTGTACCCTTCTGTTTCCTGAACATGCTGGCACAATCCTTTAGTACAACTCTAAAGGTCTTTTAATTACTTGAGATTTTGCATATCTTACGTTGGCACCGAGGCTTACAATGTTACCCCACTGGGCCAGAGGAAGAGACGCTAAGCCTCCCTCCATATTTCTCGGCCTTCTACCACCGAGGGTTCATACACCAAATACAAAACCCCTCCCGGGGCAGAGCGAGAAACCCTAAGTTCTCCTTTTATGCTTAGTCATGCTGAGGGCATATGCACCAAGGACACCTGTTGCGTGGAGTGAGGGTCGCTAAGTCCACCTTCTATTGCCTGGCACTCCTACGACCGGGGGTAGACCCACCTGCACCCTTCTCCCTCGACCGGGGTGGAGAGCAGAATGCTAAACCCCTCTCCGGCTATCAGCTACGCTACAACTGAGGGAGGGGCACACCTACAATTGTAAAATTAGAGGGAACATTGGCTATGGCAGGCCCAGCCCTGGAAGCCTTGGGCAGGTACGGAATTTGCCCCCCATGTGTGGCCCTATTGGCCTGGCTGGAGCTGCTTCCCCAAATATAAAAGTCAAACTATGCCTATGCTGATGGGGCATGCAAGGAACCCTCCTTGGGGGGTGGAGCCAGCCTGGAAGGGGCTGGAGGGAGAAGGGGGCAAAATGGAAATGGTCCTGCAACTCCTCCTACCTCCCACCAAATACGTCTAGCTCCTACTGGTTTCACTGTATCCCTCTGGTTGCACTGGGAGACGCTGGGGTTTGGGCTGCTGTTCCTGGGAGCACAGAACTGCCCAGCTTGGATGATCTCTCTCCAGCACCTGGTGAAATGCCTGCAGGGCTGGGAGAAGTCTGAGCAGAGCATGTATGACTGGACAGGGAGACAGGGCATATTTCCTGCCCTTCCAGCTCCCTGCACACAGGCAGCAGCTGGGGCCATTTCTCCATAACTGCTCTCCCTGTTTCAGTTCCTGCTCAGGTCTAGTGAAAGAGGCAGCAGGGAACCAATTTCAGCTTATCAGAAATGGGGACTGGGCCAAGCAGCAGCTGGGGGCAGGAGCAGCTGCCCGAGGGGTGCCGTTGGGAAGGAATAGGAGGGGTGATGGTCAGTGCCGTTGGGGAGAGGGCCATGGACATTCTCTCTTTAGCTGTGGAAAGATGCTCAGACACCAGAGTTAGTGGCTGGGGTTAGAACCTGGTGGACAATTGTCCCAGTGGAAAATCAGGTTTCTCTGAAATCAGGATTTGCCAATGGCAGCTGGGATTGATCCTGCAGACGAACTCCCGAGTGTGAGAATGGCAGAGGGACACAAAATGCTGCCACTGCTTCTTCCTGAGACAGTTAGAAACCAGTAACCAAAGTGTGGGAAAGTCTGTATGCCCCCACCCCCTGGAGTAATATGAAGGGTCCAATGGGAACATCTCACATGATAATTGTTCCTGAGAAAATTCTCCCAGGAAAATCCCCCTTTCCTGGCAGCCCTAACCGGGCTATTGCACAAACCTTGTGTTACATTTATGGGACTGGCTTCTCCTCTGTACCCTCTCTATGTGACCCTTCAGGCCTTCCCCTCTCTCAGACAAGTCCTGGGTTACAGTTCCCCATGCACTGGCCATGCTGAGCCCCAGCAAGTCTGACTGGATGCAATACCTGTGGTTCTACCACCAGGAGCTGTGAACAGCCGTGACTGCAGTGACCCAAACACCTTCTTACACAAAGTCTTGTTTGAGCTCCACAGCCGGAGCCAGGCACAGCCGGAGAACAGGGTCTCACACAGTAAAAGGGCTCCCTGCACATCTACCTCATCCCTAGGCAGCCTGTCGTACCCCAGACCCTCACCTCTGGAGCTGAGACCATCTGGTCCCCACAGTCTCTGCCTCCCCATCCTTTGGGGCATCTGTCACTGCAGCCCAAGGTCTCTATTCCCTCCTGTGTCACTGAGCCTGGTTAATGGCTGGGTGGCTCAGCAGGGGGCATTATAGCAGATAGCTCTGCAGTGTCTCTCATCCCTTGCAATGTTTGGGGGAGGGGCACAGCCAATCCCCCACTTTAATTAACCCCTTGTGGCATGGGCAGTGGTGTAATAAGCCTCACCGGTGCACCTACCGCTGGACACCTGGGCCGTGGTGGCCCCTCCTGCACTCTACCTCTTCCCATCCCTGCTCTGCCCCTTCCCTGAGGCCCCCACTGTCCGTCACTGCCTGGCTGAGTCCCTCCTTCCTCCACTTTACCTCTACTTCTTCAGACAGTCCCCCACCTGCCACCTCCCTCCTCTTCTCCACTCCTTTACCTTGCTCGAACCCCCCATCCGCTGCAGCCCTCCTCTCCTCCGCCCCCTTCCCTCACTCGGCCCATCCATCTGCCAAGTCCCTCCTCTCCTCCAATCCACTCCCCACTTCTCCATACAGCACCACTGCCTGCCTGAGTCCCTCCTCTCCTCCACTCCACCCCTCCGGAGATCCCCCCCTGTCCACCACAGCCCTCCTCTCCTCCACCTCCTGAGACTGACCTGCTGGCTGTGTCCCTCCTCACACCTCCGCCATTACAGGGGAAGGGGGTAGAGGAGAGGAGGGACATGGAGAGCGGGAGCCTCGCAGGGGAGGGGGGGTGGAGGAGGAGGGATGCAGTGAGGGCTGATCAGGGAGGGGGTCTCACAGGGGAGAGGTGGGGCCTGAGGCGGAGCAGGGGCTAGTGTGGCTGGTACCACAGGCAGAAGAGCCGGGACAGGCAGTTAGTATCCCCCAGGGGAAGCTTCACTTGCCGCCCATGCCTTGTGGTCATGCAGTGACCCCCGCAGAACAGTCAGACAAACAGAGCAGACAAAGTTCCGAAATTATTACAGGGCAGCTCCAAACTCATAACACCCCATGATTGTCCTTTCTTCCCCGAATATCTACCTGCCCCCCTCTGCCCCCACCCCTGGCAACCAGTGTCCTGCCTGTTCTGGGAAGCCAATTGCTGGCTGCTGCTGAGGTGGAAATGGATGGTTTGGGCACTGCCTGCAGCCGGAGAAAGATGTTTTCACACGTAACAGCTCCCTGGGGTTCACCTCCACCAGCTACAGAGAGGCAAAATGCCCATGGTACCGAGGCAGCCCAGTCTTCGCTAGGATCTGACGGCGAGAGCACTGTCTGGGCCCAGCCAGCTCATCACATTCACACCTTTCACCTACTGTAGATTTAGCTTCTGTGGGCAGGACTGCCCAGGGCTTCCTGCCCCCCATTAACTGCTAGGTCCCATCACGACCTGCTGTAAACTGACAGCCAGGCCATAGGGTTTAAATGCAGCACACCTAGCAGTAAAGCCAGACATGGCACACAGAGGCATTGGAGTCACACTTTACAGCTCCACACCACAGCCACAATCTAGAAACTTACTTTTATTTGTTTTAAACCAAAGCTGAGATTCTCCCACAATCCCAGGAGTCCAGGAGCTGGGGCTTTATCACGGGACTTGACAATGCTGCAGTTGGCAGCCTGTTCCCCTCCTGCACCCCACCCTCCTCACTACAGTTTCCAGCTGTGTCTTAATTTCCCCATGTCCTTATTCCACATGAGGCTTCTGCAGCATTGTCCATCGTCCCTGCTCCCAGTGAGACCAGCCAGCCTTGCTAGAGCCCAGGGGAGGGCTCTGGGTTTGTGGGGGGCATTCAGTCCTCGGGGTGCTGCTCAGTTTGAGGCTATCACAATCCAGTCTGATACACAGATTCTGTCACCCACTTGCACTGCCTGAGGCTGGCAGGAGCAGCGTGTGTGTGCATAGGCGCCGACTCTGTGGCTGCTCCCGGGCTGGAGCACCCATGGGGAAAAATTGGTGGGTGCTCTGCACCCACCGTCAGCTGCCTGCCCCCCCAGCTCACCTCCACCTCCTCCCCTGAGTGCACCTTCCTCACTTCTCCTCCCAGCGCCTGCCAACGCAAAACAGCTGTTTTGCAGCGTAACAAGCTGTGGGAGGGAGGTGGGAGCGGGAACATGGGGCACTCAGGGGAGGAGGCAGGGAAGAGGTGGGGACGGGGCGGGAAGGAGTCCAATAGGGACAGGGAGGGGGCAGAGTTGGGGAAGGGGTTGGAATGGGATGTGGGGCAGGGGCGAGGCAGGGGTGGAGTCAGGGTGGACCCAGGGGGGCACGAGCATCCACTGGTGCCAGGAGAAGTTGACACCTATGCGTGTGTGTGCAATGGAAGTGAGTCAGTGCCAGTGCGAGACTCTTCCCCTCTGCATCCCCCAACTGATGTGTAATGAATTTCCTACATTTAACAATCCTGTTAACGCAGTTCCCTCCAATTAGCACATTCTGATTTAACAGGGGATTGTTTTAAAGCATTATCTTGAATTGCTGAGGTTCTCTTTTGAGTTTGGGGTCGGGAGGAAACATCTGACGTGTCGCCATTTCCCCACTTTCCCATTAGAGCGAGGTTCTTTCCCAAGTGTCAGCGTTTGGGTCTGATTCACACAACATATTTCCTGTCCCTGGTATGCCTGGGAGAAGAGTCAGCTCCAGAGACCTCTCTTGGTGTTTTTCTTTCATGATTCTCTTTGCCCATGGGAGGAGTTCGGCAGGTGGGTTTCAGACATTGGGGTTTTGGCTGTTCTTTTTCCCCTTCTGTTTGGGGGGTGTTTCCGATTGTTGATGCTCCTGCTGTGTTTTATCCCCCATCCTCCATTTTGTGGAGAAGAGCTTTAGGAAATGTTCTCCCACAGATGGCCTTGCCCTGTTTTTTTCCACTTCCTTGTCTGCAGGAGCTGGGTGCTGTCCGGGCGATGGGGCTGTTTTTCCTATGGCAGGTCCTGTGCTGTTTTCTGCCCCTTCCCTGTCATTCGGGGCAGGGGTCTGTGCAGGGGCTCTGGAATCTCCCTGACTATCAGACCCACTAACTCCTAATTTCTGGGGGAAATCCCAGTCACTGGGGGGGCAGATGCTGAGGGGTTTCCCCTGGTCCTTCTCCGCAGCGTGACCAGTGCTGAGGAATGGGAACAATTTCTCAGAACCTTCCACAGGAATCTCCAGGATAAGGGCCATTGAATTGACACTATAAAATGAGAGACTCTCCCTTTCTAGATCCAGATACACCCCAACCACTGTCAGCCTCACACCCAAGTTCTGGATCACAGTGTTGGCCTCCCCGGGGTGATACAGCCCCTCAGATCTCCCCAGAGCCCAGCACCCCTCCTCAGGGAGTCTCTCCAGCCTCTCCTGTCTCACTGTCTCCCTCACAGACTCACTCAGCACTCCCAGCTCCCAGTCCAGGCTGTTCCCCACCTCCACCTCCCAGTACCCGCGGCAAGTCCCTCTCTCCTTATCATGATCTTTCCTGGACACAAACCCCTCCCTCCCCACAGCGACCAGGGCCTCAGGAGGGGTAGCTGGGCCTAGGGAGGCAGGGTCCTGTTGGATTCCTCGGCCATCCTTAGAGATGGTGAGCTCGGGGTGTTTGCAATCTGGATCCAGGGTGACAGGAACTGGGGAGAGAAACCAGAATATCCCCATTAGCCATGGGTCAGTCGGGGACCCCACAATCCGACAGGAGAGAGATTCCAGCCAGCACATCTGGAGTGAAGGACAGGCTAAGGGTTGGGGTGGTTACTGGGACTGGCACAGCTAGCCTGGATCCAGCCTTGGGTTCCAGGGAGATCCGGGGCTGTGACTGGGCCTGACCCCTGAGCTGGTGGTGAGGTGGGGAGAGCTGGAGTGGGGGATTGGACTTCCTGTATACTCTCACTTCCCCCTGTACAGGATCTGTCCCTGAGAGGGGCTACGGCTCCTAGGCAAAGTTCCTGCTAAGCTATGCGGCTGCACAACAGGTGATCAAGGGCTGCACAGGTAGGGAAAGGCACCTCTCCCCTGGCCCAGCCCAGACCCAGAGCTGCCGCAGGCCAGGAGAGGCACCTCTCCCCCAGCCCAGAACCAGAGCTTCCATGGCCTGGGAGAGGCGCTTCTCCCCTTGCCGGGAGCTGCTGTGGCGAGAGAGGTCTGGGGGGAGTCCTCTCTCCCTGCTGCAGCGCCAGGGCATCCTGCACCCCAAACCCCTCATCCCCAGCCCCACCTAGAGCCCACATCCCCAGCCAGAGCCTTCACTCCCACCCCTCACCCTCCCCCTGCAACGCAACCCTCTGCCCCAGCAATGAGCCCCATCCTACACTCCAAACCCCTGGGCCCCACCTCCTCCAGACATCACCTCCATATTGGTGCACAAAACAGAATTGATTCTGCACATGGATGTAAAACATCAGAGGGAACATTGCTCCTGGGGGCCCATGGATTGTGTCCAGGGGGCTGAAGACTCTGCAGGCTACAGAAGGAGGGCTGAGTGGGGCTGTAGGGGGAGCTGAAAGGTTAGGGATCATCACTGACGGGACAGATCATTACTGACAGGCCAATGGAGATGTGGGGGGTGGGGATCAGGACTAAGGGTAGATTGGGAGGGAACTGCCCAGGGGTGAGACTTACAGCTCACAGCGGCGTGTTCAGGGCCCATACGTGGCATCCAGGCCCATGGCGCTGCAGCCAGCGCCTGCCCTGCCCTGTCCTGCCTGCCCCCCACACAACTCTGACAGCTCAGCGACATCACGGTGATACTACTAACCCCAGCACAGAATCGGCTCAACCCCACTCACCCATGTAGCTCCGAGCCCTCCTGAAATCTGCAAGGGAAGAGGAACAAATATGGTCAGGGGCATGGCAAATGCAGGGAACTCGCTCCCATAGGAGATGCCATGGGGGGGGGGTCATTGGCAGATATCAAGGAAACATGCAATGTGAAATGTGACACGATAACACATTCTCTTACCTAGCTCTCCGACCACTTTCTCTGAAATGGAAAGAGACAGTGTTATTCCCTGTCATTTAGGCAGAGGACTCAGTTCTGGGTGCTGCTCTGTGACAATGTGATCACTGCCGAAGGAGAAATGTCCCAGTTCACCCTAGGTACCAGAGATTTCTGGTAATTGCAATGCCTGTCTCTCAGGGATGTCTTTATATTGTACCTTAGTATCAGGGACTGGAGCAAATGTTGTTCTCAGTGATGCTGCTGTAAATCCAAAATAACTGCATGTGTTTCACTGGAACGAATCTGGATTTACACTCGTGTCACTCAGAGGAGAACTCAGGCCTGTAAGAAGCTGTTGTTTGGCTGTGGTGGCCCCCAGCAGACTGGGGATTTTAAAGACAGACTGACAGGATAAAATTCCTGGGTGGGATTTGCAAAGCATCCCACTTTGATGGAAGGTGTGTGTCTGGAGCACTCTATGGCTCTGAGCATGCAGAAGATTTGAGCTTAGAGCTGGGATATGGACTTGGCAACAAAGCATGGAAACGTGAGCAACATTGTGGGAAATGGCCTAGAAGAGCCTGCACTGCAACAGTTGTCTACAGAAAGCGGCTGCCCCCTCCTACTACATGGTAACAATGTGATTGGCATTAGATGGTAAAGGCCAGGTGACACCTGTCTGTCTAACCTCGGGTGGCCATATTTCCCCAAGGGAAAACAGGACACCGTGTGGGCCTGGCCCAAGGCCCCCTCCCCACAGGACAGGCCTCAGCTGCTTGCCTGAGGCATCCATCCCCCCTAAGACTGTCACTGGTCGCTCAAAACCTGTCTGGCCCCTGCTTGAGGCTGGCGCTGGTCACTTTGAACCTTACTTACCCCCCATGCACTGGAACCCTTCCCCCCCCCCTCCAGCCCAGCCTCCCTCTGCTCGGGGCTGGCATCTCTGTTTGCCCCCACACACGTTCCTCTGCACCGCACCCCACTTTTCTGACAAAAGTGGGCATTTGCCTCGTTACTCTTCCCAAATGGGAAGAGCAAATGGGACAAATGCCTTATTTTGCCAAAAAAGTTGGGTTGGCTGGGACAGGGCTTAACAAAGGGATTGTCCCAGCCAAAATGGGATGTATGGTCACCCTAGTCTAACCAGGCACAAGGGCTGGTAACTCTGTCTGCTGCAGAGCTCACAGTGCTGCCATGGGACTGGAGTGACTAATGTGACTCAGATTCAGCATGGGTCGTTGTTCCAAACATAGGGTACATCTACACTGCAGCTGGGAGTGAGCTTCCCAGTTTTGGCAGGCAGACACACGCTAGTTCAGCTCAAGCTAGTGAGCTAAAAGCATCTGGGTATCTGGGGGTAGCTCAGGTGGTACCTTGGGTTAGTACAAATCTGCCCAGACCCTCTGGTTACACTGAACCACTGCACCTGCTATCCACAACCACACTGCTACTGTTAGCATTACCTCAAGCAGAACTAGCGTGTGTCTGGCTACCCAAGCTGGGAAGGTCGCTCCCAGCTGCATTCAGGGCGTATTTAGGGGGCAGCAACCCAGGCGACCACTTGAGGTGCTGGGATTGTAGGAGGGGCACCAAGTCCGGCGTGTTGTTTTTGTTGTTAGCAACAAAAGGGAAAATCGAATGTTCAAAGTAACATGTTTCAGGTATTCCATATGAGGATTCATTTTTCACTAACCTACTAGAATGTTCTAGATCTTTATAGAATCTTATGGAACCTTCCAGACTTTCTGAGAACTACATTTTCCTTGAACCTTCTAGAATGTTGTCAGCCATGCCCTCACAGATATAGAAGGATGGTGTCACCAGTCAGTGAGATATAAGAACGAACTAAAGTGAAGTGGGAGCCCAGTTGTGATATTGTGAACCTTGTTTTATTGTGTAATTGTGAAAGTGTACTTGAAGAGTGTAAGTATTGACAAAAGCAACAAAGAATCCTGTGGCACCTTATAGACTAACAGACGTTTTGCAGCATGAGCTTTCGTGGGTGATTACCCACTTCTTCGGATGAGTATTGACAAATGAAGGACATATTTAAGGAGACACCAGAGATATCTATCGAACCCCTATGTATGCAACAATATAAAAAAAATACTGTTACTTCTTTTGCCATGCTTAACATGTAATGTTTGAAGACTTTTTAAGCCCTGGTCTACACTATGGGATTAGGTCGAATTTAGCCGTGTTAGGTTGATTTTAAAATGTATGCGTCCACACAATCAACCCCGTTCCATCAACTTAAAGGACTCTTAAAATCAACTTCCGACTTCTGTACTCTCCCTAATACTGTCTGTCTTCCCCCATAGAAAATAAAAGATGCCCCCGAAGAAACCTCAGGATCTTAGTATAGGAAGCAAAAAGCTCAGTTGCAATCTAGTTTGCAGCAAGGGACAAATTTGATTGGAAAAAATCTGAAACAGAACAACATAGGTTTTAGGCAATAACTATTGTCCCACTGCAAAAGAAATTGAGGTGTGAAGTGGAAATGGTGGAAATCCTATTTCTAAGGAATTATCAGATTTATCTGAAGACAAGGAATGGAAATGTGAGGAAAGTGATGGAGAATTGGCCTGTTTTCCTGGCAGCATAAAGGAGAGTGATGATAAAGAAGAATGTGGCTCAGATGAAAAGGAGAGTAATGACAAAGAAAAATCTGATTTACATGAAAAGGAGAGAAATGATAAATGTAACCCTTCTGTTAGGTGGATCCAGCAGCAACCAGGGCCAGGTTCAGTATCTAGGGGTTCCTTTTCAACAATACAACACAGAACCAGCCAAGTCCCCACCCAGTAACCTAGGAAAATTACACACCACCCCGGGCGCTTCTGAGAGGCAATACCTCCCCACTCGGAAGCAGAGTCTGAGTCTAGAAAAGAAACTTTTAATGAAAGAAGGGAAGTCAACTGACATTAATTAGGGAAAATGCCACAAACAGGATTCATAACCATAAAACTGTGAGCAGGAGACCCACCCCGGAGTATGTGGGGCAGTGCCTTCTGCCTCATGTTCTTGAGTTCTACAACCAAAACTTTCTTTTCTGTGCCCCCCTCTGCTCCTTTTCCATACAGAACTCACAGTGGTTGTCCTTGGTCAGTGAGGACCCAGGGTTCAGAGGTGCATCTGTGTGAGTTCACCTCCCACCTGGGGAAGAAGGCACCTTACTTTCTCCAGCCTCTGAGCACTTGCTCTGGTTAGCTGCCCTTCCAGCTGTCTGCTCATCAATAACTGTCCATCAGTCATCTTCTACTACCATCTCTCTGCTGTGATCGCTGCAAGTCAGTTATTTAGTGATTTTTAGCTCTTAGCAAGCTGATTAAGCATTTAAAATAACAAAGAGGCTCCTAATGAAGCCTATTTAACTCTTTATTTGAATAGTGGGGAGAAATAGATTAAATCAGACTGCAGACCCATAGGGAGACACAACACCTTCTGGTTAGAACATCTCTTCCTATCCCTCTTACTTTCACAGGCCTCTGGCATTGGAGCCCCTGGCTTAACAAGATCCTTTCAGCTGAGGGTGAGCCCCTCATTTGGGAGAGGTTAAGCACAGTTCTGATCCCCTTTATTCATACAATAATGACAACATTGGTAACAGCATTTCACTACCTCTGCATTCTGTACTAAAGTGATTTGTAATCCATCACCAGTCAACATTGATCACTTTGAGTAACACAGCTCTATTTGGTGGATATCTAGGCAGGGTAGGTATGTTCATGTAAATACAGGTTGCTCCTGAAGTCTCTCCCCCTCCCAGCTTGCTGTCAGGGAAGAGTTCATTCAGACCCTACTTACATGAAGAAGAATCAGCCTTGCATGGTGACAGAAACAGCAGTGAGAAAAACTGAACACTACAAATCGATATATCTGATCTTAATTTATGGCTAGTGATCCTAAACTCTGCCGATATGGATCGTACAATTTGAATAGGCTGGTCAAAATCAAGGATATGACATACCTGGTAAATGAGCAAAAGTGACATATCTCAAAGTCACACTGCAAAAGGGTGCCCGAGAATGGTGAGAAACTGAATTGGTGTTGGCTAGTTTACTCAAAATCAACTGACAAAGTGTTCCGTTTTTGTTGCAAAATATTTGACAAGAATGCCAAATTGTTGCTTGCACTTTCTGGGTACAACTACTGGCATAACGTAGTTGATGCTCTGAAGCAACATGAAAAATCACCTGACCATTTTACAGCCTACTCCAAATGGGTGCAGGTAAAGTCCAGGCTCAAGCTGAATAAATAAACTGAACTTAACAGAAATGTTTTGGTAGAGTTCCTTGGGAAATACGGTGATGTTATGCATAAGCACCTATGTCGAGTAGTTTGTAAAGAAACTATGGACAGCAAAACCATCCAAAACAAATTCATTGATCTTATGGCAAAGAAGGTGCTTGATAACATGCAAAGTACTACACTGTAATAATAGACTGCCCTTCCAACTTCAGTCACAGTGAAAAGACGTCATTTACAGTAAGATTTGTTGACAACAGGGATAGTTGTATATAAGTAAAGGAACACTGTTTGTCTGTGGACGACACTACTGGAAAAGGCCTAACAGAACTGTTTATGAATGTTTTGAATGAGAATAAAATAAAGCTTTGGGACTGCCATAGCCAAGGCTACAACAACGGTGCAAACATGAAGGAAAGAAACAGCTGTGTCCAGGCAAGGATTCTTGCGCTAAATCCAAAAGCTGTCTTCCTGCCTTCTGCATGCTATTTCCTCAACCTGGTTGTGTAAGATGCAGTGTCATCTTCTTTAGATTCACTCTCTCTCTTTGGAGTACTGCAAAGGATATACATCCTCTTTTCAACATCAAGTATCAGATGGAAGATCCTCACGGACAATGTTACAAATCTGACCATGAAGCTGCTAAGTGACACTCACTGAGAGAGCTGCATTGACAGCATAAGGCCAGTGAGGTACCAAGGAACTGAGATTTACGACACTTTCATGGAACTGGCATAGTTGAGTAAAACTGAGGTCAGAATTTGACACGAGATGCAAAACCTGGCAAACCATATCACTGACTTCACATTTCTGGTCTCAATTGTGGTTTGACATGATATCCTGTTCCAAGTAAACATTGTAAGCAAGGCATTACAAACTCAGTTGACGGACACTGCAACCGCTACTACTTTAATGAGAAGCTGCCTTGATTTCATTGTGACCTAGAGAGCCAACGGATTTGAAGATGTCATCACTGCTGCCAAAGAAATGGTGGAAAACTTAGGAGTTGAGACTGTCTTCAAGGAAACTCGTATTCATCAGAAGAGAAAGTGTGGTTATGAGGGCAGAGATGAGGTTATAGAAAGATTGGAAGAAAAATTCCAGAGGGAGATTTTTTGATCACTGCTTGAGTGTCCATTGAAGAAAGATTCAAACAAATGAAGCACCACAAAAAGACCTGGGAGGTTTTGTATGTGACCTTAGTAAGCTGCTGGCAGACAGGAAAATACTCTTGAACAATTGTTTAGACTTTCACCTGACACTGACACACGGGGAATGTTCGGACATCAATGATAAAGACCTCTATGTTGAGTTGGACAATATCCATTACATTTTGCCACATGGAAAGCACTCACCACTACAAGCTCTCCAATTCATTCATGATGTAGAGCTGAAGGACACTTTTCCTAATTTGTAGATAGCTTTGAGGATTCTGCTCACACTGCCGGTCACAGTCGTGAGTGGTGAACGCAGCTTTTCAAAGCTTAGGCTCATTAAAACATATCTTCAGTCGACAATGGCCAACGACAGCCTGACATCTCTTCCTATTTTATTGCTTGAAAATGCCATTGGCAAGTCTTTGGATCTCTCTGACATTGTGCTTCAGTTTGCAAGGACAAAGGTGAGAAAAGTGACCTTTTGAACTAAAGGACTAGAGTTAACATTCTAAGGCTCCCTCCTGCAGTAACACTATTTAATATGTTGGTGCACAGTTCAATTTCTTGACATAAGTACATTTCAGCTATTGTTAAAACTAAAAACTTTCTATAGGCTTAGAGGAAACAATTTCTTTGTTTGTTTCTATATTGCATGATTTATGATTCCTAGCATGCAAATGTATCGTCTTATATGACACGGATAAAGCATGCATGAAAATCACCCATCAAAGTTGTGAAATGGACTACAAGTGCAATAAAAATAAGGCATTCAAAAGTTTAACAAATGGAGGAGGTCACCGAAGACACTCCTTCCCTGGGGCACCATTTGGTCTCGGACTGGCACTGACTGCAGTGTAGATGCACCCAATGAGCCAAGGGTCTCAGAACTGACAGGACATGGCAGAGAAATCTGTTGTTAATGAACAACAGATGAGGTCCCAGATCAGCCCTTAAACAGAGCCCACAAATTGCCCCTGGGGCAGCACCCAAAGCTGCTGGCACTGCCAGGAATGAGGGGAGGGAGCGTCACACCCGAACATGTATCACATAGACAGAAGCCTGCACTGCTGCAGCCTGTCACCCAGCCTCACACCTCCTATTTTTGGGTCGTACAATCCCTTTGTGGTGAAGATTTGCAAAAGTGTGTAACTCTAGGGTTAGTGGTTGGCAGCAGGAACTTAGCTGGGGGAGGGTCCATGGGGCTGTGTGACACTGGATTTAGAGTCCACCCCTGGAGACATGAGGTCAGGTGCTGTCTCGGCTCCTAGTGGAACAATGTGTTTGGTGGGGCTCATCAGTGTGCATCTCACAAAGCCCATATAGAGCACAGGAGGGTTTGGTGTTTCTGTTCATTCAAGGCCCAGGCCTAGACTTTAAGGGGGGGAAACAGGACAGGACTGAGGAGCTGAGGACTGGGATAGCCAGGGAAGCTGTGGGTGGGGACTGAGGGATGCCAACAGAGCTGGAGCTCAGGGAGGAAGCCCAGGGCTGGGATAGGAGGGACTGCAGGCAGCGGCAGTGTTTGTGCCATGGGGACCCCCTGCACAGCTCAGTTCCAGGTCTCTACCAGTGACCTGGCATGCGTGGTGTGTGCGAGGTCATGCTGTGCGGAGGACACCATTCAGAGCCATGGGCAGCACTGAGCAAGATGGAGCAGCTGACGCCTGGTGGGCCAGATCTGCCTTTCAGAGGGCCCCTTGCAGCCTTGGGGTTCCCTGCACTTGTACAGCTTACAGGTGCCTAATGCCACCATTAGCTGCAGGTCAGGATTGAGGGCACTGGCAAAGCTATGTGGGAGGCAGACCATAGCTGAGATAGCAGGGGACTGCTGGTGGTGTGACTGAGGGGCACCGTCAGCGCTGTAGGTGTGGGAGGCCAGGATTGTATAGCAGTGGGCTGCAGGTAGTGCTGGAGGAGAACTGACAGAGCTGTGTGTATGCAGGGATTTTGCAGGTCAGAACTGAGATGTATCCATAGAATTGCATGACGTTTGCCCAGACCCTGACTAAGTCCCACCATTTCATATACACTAAATTCACTGTCTGTTGCTAAGGACAATACTGAAATTTGAGCTGCAACCTCTGGAGTGTTTGTTTATTTCCAGGGCAGGGGGAGATGATCATGAAGGTGATTGAAGTCCATACATTGTGTGTGTAGGTCATGGGCAGTGGATGGAGTCCCACTTTGGGGAGGCTAGCCCCTGGCTCCGCCCCTTCTGCCTGCGCCCCCCTGGTGGCTGGAGCCCCCAGGCCCCCAGTCCGCCCGGTGGCCAGAGCCCTCAGCCCCCCCGCTCCTCCCCCTCAGCTGGAGGAGCCCCGGGCAATCCTCAGCCAAGTCCAGGGAGATTACTGAGGAACCCAGGAAGCTGAATAGCACATATTGCTTCCTGAGCCACCCCTGCATGGGGCATAATAAAGGAAAAACTTCACCCCAAACCCCACAATGTGCAGAGCCTCCCCTGGCCTATTATACCTGCTGCCCATGATACTGGAAGTGATTTTTTCTATCTTGTCTTGGTGTGAAAGCACAAACACATGTTTACTAGGGATTATCCAAGTACCTGATTCCAAGGCCTTCCTCACATTATCTGAAATGGGGAAGAGAAAAGGGTTAGAAACAGAGACGTGCTGTGTGACCCATAACGACTGGGGTTAGTTACAGACACCCCACAGCCACACTCCCAGCCCCAGTGCAGGAGCCAGCAGCTTTGATAGAAGCAGGGCTGGCGGTTAGGTTAGGAGCCCTGGGATTTGCAAAGCATCTCACCTTGATGGAAAATGTGGGTCTGGATCCTGATACAGCTCTGACATTCTCAACCCTTCCGTCTAAGGGGAATTCCTTTTCTGTGTTACTAACAGCCCTTGGGAGCACCAAAGCTGCACACTCCAGGTATGAGTAGGGCAGAGGTTCTCAAACTGTGGGTCAGGACCCCAAAGTGGAGCGTGACCCTGTTTTCACGGGGTCACCAGAGCTGGCATTAGACTTGCTGGGGCTGGGGCTGAAGCCAAAGCCTGAGCCCCACTGCCCAGGGCTGAAGCCTAAGCACACGGACTTCAGTCCTTGGTGTGACTGATGGTTACAGGTCCCTTGCCTTGGGCTTCAACTTTGACCCTCCTGCCTCTGCCCTGAACAGTGGGGCCTGGGCTTTGGCTCTGATCCCCCCAGCCAGCATGGTGGGGCTCCTGAGGACTCAGGCTTCAATCCATCCCCTCCCCCCACCACCCGGGGTCATGTAGTAAATTTTATTGTCAGAAGGAGGTCATGGCACAATGAAGTTTGAGAACCCCTGAACTAGGGGACAGCCAGACCTGGAGAAGATTGGAGCTCAGAGCTGGGATCTGGCCTTGAAGACAAAACATAAAAACATGAGCCTGAGTCTGGTCTCTTGCTCATCTCCACGTTCTGAGAAATGGCCTAGAACAACCTGCACTACTGCAGTCATCTATGCAAAGTGGCTGGGCCCCTCTTACTGTATCAGAACACGTGTTTGGCATTAGCTTGTCACAGGCAAGGTGACACCTGTCTGTCTATCCAGGCATGAGGGCAGGTAACCCTGTGTGTGCTGCAGAGAGCTCACAGTGCTGCCATGGGACCGGGGTGACTCTAATGTGATTCTGATTTCAGCCCAAACTTTTCACTCAGCCCTACCCTGTGGTGTTGGTGCCTCTGGATCCCAGCACCATGTGTGGCTGGGAGCCTCTGCCGGGGCTCCAATGGGGAGGTGGATGAACTTACCAATTGTCTCATGGAGCTCCTGGCGCTCTGGGGAGAGAAGAAAAGGAGACCATCGTGGGTTTAGCAAGGGTTGTTCCAAGAACAGTGACTTGGGGTTGTCTTTGGGTACATCTACACTGCAGCTGGGACTGAGTTCCCAGTCTGGGCAGGTAGACGAGTGCTAGCTCTGCTTGACCCAGTGCGCTAAAAGTAGTTGGGTAGGCAGGAGGAGCATGTGCAGCCACTTAGGGTAACAGCTGAAATGCAAACCCACTCAGACCCTCAGGCTCAAGTGGCTACCCTGAGTCGCTTCCCCTAATATCCCAACCACGCTGCTATTGTTAGCGGATTAGCTCAAGCAGAGCTAGCATGTGTCTGGCTACCCAAGCTGGGAATCTCGCTCTCAGTTGCAGTGGAGACGTACCCAATAAGCCAAGAGTCTCAGAACTGACAGGACACGTCAGACAAAACTGTTGTTAATAAACAACAGAGAAGGTCCCAGATCAGCCCCTAAACAGAGCCCACAAATTGCTCCTGGGGGGCAGCACCCCATGTGATGACACTGCAGGGAATGAGGGGAGGGAGTTTCACACCAGAACATGTATCACATAGAGAGAGGCCTGCACTGATGCAGCCTGTCACCCAGCCTCAGACCTCCTATTTCTGTGCCGGGCAATCCCTTTGTGGTGCTGATTTGCACAAGTGTTTAACTCTAGGGTTAGTGGTTGGCAGGAGCTTAGCTGGGGAAGGGCTCTGTGGGGCCGTGTGGCAGTGGATTTACTGCCCACCTCTAGAGACGTGGAGTCAGGTCCTGTCTTGGTTCCTAATGGAATAATGTGGGTGGTGGGGCCCATCAGAGTGCACCTCACACAGTTCATACAGGGTATAATAGGGGTTGGAGTCTCTGTTTATTTGCAGCCCAGGCATAGACTAGCAAGGAAGGGGGCAGAGGACAGGACTGAGGTACCCAGGTCGGGATAGCACAGCAGTTGTGGGTGGGGATTCAGAGACACTGGCAGTTTGATCGGGGGCTCAGGGCTGGAATAGCAGGAGGCTGCAGCTGGACTCTGAAAGGCACTGGCAGAGTGGTGTGCACGCAGGGAGCCCAGCATCGAGATAGCAGGGATTTTGCAGGTCAGAATCAAGATGTAGCTACAGACCTTCATGGAGGAAGTTTGCCCAGCCCCTCACTAAGGGCTTGACTACACAGCCCCGTAATTTGGCCTACGTGACTGTAATTTGCAGCACACACCAAAGTGCTGCACTGTAATAGCTCCATGTGGATGCTGGTGGTGCACACTAAATAATACTTAGTTTGCACTGACATAGTCTTCTTCAAACACAACTCTGTTAATGTTAACTAGGAACCTTTTAGTTCACACCCAGAGCATCCACATGGGGTTGTTACAGTGCAGCTCTTTGGTGTGTGTTACTATTCACACCCCTGTAATCTGAACCTTTGGGCAGTGTAGACATAGCCTGAGACCTGCCATTCCAGACGCATTAAATTCACTCTCTGTTGTTAAGAATGTGAGCTCTAAAATCTGAAGTGTTTGTTTATTTCCAGGGTAGGGGGAGATGATCAAGAAGGTGACTGAAGTGTGTACATTGTATGTTGTCATAGGCACCAACTCTGTGGGTGCTCCAGGCCTCCACGGGGTAAAATTAGTGGGTGCAGAGCACCCTCTAGCAGCCAAGATCCCGCTTCTGCATCCCTCCCCACCGCACCTCTCACCTGCTGGTAGCCCCACTTACCAACTCCTTCCCTGCCCTCCCAGCACTTCCAGAGCACAGCGAGCAGCTGATTTGTGGCATTCAGGAAGCTCCAGGAGGAAGTGAGAGGAGTGGGGACTTGGTGCACTAGGGGAAGGAGGCAGGGAAGAGGCAGAGTGGGGGCTTGTGAGAAGGAGCGTGGCGGGGGCAGAGCAGGGGCGGGGACATGGTGGAAAGGTTGGAATGGGGGCAGAGGGTGGATGGATCAGGGGTGGGAAGAGGCAGGGGCTTGGAGGAAGGGGTGGAGCGAGGTGGGGTCTGGAGCGGACGGGAGTGGTCAAGCACCCCACGGCTAGAGGGGAAGTCGGCACCTAAGTATGTGGTGATATTTCTATCTTATTATTGTATGAAATCACAAACACACATTGTCTAGGGTTTAGCAAATTACCTGTGTCCCAGGTCTTCTTCTCAGTCTCTGAAATGGGGAAGAGAAAAGCGTTAGACCCAGAGACACACACTGGGTGGTGCTGTACACTCCCTAATGACTGGGGTTAGTCACAGACATCCCATGCCCACACTCCCAGCCCCAGTGCAGGAGCCGGCAGGTTTGACAGGAGCAGGGCTGGCGGTTCGTGATATACACCAACACACAGGAGACCTGGGGGAGTCTCTCACTCCTTAGCCCTCGTCTACACACCCACTTGCATCAATTTAACTGATTAGGTTTCAAAACACACCTTGATTAAACTGGGACAGGGCTGTGTGTAGCGTAGGCCTTGGGCTGGTGCAGCAAGACTAGTAGAACCAATTGGGATGGGGTCAGTTACCTCACAGCGACCCCTGTAGCTGGTTACATAACAGCACTGATTACTGGGGGAGCCCCATCCAGCCCTCCCCAGCTGGAGGAATGGTGGCCGCAAGGGAGATTGGCAGAAGGCAAAGGAAATGAAAGGGGGGGGGGAATCCTCAGGGCTCTTCCACGCTATGATTGCCCTAAGAACCCTAGTCACCGTGTTGGCATGTTCTCTGCACCTTTCATGTATATTTCCCTATGTATGTGTGCACTGCCCAGCAGAATGGGTCAGCACCACTCAGCATCATCACAGTGCAAACCAATATCATTATTAAATATAGAAAAGTTCACAGTGGAATAAATTAGACATGTGGACTTTTTTAAAAAAGGTGCTGCTGTGTCTTTACCACAGCACAAGAGAGTGAATGTCATAGATTCATAGAGTTTCAGGCCAGAAGGGAACATTAGGTCATCTACTCTAATCATCTGCAGAGCACAGGCCAGAGCATCTCACAAAGTCCCTCCTTCATTGAGCCCAATAACTCAGGTTTAGCTACAGCAGCTTCCAGAAAGGTGCCCAGTCTGGATCTGATGCCATCAAAAGATGGAGAATTCCCCACTGCTCTTGGAGGCTTGTGCCAGGAGTTAATCACCCTCCCTGTGTCCTGTTCATTTGACAATCACAGGGATGGAATCATCTCACAGAGTCATTGACCTTGCAGTGTCTTTTCCTTTAAGGGGAATAGAACCACCGAGTAATTGTGCACAGGGGCAGCTCCAGGCACCAGCACGCCAAGCGCGTGCCTGGGGCAGCAAACCATGGGGGGCGCCCTGCTGGTCTCCGTGAGGGCGGCAGGCAGGCCTAGAGCCGCCCCTGATTGTCCATGGTTAGTAGGACAGAATCTGACCCAGATTTGTTACTGCAGGCCTGTGTCCCTGCCCCACCTGTATGTAGGGAATCTCATAAGCACGGACCCTTGGGTATCCGTAGCAAAATACACATTTGCCGACCCGTTATCATCAGAGTGTCTGAGAATGTTGGCGGTGGGGATGAGGAAGCACTAGGCAGAACCCTCCCGGTTCCGTCCCTTTCATTGCACTGAGCCACAAATAACACCAAGCATCACAGAGCTCAGACAACTCAACAGACCGAGCAAGGGCTAGAGAAGGAGACCTACCACGAAGTAACAGAGCCTCCTCTTTAGAGCGTTTCTTCTTAGAGGCCTTTCGCTTTGCTGTAAGACAGAGAATCACACATTGCAGTGAGACAGGGAAGGAAGGGGAAACACCGGGCAATACACTAATACAGGTGGGGCCGGGGACCCCAGTGTGTTTGTTAGTTTGGTTTATTTCCTAAAACCAACCAAAGGTCAATATCTGAACGATAAGACATTCCCATGCCCCAGCCCAGTGCCCTCTAGGGCCGGGCTCTAAACATGCAAATAACACATTCCCATTACCTGTGTATCCAGCATATGCACAAGCTCCAGCAGCAATGAGAACCAGAGTGAACAATACCCAGAATGCAGCCCGCCAGGGAGAAACCCGGGGGAAGATGTCACCTGGCAAACAGAGAGCGCAGATTGAGGAACACAGTCCTATCCTGGAGCTGGAGAATGGGGTTTGCCACTTGGGTTGACAGATGGCACAGGAAGCCCAGAAATCCATGGGAACGAAGGAAATGTCCCCTCCACACTCAAATCACAGCCACATATGGAGCCATTGAAACCAGAGATGTCAGCTCAACGTCAGTTCCAAGAACCAGGACTCTGCTCTGCCCAAATCCCTCCCACTGCTACAAGCCAACAGCCAGCGGCTCCATGCCCAGCCTGCCCAGCCCTGCCCGCACCAGCTGGTTGTTTGGATGGTCACTGTCACACAGCTCCCAGTTCTCAGTCACCACCTCCAGTCCAGATAAGTTCAGCAGAGAACGTTTTTTTCCTAGTTGGCCCCAGTGTGTTATGAGTTGATGGATTCATAGATGTTAAGGCCAGAAGGGGCCATTATGACCATCTAGTCAGACCTCCTGTATAACCCAGGCCAGAGACCCTCCCACAGTGATCCCTGAATACAGCCCAGAACTTCTGGTCCAGCCACAGTGGATCTTATAGAAAGAGATGCCCAGTTTGGGTTTAAAGATTCCAAATAATGGATAATCCATGAGATCTCTAGGTCACTTGTTCCAATGGTTAATTCTCCTCACGGTTAAAAATGTTCATCTTATTTCTAGTCTAAATTTGTCTAGCTTCAACTTCCAGCCATCAGACCTATCGACTGTCAGAAATCTCCTCCCTGTGTAGGTACTTACAGACTGTGATCAAGTCACCTTTTAACCTTTGCTGGAATAAGCTCTATAACTTGAGCTCCTATGATTCTGATTATGAGGCAGGTTTCCAGATTTCTGATTGTTCTTGTAGTTATTTTCTCAGCAATTTACAATTTGTCAGCTTCCGATATGAAAGTGTGGGCATGAAACATGGCGCGCACTCACCGCCACGGCGCCTCCTGCTGGTTGGTATTGGTGGTCTTCCATCTTCAGAGCGCCTCCTGCTGGCCAGTGTCTTCCTTGCTGCTGCCTGCTCCTCCCCTTATCTCCATCACTCTTTATTTCAGGCCCCACGTCCTCACAGCCTATGGTGCCCCTTCGCTCGGCACTGGCCCCTGGCAGTACCACACACTAAGGGTCCTCCCCTCCCTGGGGAATCCCAATCCCCTAATCTCACTTTGTCTCGGTGACCCACTGCCAGTCTTCATCTAGTCCCTTCCCTCAGGGACAAACCGCAGTCTGAAGTGGCCAATCATCATTGGCAGGGCGGGTGTTGGACCTGCTGCCTTTTCCTGGCCTGGCTGTATTGCTACAGCCTCAGTACCCCAACAGGTCCTTTTAGCCTGGCCTCAGCCTGGAGACTCGCTTGGCCAGAGTTCCCTAGTTCCACCTGTCCTTCTCCAGCTCTGCTCTGTTTGGGATACCCTTCTCTAGCCAGCAGCCAGGTCCTCCCCCCTCCACCAGTGGAGTGAGACTCCCCCTACCTAGCACCCAGCCCTTTTATCAGGGCCAGCTGGACCCTAATTGGGTGTGGCCACATCTGCGGTTGCCTACCCAATCAGCCTCCCTCAGCTGCTTTCAGCCCCAGCCCTGGATTTTAACCCTTTTCGAGCCAGAGCAGGGTGACCGCCCCGCTACAGGACACCAGAACTAGACACAGTATCCAGTCCTGCTCTGATTAACACCATGCATAGAGGTAATGTCACCTACTTTCCCCTGCTAGCTATTCTCATTCATACATACAAGGATTGTGTTCACCATTTTAGCTCTAGCATCGGCCTGGGAGCTCACGTTCAAGTCCTTTTCAGAGTCACTGCTTTCCAGGATATAGTCTCCCATCCTGTAAGTGTCACCTGTATTATTTGTTCATAGATGTGTGACCTGGCATTTGACCATGTTGAAATACTTGTTTGACAAAATAGGAATTTTCACTCAGGCCATTGCACTGGTCCTGTGGCTCCATGACACAGTGTTGTTGGTGTGAACCCACCTTTCCAAGCAATCCACATCAGTCTGTAGTACTGACCTGTCCCCATCATTATGTACCACTTCACCAGTTTTGGGATCATCTGCATATTTTACCAGCAATGATTTGATAAAGCTATTGAATAGCATTGGCCCAGAACAGATCCCTGTGGAACCTCACTAGAAACATCCACATTGAAAGAGGATTCGTCATTACAATTACTTTGAGATCTGTCAGTTAGTCACTTTTTAATCCATTTAATATGGGCTACCTCGATTTTGTACAGTGCTAATTTTTGTTATCAGAGTTTCATGCAGAACTTGTTATGTAAAGCCTCTGCTCAAATGCAATTGTAAGATCTGTAACTTGTATCATTAAGTTCTGCAACCTTTTTGCAGACTTTGTAACTTCAGTTATTGTTTTAGCATAGCCTTTTAAGTTTTGTAACCTTTGCAAGCTCTATGGCCTTTTCAGGTTGCCACTTGTATGAACTTCCAAGCTTTGTAACATCCCATCCATCAGAGAGAGTGTGCACGAGGGAGTGTGAATAAGGGAGTGTATGTGAGACTGGGCGGAGAGGAACTGCAAGGAGAGAGGAGCCCGGACAATGGAGACAAGAGCCAGGTGTGTCTGATATAATCTGCCCTGAGAAGGCAGTCATGAAGTGCTGTAAAGAAAAGAAGAACCTGTATGCATGAAAGGAACTGGTCTGGGAATGCTTCTCTGCGATGGACACAGAAAGGAAACTCAGTGTACATGACAGGAACCGCCCAATTCCAAAATAAGAGGAAGAAGGCATGCACACAAGCCCCTGCTTCTTGACCCTCTCAGCAGCCTGGATTCGTGACCGCAGACAGACACACCAGATCTACCATGCTTCAGCTTCTCGGCCTCCATGCTGTCTCCAGTAACTCTCTGCCTGTGTGGGTGCATGAGGGTATGAATGCAGTGAATGTGTGCTTGTATGAATAAGCTTCATCTCTTTTCTATCTGACCTAGCAGCGGCATTGTAATAAAACTAATACAAGTGTGACCCTGGGTTGTTTTTTAGGGGAACCTAGGTAACAGAACTAAGCCAATGCTCTTACAGAGTCTGAGTCCTAGTCTACACTACAAAGTTAGATTGGGTTAATTACATTGTTAAGGGCTGTGAAAAATTTCTCTCCCTGTGCAATGTATTTAAGCCAAACTAAGCTCCTGTGTAGACACAAGGTCGATGGAAGAGTTCTTCTATCAACCAAGCTACCGCCTCACAGAGAGGTGGATTTATTACAGCCACAGAAGGGTCCCTTCTACCACTGTATTGAGTGTTTACCCTACCACATTGCTGCTGTAGCATTTCTAGTATAGACACACCCTGAATCTATGTCAGCACAGTTACCTTTAACAACCAAATGTGCCAACTCTTCCAAGAATGATATTGAGTTCATTTTACGAGACTCAGCCCAGATCTTGACAGGCAGTTTGTCCAGATCACAGAAATCTCCATCATTAATAGCCCCACAAATCAGGTTAGGACATTTCCTCTCTCAGTACCAGAAATAGGCTCTAGCTGAGTGCAGTTCTCAAGTGACTCAGGCCCCACATTCCCATGTAAGCCTTGCTGGAGCCCTACCTATAACTAAAAGGCTGTGAACCAGAGTAGACTGGGCCTTGGAAAAATAACAGCGCACCAAGTAAGCACATTCCTGACTGGAGAGGATGGTGCAATGATACAACAGATCTCTCAAGTAACTATGTAAACACTTTCCTAAGAGATGGTACAGGAAAACACTGACCTCTTGTCGGATAATGATGGGATGACAGGATAGTGAATAAGGGTTGGTCACTAGCCATGTCTGGAGTGAAATAAGTAACTTGTTTGTAGAAAAAGTCATAGAAGGGGCATCTTTGTACTAGTCTCGGGGACAGCATCCTGGTGCACTGACTGAGCAGGTACCATGTCACAAGCACACACGTGTTAGTGTAACTGTAGCTCCTATGAGCCAATAGTACCAAGTTTTGTTGACCATAAACCTGGCTGAGCACCTTCAATGCCGAACAGAGCCTGTGCTCTTTCGGATGAATAACATTGACGTCTGAGCAATTGATATGCTGCTCCAACTTAAGAGCATCCGTGGAACTTCAACAACAGCAACACTGGCAGCAATAACAACTTAGCAGCCTTCACAACACTGGGCAGTACTAACAACAACAACCCATTCTGCATGGAGGGCTGGGAAGGAACTCACCTGAGAGGTGAATGGCAGATCTCTGCTCAGTCTTCAACAGTCCATTCCGCACTATGCAGCCGATGTCTCCATTGTCCTCCCCTTCTGTGACAGTGACGTGACTCACAACAGTATACAGGTTCTCCCTGTCCTGAATCACGTTGGTCACAATCTCCATCGACAGGTTCTGCCCGTTCTTTCCAACCCACCGGAGTTCGGGTTTGGGGAACCAGCCTGCGGATCTACAGGCCAGACCGATCCCCTGGCCCCGGGGGCCCAGCACATCAATGAACACAGGAGCCACAGCTGCAGGGAGAGACAGAGAGTGTGTGTATCAGGAAATTGTGTCTTTGGTTGCACCATGTGATTCCCCAGCTACTGCTGTGTAGAGCGGGTTGTGGCTGGAAAGCTCCATTCCTTTATGTGCAAAGCCTCCCTGGGATCCCTCATCCTGACGACTGGAGAAATTAAATAATGCCATCTTGCATTTCCATAGAGCACTGTACCGTGAAATCTCACTGAGGAATGTACAGGGTGAAACTGCTACACAGAGATCACTGCACCAGCTGCTGAAATGCAGCTACATCTGGGATGGAGCCCAGCAACTGTCAGAATCACTTCACTTCAGTACAGAGCAGGAAGTGGGGGATGGTGACACTCCCTACATCACTGCTACGACTCCTCCTGTGCCACCCTCCTAATACTGCCCCCTCTGGTGTCCTTCTCCTGCACTGCTAATGGTGCCCCAGGCCAAGCCACCCCTCCTGCTTAGATTTCTCTCTCTCTGTGCTGCACACAACCACCCTCCCCTCCTTTAAATCGCTCCCTAAAAGCACATGTCTCCTGCGGAGCCTTTGGACTAGGAGCCACCAAAGATGAGAGATGATTTAAAACAACCTCAATATTCTGCATTATCACAGGAGGGCCCCTAACGGGGGGGGGGCTTGATGTTTCTGAACTGTATTGTCTGGGGCTACGTTACTCAGTGAGCTCAATGGGCAGAGACCGTCCCTTCCACTGCCCCTGTGCAGCACTGAACGCGGGGTCACTTCCAGGGAATAACAAACAATATCCCAGCCCTTGGACACTGCAGGGAGAGTTTTAGGGAGGCCAAATATAATTGTCACCTGAGCTGGGATTTGGGCAGAACATGGGGTTAAAGGTCCTGTTCCCTCAAACAGCACCACCATGAACATGAGACCTGAGTACTGTAGCTTTACATCTCATTGAAATGAGGTCACTTAATGCAGCATTGACCCTGCTGGTACCACAGTGGGGTCAATGCTGAGTGCGAGGAGAAAGTGCCCCCTACTGAGTCCTGCACACAGCTCCCTGCAGCACAGGACCCTACGTGCCATGCTGGGCTCAGTGTTGGGGTGCTTCAGGGGTACAGGATGCTCTGGCTGCCCAGGCTGAGCATCCTTTAGTGCTGCATCTCACCTGCAACCCGTAGCTCAATGGCGGCTTCCTGGGTCCAGCCTGGATTCCTCACAAGACACTGGTATTTCCCATCATCTGACACTTGGAGCCGTTTCAGCTTCAGGGAGACGTTCCCACTGCTGAATTCCTGCAGGAACAGCTCCGTCCGGGTCTGGTAACCCTCCCCTGGCAGGTCCTGGGTACCCTCATCCAAGTACTTGTGAACTGGGATAAATCCTGATCCAGTTTTCCTCCACAGCACTTCCATGCTGGGCAGCCGGGACGCGGGTGAGAGCTGGCAGGGTAACACCACATCCCGGCCAACTACCCCCACCACGGGGTGCGGGGAGCCAGCCAGGGAGAACTGCTCTGGAACAGACAACCCCAGGAGCAGAGTGAGTGAGAGGAATGAGGAGAGGGCAGCACTGAGCCAGGGCCCAGCCATACAAACACAAAGTGAGTCAGAGGAGAGGGCGTCACTGAGCTAAACAGAATTCCCTCAGCCATGCACAGCTTGTAGCAGAAGGTTCCCAAGGTTGAGCCATGTGTAGCTCAATTGAGTTTCTCTCAGTGTGGACGCAGGGCAGTGCAGCCAGACCACAGCTGGCACAAATTAGTCCTCCACTGCTGTCCTACAATCCCCTGGAAACTCCTCCAAAGGTGCCTGTCTTGCAATCTACCTACAGGCAAGGGATTGGCAAGGGATGGCTCCATCTAGAAGCCACCTGCCAGTTTATAGAGCCCTGCACAGCCCCATGGCAGCCAGTTACAAGCTCTTTCCAGTGTGAGCAACTTCTCTGATGGACCGGTTTCAGATCTATGTAGCTCCACAATGGCTGCTGAGAGGCCACCTCAGAGGGCTTCTGCCTGGCCTGAGGGTATCGGGTCTTTGATGGCCCTTTGGACCATCAAGCATCCCTTCCATGGATTCAATACCCCAAACAGAAACTGGCTTAGATGGGGAATCACCCTTCTGGAGATTGGTGTCTGGGGGAAATTAAGCATCTGAAGGTGATTTACGTGATGTCTGCACCATAGCTGTGTCTGAAACAGTGGTTCCCAAACTTCTCCTGTTGTGTCCCCGCAACCAATAAAAGAATCTCTTCACACCGCCCTCCATTACTGCACAGCCAAGACTTTCTCAGCTTGGGCTGATGGGGCAGCTGGGGGCAGAACTGGGGGTAGGGATGGAGCTGGGGCTAGAGGTGAAGCTGGCCTGAGGTTGGAGAGGGAATGACAGGAGAGTCGGGCTGGAGGCAGAGCAGGGGGCAGAGTGGAGCTGTGGCTGGAGCTGAAGCTCGGCTACAGCTGGGGCCTGGAGCTGTGGCTTTGTTCAAAGCTGCACTGGGAGCATAGTGGAGATGCGGCTGGGGCTGCAGCTTGGCTAGGGCTGGGGGCTGGAGCTGTGGCTGGGGTCAGAGCTGTGTTGGGGGTGGAGCGGAGCTGTGGCTGGTGTTGGAGCTGGGCTGGGAGCAGAGCAGGGAGCATAGTGGAACTGTAGCTGGGGCTGGGGCAGAGGGCGAGTGGAGCTGTGGCTGGGGTCTGAGCTTTTCTGGGGGCAGAGCAGGACTGGGTGGCACTCCCTCCCCATCCCCCATGGGGGTCGGCCTGAGCCCCACTGCCCCCCCCGAATGTTCCTCCATGCCCCCCCAGAGGACCGTGCCCCACAGTTTGGGAATGACTGGTCTGAAGGGTCTCCACACTCGTCTGTCCAACCATGCACAGCATGGGTCAATTGTACAGCAATTGATGCCAAGCTGCATCACCTGACACTCACTGTGTGGCTACAGGGGGAGGGATAAGGGTGAGATTTTGAAAGCCACCAAGGAGATTTTTATACTAAGTGTTGCCAGCTCTTGTGCTACTATGTGTGTTTCATAAACCCCAGCTCCTGGAGGCACGTGATTCTGTGAGAATCTCAGCTTTCATGTAAAACAAAAGTCAGTTTCTAGCTCTAGTGGTTTCAGAGAAAAGCTTGAAAATATGACCAGAGTGTGACCAAAGGCTCAAAAAAGCAAGAGAAATAAGAACCTAGGGAGGAGTCACTGGGCCTCTGATGCTCCTACCCAGCCCAGCAGGGGGCAGTGTACATGGGGGACAGGGAAGGCAATAATTGGGATTCAAATGTTGTTACCAGAGAGAGAACACGGCGCCAGGAGGAGGATCCCCAGGCTGCACACACAGAGCTGCCACCACGTCGCCATAGGAACACCCCGGGCAGGGACCTGTAAGGAGAGAGCAGGGATGGTTAACACTCCCCAGACTGCATGAGGGGTCGGCAGTGCAGGGAACATGCCCAATCCATCGTCTGATCTGATCCACTCTGCTCCCAGGCAGAGCAGCTCCCCAGGGACAGGAGAGGATTTCACCCCACCCAGGATGCTTTGCTGCCTGCCCATGCCTGGCACTAGGAATTTCCACCCCCTGGCAGTGCCGTGTATCCACCCCCATTTCCTCCCCTTGTCGGGTCTCTGACCATCCATTGGTGCAGGTGTCCCCCCCGATTCCAGTGCAGAGGAAGCCTGCAGCAGAGCAGGACCACTTCTGAGCTAACCCCAGTATTACCCACACCACTATCTCCCCTGTAGAAGGGGCTTGATGTACCTACCTCCAGCTGGGAAAACACAGCCAATGCGTGACCTGGGGCTCTCCACAGCTCAGTGTATGGGGCTCTACAGCGTGAGCTAAAGAGCCAGGCTGTGCAGCTGGGGCTCTGTGGATCAGGCCCAGAGGGGCTAATCTCACACCTGGGTCAGTGGTGACACCTAGGCACCTTTCTATAGATCAGCCTGCCCGGAAGCCACCAACCTCTGTAAGTGACGCTGCCAAGTGACAGGGACGGGGCTGGCAGGGATGTCAGCTACCTGCTCCCCCTCCTCTGACATCAACGGGAGACCATCACATCAGTAGACATTACAAGATACACTGTGGGGGTCAGCAGGGGGTGTCTCAGCTCTGCTCACAGCCTCAGATATTCACCTCCCCGTCAGTTCTCCAGCCTGTGTACACAGGGTCAGACTGGATGGACGCAATGGGCTCTTCATAGAATCATAGAATCTCAGGGTTGGAAGGGACCTCAGGAGGTCATCTAGTCCAACCCCCTGCTCAAAGCTGGATCAAACCCAACTAAATCATCCCAGCCAGGGCTTTGTCAAGCCTGACCTTAAAAACCTCTAAGGAAGGAGATTCCACCACCTCCCTAGGTAACCCATTCCAGTGCTTCACCACCCGACTAATGAAAAAGTTTTTCCTAATGTCCAACCTAAACCTCCCCCTCTGCAACTTGAGACCATTACTCCTTGTTCTGTCATCTTCTACCACTGAGAACAGTCTAGATCCATACTCTCTGGAACCCTCTTTCAGGTAGTTGAAAGCAGCTATCAAATCCCCCCTCATTCTTCTCTTCTGCAGACTAAACAATCCCAGTTCCCTCAGCCTCTCCTCATAAGTCATGTGCTCCAGCCCCCTAATCATTTTTGTTGCCCTCCGCTGGACTCTCTCCAATTTATCCACATCCTTCTTGTAGTGTGGGGCCTAAAACTGGACACAGTACTCCAAATGAGGCCTCACCAGTGCTGAATAGAGGGGAATGATCACATCCCTTGATCTGCTGGAAATGCCCCTACTTATACAACCCAAAATGCCATTAGCCTTCTTGGCAACAAGGGCACACTGTTGACTCATATTCAGCTTTTCGTCCACTGTAACCCCTAGGTCCCTTTCTGCAGAACTGCTGCCCAGCCTAGTCTGTAGCAGTGCATGGGATTCTTCCGTCCTAAGTGCAGGACTCTGCATTTGTCCTTGTTGAACCTCATCATATTTCTTTTGGCCCAATCCTCTAATTTGTCTAGGTCCCTCTCTATCCTATCCCTACCCTCCAGTGTATCAACCACTCCTCCCAGTTTAGTGTCATCTGCAAACTTGCTAAGGGTGCAGTCCACACCATCCTCCAGAACGTTAATGAAGATATTGAACCAGGGCCGCCCAGAGGGGGGGGCAAGAGGGGCAATTTGCCCCAGGCCCCGCGTCCCGCAGGGGCCCCCACGAGTGTTTTCTGGGGCCCCTGGAGTGTTTCCCGTCTTCCCGCGGCTCCGGTTAAGCTCCCGCAGGGATGCCTGCGGCAGGTCGACCGGAGCCTGGGACGAGTGGACCTGCCGCAGGCATGACTGCAGAGGGGGGAGCGCTCGTCCCGCGGCTCGGCTGGACCTCCTGCAGGCATGACTGCGGCAGGTCAACCGAAGCCGCGGGACCACGGCACCCGCCGCAGTCATGCCTGCGGCAGGTCCGCTCGTCCCGGGCTCCGGTCGACCTGCCGCAGGCATGCCTGCGGGAGCTCAACCGGAGCCAAATGCCGCCCCCCAGGGCGCGCTGGGGTCTAGAGCCGCCCCTGAGTGGGGGCCCCCCGCCGCCGAAGACCCCGGGCCCCCGGAATTCTCTGGGCGGCCCTGTATTGAACAAAACCGGCCCCAGCACCGACCCTTGGGGCACTCCACTTGATACCGGCTGCCAACTAGACATGGAACCATTGATCACTACCCGTTGAGCCCGACCATCTAGCCAGTTTTCTATCCACCTTACCGTCCATTCATCCAGCCCAGACTTCTTTAACTTGCTGGCAAGAATACTGTGGGAGACTGTATCAAAAGCTTTGCTAAAGTCCAGAAATAGCACATCCACTGCTTTCCCCTCATCCACAGAGCCGGTTATCTCCTCATAGAAGGCAATTAGGTTAGTCAGGCATGACTTGCCCTTGGTGAATCCATGCTGACTGTTCCTGATCACTTTCCCCTCCTTTAAGTGGTTCAGAATTGATTCCTTGAGGACCTGTTCCATGATTTTTCCAGGGACTGAGGTGAGACTGACTGGCCTGTAGTTCCCTGGATCTTCCTTCTTCCCTTTTTTAAAGATGGGCACTACATTAGCTTTTTTCCAGTCATCCGGGACCTCCCCCGATCGCCATGATTTTTCAAAGATAATGGCCAATGGCTCTGCAATCTCATCGGCCAACTCCTTAGCACCCTCGGATGCAGCGCATCCGGCCCCATGGACTTGTGCTCATCCAGCTTTTCTAAATAGTCCCAAACTACTTCTTTCTCCACAGAGAGCTGGTCACCTCCTCCCCATACCGTGCTGCAGAGTGCAGCTGTCTGGGAGCTGACCTTGTCTGTGAAGACAGAGGCAAAAAAAGCATTGAGTACACTTGCTTTCTCCACATCCTCTGTCACTAGGTTCCCTCCTTCATTCAGCAAGGGGCCCACACTTTACTTGACTTTCTTCTTGTTGCTAACATACCTGAAGAAACCCTTCTTGTTACTCCTAACATCTCCGGCTAGCTGCAACTCCAAGTGTGATTTGGCCATCCTAATTTCACTCCTGCATGCCTGAGCAATACTTTTATACTCCTCCCTGGTTATTTATCCAATCTTCCACTTCTTGTAAGCTGTTTTTTTGTGTTTAAAACGAGCAAGGATTTCACTGTTAAGCCAAGCTGGTCGCCTGCCATATTTACTTTTCTTCCTACACATCGGGATGGTTTGTTCCTGCAACCTCAATAAGGATTCTTTAAAATACAGCCAGCTTTCCTCGACTCCTTTCCCCTTCATGTTATTCTCCCAGGGGACCTTGCCCATCAGTTCCCTGAGGGAGTCGAAGTCTGCTTTTCTGAAGTCCAGGGTCTCTGTTCTACTGCTCTCCTTTCTTCCTTGTATCAGGATCCTGAATTCAACCATCTCATGGTCACTGCCTCCCAGGTTCCCATCCACTATTGCTCTTCTGCCTTTAACATTTGTCAATCTATTTCTGTTTCACTTCCAGCTCCCTCCAAGCCTGTCCATCATGCATTGAAAGCTGCAGAGCCAGTGCTAGCCATAAACAGACTAAACAATTGCTTAGGGACCCGAGTAGCTCAAGGGAGCACCCTATTTGCTTTTTATTATAAGAACCTGCTTGTTTTAGTATGGGGGGCAGTAATCCTGCTTAGGGCCCCCAGTGTGCTAGCACTGGCTTTGAAAAACTATTGGAATTGTAAGCTGTCTCTGTAAATGGGGGTTTTCCTTGTCCTGTTGGCAGGCAGGGGTCTATGTAGGGAAGTGTGTGACCTGGGTCCAGCAGCAGACAGATGTAAACAGCAGCCTAGAGAAAAGCGGGATGACCTGGGCCTCTCTGCTTTGTCTCTCTCTGATTTGGGTCTTTGTGTGTTATCGTTCTGGATTCTAAGCATTAAAGCTGTGTTACGCTGCAGCCTTCCAGCCAGAGAATCTATGTTTATATCTAACTCCTCTGTGTGTGTCTCCCTTCTCAGCCCATCCAAGTCACTTGGGAATATCATGAACTGGTGGAGGAAATGGTTAAGGCCTAGGCATCAGAGGGGCCCAGCAGACTCATGTCTTGTATTTAAAAGAAAATGTACGTTTCCTGGTTTCATGTGTGAGGAGAAAAGCTCAGAATCGTGCCCTGGGTTTAGTGGTCCCAGCAACTCCTGCCTGAGTCTGCAGAGAGCCGGGGGCCAGAGCTCAGAGGGAGGTTTATTGCCACCCTACTGCTCTGTAGGCCCTGCCAACCCCACCAACCAGGGACTGTGTGTTTGACAGGAGGGAAGAACTCTGAGGACCCAGCCCCCTACTAAGCACTGCTGTAATGATCTTGGGGTTCATTAAACAACAAACCAGTGAATGAGAAAGGAATAAAACATTAAAAACAAGCTAGAGAGCTTCTGTGGTGACCTGCTGTGCACTGTTCTGCACCCTGCTTCCAGGCACAGCTCAACATTCCTATATTCATAATACTGACACTTATGAGGGACTGTCTCTAAATTATAATCTTCCACAAACATATCTCTACATCTTCCATCCAAAAAAACCATTAGCTCGTATATAGCTATATATAAACACCTAACGGCTATCTAATGACATATACCTTAAATTCTCCACCCATCTAGTACTTTTCCATAAACATGTCAATTACCTAGAGAGGCGAGGTTACCAGCACAACCCTCTGGAGTGAGTCTTTACCACTCATGTTCCTCAATTACCCCTTCTCCAGGCAGGTTAGCAAGTCTCTGAGTCTTTCAGGTTGTTTAATCTCCTCTCCGATCTTCTCAGTATCAGCCTTTCATTACATAACTGTCTGGCCATAAATATATTGATTGAATCTCTCGCAGGCAAACAATATTCCTAAAAGTGCCTTCTCAATCTGTGTGCATCTGGTTTCTGCGTCAGTCACTGATTGGGATGCGTACCCCACTGGTTGCCTACAATCCTCATGTTTCTGTAAAATCACTGCACCTAACCCAGACTCTGAACAGGGGCGGCTCCAGGCACCAGCACCCCAAGCGCATGCTTGGGGCGGCAAGCTGCGGGGGGCGCTCTGCCTGTCACCACGAGGGCAGCAGGCAGGTTGCCTTCAGTGGTATGCCTGCGGAGGGTCCGCTGGTCCCGCGGCTTCAGCGGACCTGCCGCAGACTGCCGCCAAATTTGCGGGACCGGGGACCTCCCGCAGGCAAGCCGCCGAAGGCAGCCTGCCTGCCGTGCTTGGGGCGGCAAAATGCACAGAGCCGCCCCTGACTGTGAAACACTTGCTGACATTTTAATAGGCCTGCTTGGTGCATAGAACTTCAACACTGGCTCTTGCATCGGTTGTTGTTTCAAACAGTCTCATGATTCCGCCTGTTCTGCACCCCAGAACCAATCATTTTTATTCTCTAGCAGTTGCCTCAAAGCCTCTGCTTTTGTAGATAGATTTGGTATGAATTTTCCAAGATAATTAATCATTCCCAGAAACTCTTAGACATCTTTCTTTGACTGGTGATGTGGCATCATTTCAATGGCTGAAACCTTCCTCTCATCAAGTTTTACACCGTCCTTCAAAATAATATCTCCAACAAAAGTCAGTTCTCTAACTCTTAAAACACACCTCTCCCTATTTAGTTTCATGTTTGCAGCTCTAATTGCATCCAAGTCTTCCCAAAGTCTACAGTCATGCTCCTCTTTAGTTGGGCCCCAGATGGTGATGTCATCCATTGAGGCGTCGACACCATTAATACGTTCATAGATCATATTATGGTTTTGTGGTACACTTCTGGTGCTGAAGCTATGCCGAAGGGCGAGTGTAAAAATCTATATCTTCCAAATGGGGAATTAAATGTGACAGTTTTGAGGTTTCTTCAATATTTATAAATAAATAAAAAGTTTGGAATTAGTCCTGCTTTGAGCAGGGGGTTGGACTAGATGACCTCCTGAGGTCCCTTCCAACCCTAGTGTTCTATGATTTTTAGCTGCCAAAATCCTGAGGATGCATCCAATATACTGAAATATTGTGCATTCACAAATTGAGTCATAATCTCTTCTCTGGTTGGCAGTTTGAAATGTTTTCCTTTTACAGCCTTGTTGAGGACACTAGATCTAAGCATATGCATAACTAGCCATTCTTTTTCTCTACAACAACTAGAGAGCTCACCAATTCCACTGGCTCTTCAAATTTTTGTGTTACTCGCATTGCTTCCATTCTTATGAGCTCAGCCTTCAGTTTATCATGGAATGCAAATGGCACCTTTCTATATGGATGGATAACTGGAGGGACCTGCTTGTTTATCTGGATTGTATGTGCACCCTGCAAGCAACCCAACCCTTGAAACAGATCATGATATTCCCGAATGATTGCCTCATAGCCAGGTTCAGCATGGCTTTGGAGTGAAAATACTGAATGCTGGCTGGTGAGTCTTGCCCACATGCACAGGGTTTAA
Source organism: Mauremys reevesii (assembly GCF_016161935.1). Taxonomy (NCBI): domain Eukaryota; kingdom Metazoa; phylum Chordata; order Testudines; family Geoemydidae; genus Mauremys; species Mauremys reevesii. The sequence goes on from NW_024100912.1 coordinate 104,864, forward strand.
CTGATCACCATATTTGGGATTCAGAAGGAATTTTCCTTCAGGGCAGATTGGCAGAGGCCCTGGAGGTTTTTTGCCTTCCTCTGCAGCATGGGACACGGGTCACTTGCTGGAGGACTCTCTGCAGCTTGTGGTCTTCAAACCACAATTTGAGGACTTCAGTAACTCAGACATTCACTCAGACTGGTGAGGCCTCATTTGGAGTACTGTGTCCAGTTTTGGGCCCCACACTACAAGAAGGATGTGGATAAATTGGAGAGAGTCCAGCGGAGGTCAACAAAAATGATTAGGGGGCTGGAACACATGACTTATGAGGAGAGGCTGAGGGAACTGGGATTGTTTAGCCTGCAGAAGAGAAGAATGAGGGGGGATTTGATAGCTGCTTTCAACTACCTGAAAGGGGGTTCCAAAGAGGATGGATCTAGACTGTTCTCAGTGGTAGAAGATTACAGAACAAGGAGTAATGGTCTCAAGTTGCAGAGGGGGAGGTTTAGGTTGGATATTAGGAAAAACTTTTTCACTAGTAGGGTGGTGAAGAACTGGAATGGGTTACCTAAGGAGGTGGTGGAATCTCCTTCCTTAGAGATTTTTAAGGTCAGGCTTGACAAAGCCCTGGCTGGGATGATTTAGTTGGGTTTGGTCCTGCTTTGAGCAGGGGGTTGGACTAGATGACCTCCTGAGGTCCCTTCCAACCCTGAGATTCTATGGTTCTATGATTCCTTCCTTGGAGGTTTTTAAGGTCAGGCTTGACAAAGCCCTGGCTGGGATGATTTAGCTGGGTTTGGTCCTGCTTTGAGCAGGGGGTTGGACTAGATGACCTCCTGAGGTCCCTTCCAACCCTGAGATTCTATGATTCTATGACATAGGTTAGGGGTTTGTTGTGTATTTGGTTGTCATGGTTTTGTTGCTATGGCAACTGAGTTAGATTATTATGGGTTAGCTCAACCGGTTTCAACTGGTTGAGGAGCTCTCTGTATATATGTAAATAAAATGGAGGTTTTGGTTAGCTGCCTGCTCTCTGGCCTCAAGTGATTGCTTCCTACACCGGCTGCCCCAAGGATACAACACTGGCGACGAGGGTGGGATTCCGGTGCTGCTCCAGTAACAGAAGGAAGTAGAAGTCAAGGTAAAGACCAAACAAAGGAAAAAGTCTGCTTCTTTGCACTGACTGTGAAAGTGAAACTAAAAATCATGGCTACTCTGACCAGGCCCCTGGAGCCTTTTGATGAGAATACAGAGCAGTGGCATGTGTATACTGAGCGTTTTGAGCTTTTTGGTATTGCAAATGACATTACAGAAGCGAAGAAGGTGCCAATATTCTTAACTGTTGTAGGGGCTAAAACCTACTCTCTGCTACGCAGCTTACTACACCCTGTTAAGCCTGAGACTAAATCTTACAGTGACATTGTGGAAATCCTGGGGTCTCATTTCTCCCCAAAACCACTGGTAATTGCTGAAAGATATAGGTTCCACAAAAGAGACCAAAAGGAAGATGAAACAGTTGTACAATTTGTAGCCATTTTAAAAAAGCTAGCAGAACACTGTGAATTTAAAGAAATGTTACATGATGCCCTGCGTGACAGGTTAGTGTGTGGCCTGTACAGTGAAGCTATACTGAAGCGCCTACTGACAGAGGCTCAGCTTACCTTACAGAAGGCTGTTGATATTGCTGTCTCCATGGAACTGGCTACAAGGGAGGCACAATACATCGGTGCATCCCCTAGGATGCAAAAAGTGTCACAAGAACTGACCCACAAAACGGTGCAGAGTCAAGAATGTTACCGCTGTGGTAAGCCGGGTCACCAGGCATCAGAATGCTGGTGTAAGGACCTGGTGTGTCGACACTGTGGCAAAAAGGGACACATTGAGTGTGCCTGTAAACAAAACAAAAAGAGGCCTATGGTCTGGCCGACAAAAAGAGGAACCCTGCATACCCTAGAACAGACCCAGGATGATCAAGGTGACACCTCATCGCAAGAGGAAGTGCCACTGCATGTTTTGTCTTTGGCAATGGGCTCACATGAATACTGGGTAACCCCGTTATTGGATGGCAAACGTATACGCATGGAACTGGACACCGGTGCAGCCGTCTCACTGATCTCCGAGACTGTGTATAAAGAAAAGCTAGAGCATCTTCCGCTTAAGGCAACAAAAACTGTTCTGAAGACGTATACGGGAGAAGCTGTGCCCATGCTGGGCACTATTGATGTTAAGGTGGAGCTCAATGGACAGGTGGCTAAATTGCCACTGTTTGTGGTGAGAGGTAACTACCCAGCCTTAATGGGTAGGTCTTGGCTTGGGAAGATTCAACTGAACTGGGCAGAAGTGCACCGGATGACTAAAGAAGAAACCAGTCTAACCCCTATACTAAGGAAACATGCTGCTGTTTTTGGGGATGATTTGGGAAGTATGAAGGGAATCACTGTGACATTGAACATTAAACCTGGCAGTTTAATATCTGGAAGCCCGAACTGTGCCATATGCCATCAGGCCAAAAGTTGAAGCAGACCTGGAGCGCCTGGTCACCAATGGAGTCCTAATACCAGTTACCCATAGCTCATGGGCCACTCCTATCGTTCCAATCGTGAAGAAAGATGGCTCTCTCCGGATTTGCGGTGATTTTAAAGTCACTGTCAACCCAGTGTTGTGTGCAGAGCAATACCCACTTCCCCGCATCGATGACCTCTTCGCAGGCCTGGCTGGGGGACAAAAGTTCAGTAAGATTGATCTGAGTCAAGCATATTTACAGATGCACGTCGATGAAAAGTCCCAAGAGCTGTTGACTATTGTGACTCATAAGGGGCTTTATCGATACCGTCGTCTACCCTTCGGAATAACATCTGCTCCCGCCCTGTTCCAGAGGGCTATGGACCAGATCTTGTGTGGCTTGTCAGGAGTTCAGTGCTATCTGGATGATATCCTGGTCACTGGAAGAAATGAAGAGGATCACTTAAAGAATTTAGAGGCTACCCTACAAAGACTGGAAGAGTATGGCCTACGAGTTCGCAAAGACAAGTGTGAATTCTTCAAGCCCTCTGTTGAATATTTGGGACACATCATTGATTCTGCAGGTCTTCATAACGCCCCTGCAAAAGTTAAAGCTATTGTGGAGGCTCCCCCACCTCGAAATGTAAGCCAGCTACGCTCATTTCTAGGACTCCTGAACTATTATGGAAAGTTCATCTCACAGTTAGCCACACTGCTAAAACCACTTCATGAGCTCCTTGGGCAGAACAAGGCCTGGAAGTGGACTGAAGCCTGTGATGTTGCGTTTAACAAAGCTAAAGATGCATTGCTAAATTCTGAAGTTCTAACGCACTTTGATCCATCCTTACCACTGCAATTGGCCTGCGATGCCTCCCCTTATGGAGTGGGAGCAGTCGTGTCACATATTATGCCTTCAGGAGAAGAGAGACCTATTGCTTTTGCTTCACGCACTCTAAGCAAAGCAGAAACTAACTACGCCCAAATCGAACGTGAGGCATTAGGAATTGTTTTTGGAATTCGGAAGTTTCATCAGTACCTGTTTGGGCGAAAATTTACTCTTCTCACAGACCATCGACCTCTGACATCAATTTTTGGACCCTACACAGGCATTCCCCCATTAGCTGCTAGTCGTATGCAACGTTGGGCATTGTTACTTTCAGCACACACATATGAAATCAAATATCGGAAATCCACTCTACACGGCAATGCAGATGGCCTCTCAAGGTTGCCTTTGCGGTCAAACACCACGATAGTGCCCACAAGGAAATCTTCTACTTTGAACAGGTAGAGAATACACCCATCACTGCTACTCAGATAAAGAAGGCAACTCGCGTTGACCCAGTATTGTCCCACGTTATGGACCTGGTGATGCATGGAACATCTCGACAAACCTCTCCGGTCTCATCCGACCTTGTTCCCTACATGTCCAAGCGGACGGAGTTATCGGTCCAATCTGGTTGTTTGTTGTGGGGGAGACGTGTCATTATTCCACCACCACTGAGATCACAGATGTTAGAACAGCTTCATTCCGGTCACTGTGGAATAGTGCGCATGAAGGAAATTGCACGAAGCTATTTTTGGTGGCCTGGACTGGACAGCGCTATTGAAGAGAAGGCAAAAGCTTGTATGTCATGTCAGGGTGTGAGGAATGCACCCCAGTGGGCACCCCTACACCCATGGGACTGGCCTGAAAACCTGTGGCAACGTATTCACGTTGACTTTGCTGGCCCCCTTGAAGGAAGCATGTTCTTGGTGGCAATAGATGCCCATTCTAAATGGCCAGAAGTCTCTATAATGCAGTCCACTTCTGCAGAGTGTACTATCCAAAAACTACGAGGACTCTTTAGTCGTTTTGGTCTGCCAGAACAACTTGTGAGCGACAACGGACCGCAGTTCGTTTCTCAGGAGTTTCAAAATTTTATGAAAGCAAATGGGATACACCACATCACTTCAGCACCATATCATCCGTCCACCAACGGATTAGCTGAAAGATTTGTGCAGACAATGAAAAACGCTTTGAAATCAGCAAAGGGACAACACTCCATTCAAAAGCGTCTGGATACCTTTTTACTTTCCTACAGAAACACACCTCATGCTACGACCCATGCATCTCCGGCCTTTCTAATGATGGGACGACAGCTGCGCACTTGCTTTGATCTGCTGAAACCTTCTGAACCCCGACAAATTGTGCAACATCAGCAGCAATATCAAGTCATCAGACGGGCACCCAGAGCAAAAGACCGAACCTTTAGCCCGGGATAGCCAGTTTTGGCTCGGAATTATACTTCCAGAGCTAAATGGGTTCCGGCCACAGTCATCACTCAAACAGGACCTGTTTCCTACACAGTCTGGACTGCAGAGAATCTTACCTGGCAGCGACATGTAGATCAGCTGTTGCCAGGTCATGCCAGTCCTCAGGACCCATCTGCAGTTGAGGGGTCTGACTTCACCTCTTCTGGTGAGGGATCGAATCACGAGTCACCTGTTTCTGACTGTTCTCCTCCATTACTGCCGGCGGCTGAGATACCCCTTTGCCCAGCACGAGCTGATACCCCCTCCTCACCTGTTCGTGCTGCGGACCCTGAGCCCCTAGTGCTTTCGGGTGCAACAACACCAGTAGTTCGCCGTAATCCACCTAGAGACAGAAGACCTCCTCATCGGCTGTATCTTTAGCTAGGGCGAACCCACGGTTATGGGGCAAAATAATCCCCAGGGTTTAGCCGGGAATGGAGGCAGTCTACCCTCCTTCTCTAGTCTAGTGTGTGTTTTATTTAGGGGATGTTCTTATTAGGGGGGGAGGAATATGTTGTGTATTTGGTTGTCATGGTTTTGTTGCTATGGCAACTGAGTTAGATTATTATGGGTTAGCTCAACCGGTTTCAACTGGTTGAGGAGCTCTCTGTATATATGTAAATAAAATGGAGGTTTCGGTTAGCTGCCTGCTCTCTGGCCTCAAGTGATTGCTTCCTACACCGGCTGCCCCAAGGATACAACAGGGTTTGTTACAGGAGTGGATGGGTGAGATTCTGTCGCCTGTGTTGTGCAGGAGGTCAGACTAGATTATCATAATGGTCCCTTCTGATCTTAAAGTCTATGAGTCTATCTGTTTTACCAGGTTGAGTTTTTCACAGGCAGCCAGGCCTAAAATTGGAGTCACCTCCTTTGGCACCACAATGAATGGGAGCTGTACAGGTGTTTTTATAGTTAATGCTATCATTGCACTTCTCCTTCACTGGTATATTTCTTCCAGAAAAAAAAAGAAAACAGTTACTTTTATTTTTGTTAGTTCCAGTTTGGATCTTATTTTCCATGTCTCATAATCTTGTTCAGACAGAACATTAACCTCAGCTCCTGTGTCCAGTTTGAGTGGAATAATTATTTCATTCACTTTCAGAGGCAGTCTCCAATTACTCTCATCGGGTTTGCGTGATCCCAGAATGTCTGTGTAAAACTCCTCAACCAGATTGTCTTCAGCTGAGTACACTTGACTTTTCTGCATTTGGGATCTGCAGCATTTTGCAAAATGATTATTTTCCCACATTTTTGTCAGAGTTTTCCATGTCAAAACACTTTTTGGACCACGCCATGAGCCACATCTTCCACATAAATGTCTGAATTCCGTGTCCCCACTAGCAGAAGTTTTCACAGCGAGTGGTTCCACTTTTTGATTTGAGCTTTTCTGGCTAAATTCTTTTGTAGTTAGTACATGGAAACCCCTTCTGGTGAATTCAGGTCTTTGGCTTATGCTTTCATAGTTTATGCTGCCCTGCACATTGGGAGAGCTTTTTCTGAAGTAAAATCTTCACAGAGCAGTCTCTCTCTCTCTCTTAACATGTTGTCTTTAATGCCACAAATTATTTCTAATCAGAGACTCTGTCAGTCCAACAAAGTCACAGGTTTAACTGAGCCTTCTTAATCGAATGCTCTGTGGTGTCATAAGTTTTTTACATGTATGTAAAAAAGTTGTGTTTCTCAAAGGTCTTATTTTGTTTTTGGCATACAATGTTCCTCAGATTTAGTCAGAATACTTAGCTTCATGTTTCACCTTCTTCAAACTTAAAGTTATTATAAATATCCAATCTTTCCTCCCCAAAAACATGCAAAAACATTGATGATTTCACTTTATCATTTTTTCTCCTTTGTCCTTATAGCTACTAAATGAAATTCAAACAGCTGTCAGAACTTCTTCCAGATCTGTGCAGCATTGCCTGACAATCGCAGACTGGATGGAGCTTGCAACACCATCCATATTTGGCTTTCTTCCCTTCTTCAGCTAGCTAAGCTATACTATGTTCATAAAATACATACAAAAGCTTTTGTTTGTTCTCTGGTTGCTGCTCCACCTACTCCCTTTTCCTCTGCTTTCAGTTTCAAACACAGGAGTTAACCTCAAAATGTCTGCTGCAGACTCTCTGTCACTCGGCACTTCTGGCGCCATGGAATGATCTAGGAGTTCGTTGAACAACAACTCAGTGAGTGAACGAGAAAGGAATAAAACTTTTAATAAAATGAACTAGAGAGCATGAGTGGTGAACTGCTGTGCACAGCTACACTGTGTTCTCCACTCCTGCTTCCAGGGCCTGGCTCAAAATTCCTACATTCATAATACTGTCACTTATGAGGGAGCCTCTCTAAGGGCTTGTCTACACTGGCACTCTACAGTGCTGCAACTGTCTCACTTGGGTGTGAAAAAACACCCCCTGAGCGCTGCAAGTTTCAGCGCTGTAATGTGCCAGTATAGACCGTGCACCAGCACTCCAGGTGCTGTTATCACTCAGCCCAAAAGCACATGGAGCCCCACACACCGAGCTAGGTTGCACGAATGCTCCCAGAGCCACTCACAAATCACAGAGAGAAAGGCACCAGCCAATTCCCTCCAGCTCCCCAGCCTTGCACCCTAGAGACAGAAGAGGAAGCGTAGCAGGGAAGCAGAGTCCCAGCTGGCCACTAGCCTAGCCAGTGCCAGAGGGCAGCACTAAATAGGCTCCATAGCAGAGGTAGCTCCGAGGGGGGATTTTGAGGAGGGGAAGGTGGTGGCTTTGTGAACACTGATGGGGAGCTGTTCCCATGCATGGCGGCCGGCAGTGTGGGAGAAAGCACAGAGGTGCTCGAAGGGACAGGGACAGGCTCTTCAAGGATCTTATTATTGGCAGAGCGTGAGCTGATGGCTTGATGAACTACTCGGTCTGACAGTTGATACATTATCTAACAACACACATCCCTCCAGCACAGACCAGGCCCCTGCATTCAGCATCCTGTGCTGGGTTAACACATGTTCTAACACAGTCCCATGGAGACAAGGCTTGAAAGGGTCTGAGCCCAGCTAGACTCAGCTACACCCAATTGCCAGACTGAGAACTCTTTGGGGCCAGGGATGGTCTCTCATGGTCTGTATGTGCAGCATCCAGCACAATGGGGCCCTGATCTCAGACAGAGTCTGTGCAACACCTGGTGCAGTGGGGCTCTGAGCTCATTTTGTCATCTGCGCAGCACCTGGCACAATGGGGGTGGTGATCTCAGCTAGGGCCTCTAGGTGCTACTGAACTATATATAACAACAATAACCAGGGAGGCACCTTCCATTTAGATCTCTGAGCCAAATGACCATCCCCCTCCCCTCCACACACACACTTCTGGCCTGGCAGCCCCTACTCCGAGCAGGCCCTTTTGAAGAGGCACCAAACCACCCGTGTGCCCCATCACACCCTCCAGGGAAAGGCCACAAGGAACCGCAGATGACCACACGAAGCAGTAAGGGGATAATGGGCTGAGCAGTGACTCACACCCACCATTGGGGTTTGTCTAGCACTGGGAGGTGAGAACAGGCCATGGCAGGGGGGATGTGATCCCTGGGGCAGGAGTATGAGCAGCCCTAAGAGTGAAGGAAAGGGGGTAATAACGGGGAAGGACCTACCTTAATGATTCAGCATGTCCCAGGTGATACCATGCAGCAAGACAGGGGTCCCAGCCCCACACAAAACGGCCATGGAACTGAAGTGACGTGTTGGGGCAGAGGGGGAAATGGATCCCGGAGCTGTGTGTGAACTCTGGGCGGGGGAAAGTGAAAGCACCAAGGCACCTGTTACACATTAACCAGGGTGGGGCCATATCTTTTATTGGACCAAGGTCTGTTGATGAAAGAGACGAGTTTCTGAGCATTCAAACACTGCAACCAACACATTTACCTGGCAGAGGTATAATCTGGCCAGGACCCAGGGCAGGTGTTTGGCTACCTGCGGAGACAGGGGGAGCAGTGAGTTTATATACCGATGGGTTCCTGTTCTTCCTCCCATCCCATGGGAGGCCCTTTGCAGGTCTGCACTGAGTGCTGTTACATCCCTGCCCTTGATCCACTCCCCATCCCTGGGGCCTCCATGGCTCTGAAATCTAGCTTTGGGCAACTGTGATCCCTGCCTCTCTCCATGGCTCCCTGCAGCAAATCCAGCCCAGACAGACCTCGGCAGGAAGCATTGTTCCTTTGGGGCACAATGCTCTCAGGGAGGGTGTGCAGTGACCCCTGGCTCTGAAGCTCCCTCCCCCCTTGCTGGGTTTCAGAGCGCAGGCTCCAGCCCAAGCGGTAATGTCTGTGTGACAGGTTGGACCCCTTGGAAGTCACCTGATGTGCTGAGATACCACTGTGTCTCCCTGTGCTGCCAGCATGGGCCCCTTTCAACCTGTCTTGCTGAGCCAGGCTCTTAAAACCTCCTCTAACACACACACAGGCAGGGCCACACCCAGCTGCAGATCAGCTCTGGAAGACTCAGCTTAAGGGACTTGCTCCAGCACTCAGATGTCCACCTGCCTTGGGTACACACCCAAAGATATATTTGCCTCTTCCCTCCTTCACTTTGACCCTGCACTGCAGTGTGTCCCGGGCATGGCCCCTTTCTGTCATGCATTGTGAAACCTGTCCACAGGTATCATAATTCCTATGGCTGGAGTGCAGCTGGGACCTGACGGCTCCTCTCCCCAAATGGTGATGAGATCCAGCAGCTTGGCATTGCTCCAAGCAGGGGCTCACCTGGTGTGTGGAGCAGGCATGGTCACCTGGAAAGACATGCTGAAACCACTGATTGGATCACTTAGCAAACAGGAAGGGGACTTTCAAACTTCCAAAGGAATTTACGGGGTGGGGATGACGGCTGGTCACCTGAGGGCAGGGCACTAGAGTTCAAACCGAAGACCAGAGAGGCAAGAACAGGCATTGTGGGACACCTCTCGGAGGCCAATCACAGCGCTGTAATTGACTAGGGTGCCTACCATTGTAGCTCCGATGCAGAAAGCTGTACACCTCTCGTTGGGGTAGTTTTTTTATAGCACTGCAACTGCACACTAAGTGGCTTGGCAGTGTGTACTCCTTGGGAGTTACAATGCAGAAAGCTGCTTTACTGCACAGAAACTTGCCAGTGTAGACAAGGCCTAAGGAAATAAAACAGAGCACGCAAACTAAGCTTAATACACAAAAGAAACTGGTTACATGTGAGTTCTCACCCTAAAAGTGGTTCTAATAATCTTCTTCACAGCCCAGATGCCCTTCTAGCCTGGGCCCAATTCTTTCCCCTGTTCAGTCTTATTGTTTCCAGCAGTCATCTTGGGTGGGGTAGCAGGGGAGAACTGAGGACCAGGATTACCTCACTACCCACCCTTACATAGAATTTGCATAAAGCGGGAGTCCTCTGTTTCCTAGTTTGACCCCCCTTCCCTCCCCGTGGAAAGTTACAAGAAGTCCCAGGTAATGTTTTAGTATCAGGTGACAAGATCCCCTGACTCTGTACAGCCCTTGCAGCCATTCTTCACAGGCGGAGCCACAGGTTCACAGGAAGACTAAGCTCTGTTACAGTCCATTGTCCTTGTTCATGGGCCATCCGCCCTGTCTGGCTTTTCCATTGTTGCGCCTGAAGTGTTGGCAGTGGGTGTCACCCGAAGTAGCATAGTTGAAATACAGATCCATAGTCAATATTCCTAATTTCAGATACAGAAATGATACCTGCGTACAAATAGGATACTCACATTCAGTAAATTATAACCTTTCCTATGATATCTCACATGAGCCATCCAGCATAAAGCATATCTCAGTTATGTCATATTCATGTCATAAGCACATTTTCATAAAGAATACGGAATGATACTTCACAATCTGCACGGCTATTTTTAGCCCTGTAGCTTAAGCCTCATGAGTCAGTTGACCCAGGCTCTGAGACTCGTTGCTGCAGGATTTTTTGCAGTCTGCACGTGCCCTCTGTGTCCCTTCCTTTGTGTAAGTGGAGGAATGGTCCTGCTATTATGGGGAACTTTCCTGGCTTCTGCACTACCCCGGTGAAATGGGCTAGTGAAAGGATCTGAGTCCTCGCTCCCACTTCCTTTACCCAGATGCCTTTCCCTGGAGAACTCCCCTTCCACTCTCCTGTCTGGCAGAGTCCTCATAACCTCAACAAGGCTGGGCCTAGGATTCCTGGGGGGCTCGACCCCCAACCCTGCTGTGGTCACCTAGGACAGCAGCTAGGGTGTCCCCACTCTGCTGTACTCCCTCTGCACTGGGCACCTCCCTGACCCACTGATCATTACATACAATTTAAAGCAAATACAAGTTGTTTAATCAACAATTAATTTAAAAAAAAAGAATACGGAAAAATGGGAAAGGTTAAAGGAGACTCACCATCCTGCTCTGTGGCAGGGAACGTTACAAACAGTGTCTCTGCACATGAGGGCACTTCACAGTCTGTTCCTTGTAGGTCCCAGGCCTCTTTCTCAGGCCCTGGCAGTGCTGCAGGGATGCTGTGGGTTGGACACTTGTTCTGGTGGTGACCACACACCTCCGGGCTTTGGGTGGTGGGTCCCTTCTTCCCAGCGTCAGCCCCCTGTCGGGTTAAGATCCCCCTCCCAAGGACCCTTGGCTGGGGGTATCTTTCTGTGCTGGGCCCTTTGCCCAGAATCCTCTCTTGGCTGGCCACAGTTGCTCACCATACCTGGCTCTGTGGCTGCAGCTTTGCTCCCAGCACAGGATCTGCTCTGTGGGCTGCTTCGGTCACACTGCTCCCAGCTCTGACCTGCTTCCTGGGCTGCTTTTCTGGTCCCTCTGGCTGGCCAGGCCCTGTTCCCCAGCTCAGCTTGGGCCCTTGCTTTCCCCTTAGCTCGGCCCCACTCTGCCTGACCCAGGCAATTCCAGCTCACAGGGAGGATGAGGACGGGATCCACCCCGGCCTCCTGACTCCCTGATTAGCCCGCCAACCAAAACACCCCCACTGAATGTTAGTAAGGGGACAACTGTTCCCTTACATTTCTCTAAGTCCCAGGTGAGCTGGTATCTCTGTAGTGTTTAGAAATGGGAGCCGGTTTGGAGTCTTTAAACCGAGAGGGGACGTTTCTTTCTACCAGACAAGCTCCAGCTCAGATAGAAGTTAGCAGCTCAATGCAGGGATCCCTGGGGGAGGCTCTCTGGCCTGGGCTGTGCAGACGCTCTGACTAGATGGTCCCATTGGTCCCTTCTGGCCTTTAAATGTACGACTATGAAAATAAACTGCCCTGGAAACCTCAGAGAACAGACTAAATGGAGAGAAAGAGAAAAAAATGAGGCAGGTTAATGTGCAAGGACAAAAATAACATTGTGTGAGCGGGTTCTTCAATCCCACATCATAGAGTGTGATACGCCCCAGCCCCACAGGGCTGCTACCTTGGGGTCAGGCCTGGCGAGAGCTTACTGCTGGGCGGGGGAAGAGGTGTCTGCACAGGGGACTCTGCAGATGCTCAGGGTGCTGTCGGCTCATCCTGTGGTTCCCTCCCTGCACGGCTGCCTGGAGCAGCTGGACTGTTTTTTCAGAGAGTCACTGAGCAGGAGCCACAATTCACGGCACCAACTCTCCTCTCCCTTCCCTCTTCCGAGCAACAGCCGGTCACTCTCTAGTCCCGCAGCATCTAGCTCCATCAATACCCTCTTCAGGGCTGGAGATATGGGTGAAATTCAGCCATGCCTGCCATGGGATTTGTGCCAGGGGAATGGAGGCTGGATCTAGTTCAGAAGGAACAGAGGGTGAGACTGTCTGTGAGATCAATTAAATCCCCTGTGGCAGATTTTCCAGCGTGTGTCTCTGACATTTTCCCTGTTTCCAAGTCCTGTCCCATCCAGGCTTTGGCTGACATAACCCAGGGTCATTGGCCTTACAGGCAGGTACAAGGCTGGTCATCGTCACCCAGGCTTTGGGGGGGTTGGGGGCTGAAGGGAGGAAGGATAATATTTACTCTTTTCCACCTTGCTGTTTTCTGGACACTGGTTATAACAGGTAGTCTCAGACTGACCCTCACCTGAGCATCTGAGCTCCTCCAAATATCCCCGTCTAGCTGCTCTGCAGAGCTGACTCCATCCCAGTGGTGAAATGTGCCCAGCCACCATCCCAGGACAAGCCACTTCTGCATCAATTATACTCTTCAAAGTTGATCTCCAAAACTGTTCTGCTTTGTACTCCTGACAGATTTCCCTTGCAGACCTCGGTTGCTTGCAGACATATGTTAATGTCTATTGACAAAACTTTCTTTCTGTCCCACGTTTCTTTGGCCTTTTGCCCTGATTCCCGCTCTGCTTAGCCACACTGATTCCAGCTCCCCACCTGCTTAGAGGTCACTTCTGGATGCTCTTGCTCAACTGCCTTGTGTTCTTCACCATCCATCAGTGACCTCACAGCGGGACAGCAGACCCCTCAGGAGCCCGAATGGGGAGCGGGAGCAGTCAGGGCAGAAGTGGCTGAAGCTGGGTGTGGAGGATGGGGTGGAGGAGACTAAACAGGTGGGGAAGTCCTGTGGTAGGTGTCCTTTGTGGGTGGGGGAGAATTCACCCCTCTGCAGAAGATCCCACACAAGGCCCAAATGATGTCTCTTTTATGCCCAGAAGGTGAATTTCCCCCTGGGGGAGCTGGGTCCTTCTCACCAGGGACTGGAGACCAGGGTGGAGGCAAAAGGTTCAGGCTCCTCCAACATCCCAGGCCCCCAATCACCTAGTGACCTTTCACCCTGACCCAACTGTGCCTTCAGCCAGGGGGCTGACTCAAGTAAACTTGCGCAACCCCCTGTTGTCCATAAAAGGGGTGAACGACAGCTGTCATCTATACCCTAGGGGCATGAGCTCTCAGCTAGTACTAGCCGCTGTGAAGAGTACAGAGAAGTTACTAACACTCAGTAGAAGAGCTGGGCCTAGAGCTCAGGGTCTTCTGGCTTGTAGCTGAGAGTCACCCCCAGGCTCCAGGGTGCCGTGTGGGAAGTCCTGCCCACACACAACTATTATGCATATGGGACAGGGCTGCAAATACCCATAATGTGCCTGACACTTGGCAGGTCTGACGGAGCCAGGGTAAGCCCCTTTGGGGAGGTTTCCATTCGGAGAACAGTCATGTCCCATTTGACTGGTGTAGGGGGCTGGGCTCAGGCATCGCAGCCGCGTTTCTTACACACTGAGTGTCACTGGAGGCACTGACAGGCCCAGATTCTCCTTGTCCCCAGTGCACAGGCCAGGCGAGCAGCAGTGGAGAGGAGTCAGACCCCACAGCTCGCAGAGACGCTCTTGGGCCAGACCCCGGTGATCAGGGCCCCAGCTCTCTCCTCGCTGCATAGAGAGGTTGGGCCAAACTCACCCCTGGGGTAACTCCTCTGCCTGCAGCACTTACCCCAGGGGGAGACCCAGCTCTCTGCAGTGAAACCCGGCCTGTGCAGAGGGGCCAGCCCCAGGGCCAGGCAGCACTTAACTCCCCTGACCCCTCAGCACTGGGCGTGAGCAGGGCCTAGGCCTGGTGCTGCTCCAGGCACAGGGGTGGCTGGGGAATGTTGCCCGTGCACACAGCCTATCACACAACCTGCTCTGCCCACCAGGCGAGCCCCGGGCTGTCTGAAAAGTGCAGGGGTCTCAAGCAAATTCAGATCCCCGAGGGTGTTCCACAGACAAGTGCATCTGATTGAGGGGCAGGGAAATCCTGTCTCAAGGTTTCCTGGGGCATTTTCACCCCCATGGAGCTTCAATCTCAGTGCCAGGTGCCAGTGATCAATGAAATGTTGGTTTGTTAAAAAGACAGTGACGTCCTCACTGAGTCTGCAGTGCAGAAACTCAGTATGAAACTCAAAGCAAGAGAGAGAGTCCAGGGACCAGCTCTTCAGCCGGTGTAAACTGACAGAGTCCTATGGACTGCAATGGAGGGATGCCAATTTATACCCGCTGGGGATCTGGCCCAGTGACTCCAGTAGAGTGATGCTGATTTACACCCATTGGGGATCTGGCCTCCACTCTGTCTGTCGCTGGGAGGCGCGTCCCTGCGGAGGCTGCAGGCATCTCTCCCACAGGGTGCAATTCTCTTTGCCCTTGTCTCACAGGCAGCGCGAGCAGCAGCAGAGGAGGGGAGGAGCCGACCCCCACAGGTAACGGGCTCTTGCTCATCACACCCTGATTATCAGAGCCCGGCTCTGTGCCCCCAGCTCTGGCCTCAAGGCATAAAGTCTGGGTCAAATTCACCCTGGGCAGGTAACTCCTCGGCCTTCAGCACAGTCACCACCAGCTCTGCTGGTGCAATTCCCCCAGGCCAGAGGGGCAGCAGAGCCCCACGGCATCACTTATGTTCCATGTCCACCTTCTCTGGAGGACACAGCTGGTGCCAAGGCCTCGTGCTGCCCCTCTGCCTGGGGAGGGGTCACCCCCATGGTGAACTGCCAGCCACACTGGGGAGGGGTGACAGGGTCTAGGCTGCTGTGTAGCTCTTGTGAGGCCTTTGCAGAGAGTATCAGTGCAGCCTGAGTAAACCTGGGCCATTACCTGCTCCTCCGACCCCTCAGGGCTGTGCTGGGGCAAAGGGAGGAGCCTCAATCACTTAGGCCTCCTGTCTGGGGAATGTTTCCCTCTGCAGCATGATCCCACCTTAGATCTAGGCCTCTGGGAGCTCACTTGGGGGTCTCTGCTACAGAGCAGCTGCTCTGTGACTACTGCTGGCACTGCAGTCCCACACTCTGCTCTGCAGATGGCTGTCACCATGTACCTTTCCATGTTGCAGGGCCAGCCATGTCCCTCGCCATCTGGGCCACCCGCTGCACCCTGGTACTGCTCCTCCTGGTGTCCGCACCCATCATCACCTTCATGCTGGAGAAATGGGGCCTGCCCAATCCCACGGGGCTGGAGGGGACTCCTAAGGACACCAGCAGCATCATGCAGGAAAGAGGGGCTGGGAACCCCACTGATCAGTTGTGAGCAGGGAAGACAAGTGCCAAGTTCTGAGTGGTGAGACACCATAGGTCAGTGCTACACAATAGTCTACTGTGGTTACAGTCTTTTCCCAGGTAATTTCTACAGCCTCCTTCAGTCCCTTCTTCCCTTGCCCTGTCAGGGTCTCTGTCAGTTACTCTGCCCTGCAGCCTGTTGCCCTCTGCTCACTCCCGGCCAGGCCAGGGCCACACTGAGCTCTGTCAGAGCTTAGCCCTGCCATGAACTGTCCCAGCCAGACAGCCCAGCCCAGTCCAGCTCCTTCCTTCTGTACAAGTAATCTCATCTTCAAAAAGGCTGCAAATTTGGAGAGAACAGATGGGCTCCTGGTTAAGCCATGCAGCTGGGCCTTTTGGGAGAGTGGGGTTCAAGTCCCAGCTCTGCCACCAATTCCTTGGGTCTGTCATTTAATTTCTCCAGAACTCAGCTCCCCATCTGTGAAATAGGGATAATAATTCTGTCTTGTCTAAAAGGAGAATTTTCAAAGCCCCTAAGAGATTTAGGAGCACAAGTGTGTGACTTTTCTCTGTGCCCAGTGCCTTGTGCTCCTAAATCTCTCAGGTGCTTCTGATCATTCCCACCCCCAGCCCAGCCTCCCTTAGATTGGGAACTCTCTGAGAGGGGGCTGTCTCTCACTAAGGGCTTGTCTGCAGCAGGACTATACTGGTGTAATTAAACCACTACAGTCATCCTGGGATAACTCCCCACAGGGACATGCTTATTCCAGAATCAGAGAGCTTTGGCAGGGCTAGTTTACACCACTTTCAAAGTGACATAAAAGTGATACTCCGTAACTCAAAGCGGAACCCTGGAACGCCCGTATCCACCACTGTCATATAATTATTGTATGTTTTGTACAAAGTCTGCCTTGTGGGGTGTCATTTTAAAAGGCTTGATCTCTTGAACATTAATATCCTGTTGGATTGTAAATGCTATCACTGTATGTGAAGTTATGAGGAATTGCTCTGTGTGTTACTGAGCTATGTTCTGAGGTTGAGAGATGCCCAAAGCCAGGAGCCTGTCAGTAGAAACAAAGGAGCAGCCACAAATGGCCAGACAGGAATTAATGGCTCATCAAGACTCAGTCCACTATCCCAGAGACTTCTCGGAGAAGGTGCATACGCCAAGGGGGCAAACGAACCCAGGTCACAGCAAGGATCTTTCTAGCTGCTGGAAGAAAGTATAGAAGAGGGAGAATGACATCATCACTTGTCCTTTGTCTCACGCCCACCTCAATACCTGGAAGAACCTCTGGGAGACAAAGACTTTGAACTGGGGAAGCTTGGTCCTGGGCTGGAGCGGGGTCCAGTGCGTTATAGACAAACTGTAACCTGCTTGTACCATCTGTTAAGGTGAGAGACTGTTTGATTAAAATCTTGCTTAGTCTATTTAAGTTAGAATTTAGACTGTGAATTTATTTTTGTGTCTTAGGTAACCAACTTTGATCTCTATGCCTGCTACTTAGAATCACCTAAAATTTATCTTTCTGGAGTTAATAAATCTGTTTTATATTTTACCTAAACCAGTGTGTTTTGGTTGAAGTGCTTGGGAAATCTCAGCTCAGATTACAAAGGTTGGTGCATGGCCACTTCCCTATAAAGAAGTGGACAACTTGTTAATAGTTTACACTGTCCAACAGAACCTTGAGCAATGTAAAATGATATATTGCTGGGGTGTAGGGCTGGGAGCTGGTGGGAACTGGCTGAAGCCTCCCCACTGATGGTTCACGGGTGGCTGGGAGATCATTCATGTAACTCAGCTTGGTGTGTCCCTGCCTGTGGGTGGCTGTGTAAGTGCAGTGCCTGCCAGACCCTTGTAACTTGACATTAGCATCACAGTGTGAGGGACAGCCCAGGTTGCTGGGTTTAGAGGGCTCAGTGGTCCCACAGTCCAGGTTACACCCTGGGGGCCATGTCACAATAAGCTAAACTGGGCAAAGCCCCTCATACACTGGAATAAGAGTGTCCCCCTGGGGAGTTATCCCGGGACAGCTGTAGTAGGTTAATTAGACCAGTATAGTTCTACTGGTCAATTTCCCCCTGCAGACCAACCCTTAGTGTCTGCGCAGCACCCAGCACAAAGGGGCCCTGACCTTGGCTGCAGTCTCTGGAGGGTCCTGTTATATAAATAATAATGACAAAATGCAGTTGGGGCTCAGTGGCCCAGCGCTGGACAAGGAACCAAGGTCTCTGTTGCTGCTTCAATATTCCTTAGCTGGGTATTCTTCTGTCTCAGTGGAGCCTTGGGATTCAGCTGTCAGACTGGGAGTGTAACCCATGTGCCTAACAGGGAGATATCGCTGTAAAAGATTTAGAGAGGCGGGGGAGAGGAATAAGTTGTGTCTGAGGCATTATTGCTAGGCAGATGCATAGGTAGCATTGCACACCCACACGTTATGAAATTGGATGTAACAATTTGAGGCATGCTCAGTAGGCTCCCTGTAGCTGGACACAATCTCCTTTTAAGCAAGTACTCAAGGCAGTTGCTTTACAGAAAACCATGTGACCTGCATGGGCTGGGCGAAGCTCAGCCACAGGAGCAAAAGGCAAGGTGTTTAGCTCTAAATTATTTTGCAGCAAATTAATGCTAGTGTTGATTTTCCAACAGAGACACACGAGCAATGTTAACACAGGGCTTTGGAGCAGAGCCCGGATCTGGAGTGCGGAGCAGCTCTGGAGCAGTGGAGCTGCAGGTTTTTGCCTGGAGCTAGAGCAGATCCAGACCAAAGCTCCAAAGCCCTGATTAAAAAGAGAGGGAGGGAGAGAAAACTAACTTCTTTCATTTTAATTGTATACCTTAAATGTAACTTAATTTTAGTCAAATTCTCTTAACAAGTCTGGTTCACCAACTCTCATCTTATTTAAATGTAATATTAAAGAAAAATAATCTATTTTTTATTTTTTTTTTACTTAATACTAATTAATTAGTGAATTAGATAACTAAGTAACTCCACAGTCCTGCAGAGGAGAAAAAGTATGCATGAATTTCAGCTAAACAAGAGAAAAAAATATTTTATAGTGCTTTTCACTCAGCAAACTATATAAAATTAATAAACAAAGACTAACTAAAACACAGATGAAAGCAATCTAAGCTTTTAGAACTCTACATTACTTCTCACAATTTGTGAAAATGAACCTGTTTAAATTTATTTTTCTATTATTTTTATTTATATTTATATGTAGCTAAAATAATATGTAAATTATAGCCTTGCTATTTAGTAAAAAATAAGCGGCTATTATTATAATTATAAACATTTATAAAATTAATTCCTAAAACATTAACTTAATTCCTTTCATTCTTTGTAGCTTAGTTGTAAAAAGGCTAACCCTATATAATCTTTGCTGAAAATCCTCAAAAATCTAAATTTTGGCTCTGCGTGTTCTCTTACTCCACCTTACCTATTGTTTCCATGTATTTCCATGCCCAGACCTGAAGAACTCTATGTAAACTCAAAAGCTTCTCTTTCCACAGAAATTGGTTCAATAAAAGATATTACATCACCCACCCTGCCTATTTTTTCCAGATACACATTAATGCTGCCATCTACTGACCAAAGCTATAATTGCAACTGTGCAAGTTTGGTTTTTTTACTCTGCACCAGGGTTTCATGAACTTCTCCATTCCATGGAGCTGAGCTGACTGCACCAGACACTGTCTAGCAGACACCTCCCCTGCCATTAGCACCTACATAACATCCCTGTGACCACCCACACAACGGCTTCTCCTGAAATTCAGCATTAGGAAATGGCTGGTTTCTCAAGAGGAACCTTTCTCTCTTCCTCTCGCTGATTCTGTTCCCCTAAGTCCCAACAACACCCTGACACCAAGCAGGGAATCTCACACCAGTGTCAGCTAAAAACAGACACCAGAGAGCCAGGGCTTCAACCCTCCAGTGTCAGCCAGAAATGAAACTTCAGTGTGGGTTGGGAGGCTCAGGGCACTGGGATATGGAGCTTTTTCCCTATACGGGATTCAGGCGCCAATCCAGCCCCATGCTGGGGGAACTGGCTGGCCCAATGGAGCTGGGAAT
Organism: Mauremys reevesii; assembly: GCF_016161935.1. NCBI lineage: Eukaryota > Metazoa > Chordata > Testudines > Geoemydidae > Mauremys > Mauremys reevesii. The sequence goes on from NW_024100912.1 coordinate 124,602, forward strand.
GAGACATGGGGATTTTCCCTTTTTTGGCACTGAAACAACATATTAAAGATGATAAATTGGAAATAAACTCCCTCAGGGTTCCTTACCCACCCTGAACTCTAGGGTACAGCTGTGGGGACCCGCGTGAAAGACCCCTAAGCTTATTTCTATCAGCTTAGGTTAAAACCTGGTATGCTGCCGCCACCAAGTGATTTAACAAGAAACAGGGAAAGGGCCACTTGGAGTTCCTCTTGTCCCAAAATACCCCCCTTTACCCCCCTTTTCCTGGGGAGGCTTGAGAATAATATCCTCACCAATTGGTTACAAAGTGATCAAAGACCCAAACCCCTGGGTCTTTGGACAATGGAAAAATCAGTCAGGTTCTTAAAAGAAGGAGTTTATTAAAAAGAAAAGGTAAAAATCATCTCTGTTAAATCAGGATGGAAAATAACTTTACAGGGTAATCAGATTTAAAGATCCCAGAGGAACCCCCTCTAGCCTTAGTTCAAAGTTACGACAAAACAGGGATAAACCTCCCTCTAACAAAGGAAAAATTCACAAGTTGAGAAAACAAAGATAAACCTAACATGCCTTGCCTGGCTGTTACTTACAAATTTGAAACATGAGAGACTTTTTCAGAAAGATTTGGAGAGCATGGATTGATGTCTGGTCCCTCTTAGTCCCAAGAGCGAACACCACCAAAACAAACAGCACAAGCAAAAGCTTCCCTCTCCACCCAAGATTTGAAAGTATCTTGTCCCCTTATTGGTCCTTTGGGTCAGGTGCCAGCCAGCTTACCTGAGCTTCTTAACCCTTTACAAGTAAAAGGATTTTGGTGCCTCTGGCCATAAGGGATTTTATAGTATTGTACACATGAGGGTTCTTACCCTTCCCTTTATATTTATGACACCCCAAGGTACAAAATGTCCAGCTGGGCCCCAAAAACTAACAATAATGGTTCCAGACCCTTATTCACAATAACCCTCAATAGCTAGGAGCACATAGCAGCAGGTTTATAACACACAGCATCAGGATAATACAGTGTTGCCAACATGTGGAATTTTATCATGAGATTTGCAATATTTTATGTTTTTTTTCTTAAATCCCCAGCTTCTGGAGTCATGGGATCGATTAAATGAGAATCTCAGCTTTCATTTTGAAATAAAAGCAAATTTCTCACCCTTAGGTCTACAAAAATAAGCTAGAAAATATGAACCTACTGCTTTTATACATGGGGTCACTCAGGAAAGGTAATCCTTTTAAAGTGGATTAATTAAATCATATTAAACCCCCGTGTGGATGCTCTTATTCAGAATTTAAGTGGACTTAATTTGATTTAGCTCTATCCAGGTGCCCCACTCACCCTCAACCCCTGGAAATTTTTCAGGCATAAAAACTGGGCATTGTAGTCTGAGTCTTCCCATGCTGGGGCTCCTTGCTGCCTGTCTCCCTCTTCCCTGCTGTCATCTGCCATTTTCCTTCCCTGCTAGTGGCTGACGCCAGGGCTCCTGTCCCCAGTGTTGCAGGACTGTGCGTCTCCTTCTTGGTGGGGTGGCCAAAGCAGGCAGCGTGCCTGGAATTATGACACAGGCACAAGTTCACTAACAGCAGCACAGGTGTCTCTTGCTGGGCGAGGGGACGGAGGTGGCTCCCCTCCTGCTGCTGGTGCCCCTGACCAAAAACACTTTCACTTTTCCCAGGCAGGAAAGGGGGCACCCTCTCCCCAGCCCGTCCTCTCAGGGTTACTTTCTTGGTGGAGGGGGCCATCCCCTCAGGGAACAGCAATGCACTTTAGTGGCCATCTGTGAATGTGCCCCATACACAGATCCAGCCAGCAAAGTCATTCAGGTGCAGTATTTTGGTGATTTATATCATAATTACAGACTATCATAATTTTTAACTACAAAGCTTGTGTTGAAGTGGGCTCCTCATTGTGTGAATCCCAGAAAGCCAGACCACTATTATTATTTGCAGTGTAATAGCGCCTAGGACGCCAGTCACAGACCAAGACCGCATTGTGTCAGGCGCTGTACAAACCCAGAACATGAAGACAGTCACCCCGATGTAGACCAGCAACATGGCTTGAACCCTTAAGTGACAGACACCAAGTTCAGGTCCTTGTTATCTGAACCACATGAAGCTTCTTTTTAGACCAGCTCCTGGAGGACGGGACAAACCCATTCTCAACAGGTTACACAAGTGCTCCCTTGTCAGCTGTAGAATATGGTTTATCAAGAAATGTGGCTTTTACTCCAGCTCTGGGAGAGGTGTGGCTTATGTTGAATAGAAATATGATAACCCAGCCTGTGTTAGTCACTCTGAAAGGTGATTGGTGCAGTAAATGACCAGAATGGGGTTTGTCATCCTAGAGATCTGGGTCCTGGGTCTCTCTCTCTCTCTCTCTCTCTCATTTTGTAGCCATTTTTGCCACGCCACATTTTTTAACATCAAATTAAAATTCGGCAGCACATTCAGGGTGTGTCTGCCACTGCGACTGCCCCCACTCCCCTCAGTCACATGTCAAAGTGGGGGGACAGGGGTCTTGATCTGAGGGAGACCCTGGCTATGGATTGCTTCAGCTGCTCACTCAATCTGCTCTAGGAGAAATAGAGGGCTCTTTAGGGGGGAAGGCCACAAAGCCACAGGCTTGCCCTTATCACAGCAGTGGGGTTTATAAAAAAACCCAGCCCCCTGAGGGATGACTTTGGTGGAGACAAGGAGTTTCTGCTTCTGGTCAGGGATGGTGTCCCTAGCCTCTGTTTACCAGAAGCTGGGAATGGGCGACGGGGGATGGATCACTTGATGATTGCCTGTTCTGTTCATTCCCTCTGGGGCACCTGACAATGGCTGCTGTTGGAAGACATGATACTGAGCTAGATGGACCTTTGGTCTGACCCAGTATGGCCGTTCTTATGTTCTTATGCTCTGGGGCAGAGTTTGGCAAACAAAGCAGAGAAATACAGGGAGGTCTCCATGCAGCAGTGAAGTCACCTCCCCTGCCCCATAGAACAGGCTCAGCCCACATGGGGGTTTCACTCTGAGCAAGGTGGCAATTTACACAGGGAGATAACTGGGGGTTCTCATTCCACTTCACTGTTGTTATTAACAACACACCCAGCATTCATGAGCAACCCTACAATAACAATCCAGTACAACTCCAGCCCCAGCACTTATAAGCAACCGGACAATAATAAATCAGTGTGATCGCATCCAAAGCACTCTCAAGCAGCCCTACAATAACAAACTAGTGTGACAACAGCTCCAGAATTCACAAACAATCCTACAATAACAAGCCATTGGTAGTGGTCCCCAGAGCTCACAAAAAGACCCTATGATAACAAAGCAGTATGCATGCAGCCCTAACATATGAGTAGCCTCAGTACCTATGGACAACCCTACAATAACAATCTCACATGGAAAGTGTTCCAGGGCTCATGGATGCTCCTACGAAAATAGATCAAAATGCAACCCCAGTAGTCGCAAGCTTTCAAACAAACCCCTTTGTGTGCAGTCCCGGCACTCAGCAACAACCCTACAACAACGAACCAGTTTATGTTCTCAAATAGAGCTGGGCAGAAATTTCTGCATGAATACTTTACTTGCTGAAAAATGCAGTTTGGGCCAACCCAAAACTATTCACGAATTTGACTCAATTAGTTTTAGTTGGGCAAAGGATTTTAATATATTTTTAAAGACAGCTTCAGAAGTGTGTGTTTGATAGTTTAATAGCAACTAATAATTTGCTATTCTTTGGAACAAAGAGCATGAGGAATGATTCTCCAGCCTCGTGATTAAGGCACTCAGGAGCTAAGAGACGCTGACTCAAAACTTCTTTCTCCTTGTTCAGAGGAGGGATTTGAATCCATAGCTCCTACCACCCAGGTGAGCCCCTCAATCCCCAGCCTATAGAGTTGTTCTCACTCGCTGACACTTTGGCCCAAGTAATATTTAAGTAGTTATGCAAAGTGGAACAGCCTCCACCTGAGAGCAGCGCACCCCAGAGTTCAAGACCCTGCTCCGAAGTGGGATTGCAAATGTGGGTCTCCCACATCCCAGTCACCCCTGAGCAAAGGTTGGGAGGGGCAGGCACTGTTCGGAAGCTGCCCTGAATTAAATGTTTTCTACAACCCAAAACAGACTTACCAGATTTCCTGATTTCAGAGTAGCAGCCGTGTTAGTCTGTATCTGCAAAAAGAACAGGAGTACTTGTGGCACCTTAAAGACTAACAAATTTATTTTAGCATGAGCTTTCGTGAGCTATAGCTCAAATACCTGCTCTGAGTTTCCAGTTTGCTGCTGGACCAAAATATCAATTATTCACCCAGCCACAACTGACCCTTCAATAACACACAGACACAGGCATATTGCAGAAGCCTGTAAACCCAGCACCAACATCTGCAGAAAAACACCCATCAATAATGGATGAAACTCTTGATACTGAGCCTGGAGTGGCTGCTCGGCTCAGGGATGTGCCCTGCAGCGTCAGGGTGGGGCTCATGTCCTCTGAAGGCAGCATGGGAGGGGGGTGCTCTGCTATACAACCCCCAGCGGATTCCTCTGACCTCTGTCATTTGGGGCTCCCAGCATACCCCATGTGACATAAGTGATCACCTGCTACAAGCGCCCTCCCTGTCAGTGGATCTCTGACTCACGATGGGGGGAGCTGCAAAAGACGGGGGCTTTGATTATACTTTCAGGAGCAGGGTTATGTGTTTTGGGAGGGAGACCCACAGGAGCCCGGGGACCAAAAGGGGGTGGCTCGCCTTGGCCCTAACAGGGCTCTCCCACCCCACACCCCCTGTTTCTATCCTGCTCCTCTCCCCTCCCCTCATTCTCGCCTCATCCCTTTCCATCCCCTGTTCTCCTCCCCCATCTCCACCTCCTTCCCTTCTCCTCCCCTCCCCATTTCTACCCCACTTCCCTCTGCCCAATCCTCGTCCCCTCCCTCCATCCCACTGTCCTCCACTTATCTGCGGTCTTTTCCTGACCACTCCCCCCCCCACCCCCCCCCAGACATTGAGATCCCCCCTCAGGACAGTTGGGCTCCCCCTTCCCCCTCTCTCTTCTGCCACCCCCCAAAGTGACAATTGGTCTCCCCCCATCACCCTCCCAGGTGGCAGTTGGGCTCCCCCCATCCACCCAGGTGGCAGTTGGCCGTTCCCCCCCTTTGACGGTCCCGTCGCTGACTCTGCTCGCCAGGCCCCTCCCCCCACGGGCGTTTCCCAAGTCGCTGCAGGTGGCTCCGGCCCATCCCCTGAGCTCGCCGCACCCAGGGCAAAGGGCCACGTAGCCCCTGACTGTTTGCTCCCCTAGTGACGTCACCGCGCCCTGAAATGCAAACACGGGGGTTACACTGGCATTGCTCAGCCGCGGCCAGACGCCCGAGCGAGCGTGGGGAAGAGACGGGCTCTGCCTGCTGAGGCCCCAGCGCTGGAGAGGCACCAGGCAAAATTCCCACCTTTGTGAGCCGGCCTGGAGTCCAGATGGCCCTGGGACTGTGGGGCCCCAAGTTTGTTGGGTGTGTCTGGTTCTTTATTAGCCAGACAAGGTGGGTGAGGTCAAACCTTCTATTGCACCAACTTCTGCTGGTGAAAGAGACACTTTTCAGCTACACAGCTCTGCTGTCCTGGGACCTCCTGGACTACAACCATTTTTTCCCTGTCATGCTGGGGTAGTGAGAGCCTGAAGCAGTGGTGCTGGAATCGGGGGAGGCAGAGGAGGACAAGGGGCCATGGCCCTCTCACGTTTGCGAGTGGATGGGCCTGGCCAGCCCAATTTTTGCAGCTTTTACCATGGACTCACTGTGGTTCTTCAGCCCCCAAGTCCCCCTGCCCCTAGGCCAAGCCAGAAGCTGGACTGGGTTGGGGTAAGAGCCACGTGGGCATCTGTGGGGAACCATGGACTCTCCATCTGGGGACACAGGCCGGAGGCTACTCTCGGGCCCCTCACTGGGGGCAGGTGGAGGGGCCAGGGGCCAGGCCTCGGGGGAAAGAGAGGGGCAGGGACATGGCCACGGAGGGGGTGAGACCTCATGGGCTCCTCCTCTTTTAGGAAGAATCCATCCCCCTGGCCTGAAGAGGAAGGAGCCAGTGCTCACCACTGCCAAAGGAAAGGCTGGCTAGCAACAAAGGTGGGATTCAAATCCACCCAGGCCTAATACAAATATTCAGTCTTAATTCCTCAGCTGCCTCTTTCCCAATGGAGCATCTTTCACACATTTGTCATTTAGTGACCCAAGAGCAGGTGCCCATGTGACTGTAGAGAAGGAAAAATAGGGGTGGTCTGGAGGGATACCAAGCTCATAACCACATCACCCAAGATGGCTGAGTGAGGAAGGCAACAGAGTAATAATCTATTGTGCGCTGCACACATGTTCGAATTCCCCTTTGGTTGTTGGCCACCCCTTCTTCTTTTGCTGGAGGCAGCCACTGGCTCGCTCTTCTGTGCCTCTTCGCCCAGCTAAGCCTCACAGTTTTCAAAATAAGAAAACTCCCCACGAATTGAATGTCACAGCACTTCCTGCACCAGGTAGGACTTAAACCCAGTTTACAAGAAGAGAACTCTTTCATGAGCCCTCTACACCACGGGGCTACTTGCACGTCTTTCCTGCTATGTTTTCTCTACCCTGGCTTAGGTGCCTGACCTTGGCCGACCAAGCCACAGCTGGTGGCAAAGGGGCCTTTGGGATGATAAGGTAATTGAGTAGCTAAGGCACTGGATTGCTAATCCATTGTGCTCTGTCTGCCTGGGTTCAAAGAAGGGTATCAAAAGCAATTAGCCAATGTGCTTGTTTTTCCCCCCTGCACTTCCAGAGGCCTGGAGGATGGAAATCATAGCACCTATCTTTAAAAAAGGAAACGGGAACCAGTGAATTATAGACAAGTCAATCTAACTTCCATACCTGGGAAGATACTGGAACAAATTATCAAACAATCAGGGTGAGCACCTGGAGGATAACAGGGTTATAAGGAATAGCCAGCATGGATTTTTCAAGAACAAATCATGTTTTTGTTCTTGAAAAACCTAGCTTCTTTCTTTGACATGGTTACTGGCCTAGTGGATGGGGGGAAGCAATAGAAAGGATATACCCTTATATTTAGCAAGACTTCTGAATCAATCCCACATGACATTCTTAGAAGCAAACTAGGGAAATGTGATGAAGATGAAATTACTATTCACTGAGTGCAGTTATCAATAGTTCACTGTCAAACTGGGAGGGTGTATCTAGAGGGATCCCACACACTGTAGTCCTGGGTCTGGTATTATTCAATATTTTCATTAGTGACTTGAATAATGGAGTGGAGAGTATACTTATAAAATCTGCAGATGAGCGTGAGCAGGGAAGGGTTGAAAGCTCCTTGGAGGACCGGACTGGACTTTAAAATGACCTTGACAAATTGGAAAATTGGTCTGAAATCAAATGAGATGAAACTCAAGAAAGACAAGTACAATTTACGTCACTTAGGAAGGAAAAATCAAATGCATAACTCCAGAGAAAGTCCCTCATGTCCTTGCTGCCTGGCCCCTACAGTTGCCTCTGATTTTGGGAAGTTCTGTGATGCAGCTGCACACTGACAAGTCCTGCATTTCAGCAAGTGGAGTATTAATGACATCTGTCCCGCTGCAGAGCAATGGTTGTGTATGTTGGTGTCTCTTCTCTCTGGGGTGGTGGATGCTTTAAGATAAAATCACAGTTTAGTAATTTTTTAGTGATCACAGTTTACTACATCTCTGTCACCTTTACTGCTAAGCCAGCCTAAAGCCAGGGAAATGAAGCCAGAAAATGTCCGTCAGACAGCACTGCCGTGCATTACATGAGAAGCAGTTCTAATGGGCATGTAGGCTGGGAAAAACGAATGGCCCCACTTTCTACATCAACCCCCCCTCTTGCAGTCTTGGTCTGGCCCTTTTCTGCCCAACCAGTTAGAGCAGATGGACTTTTCCTTTACACCTGCCAGCTGGGCAGAGGAGTCCTTCTCCCTTTCTCCATGCCAGCTGACACTCTAGAAATAGTGCCAGGTTCTCCTTGCGATGGGGTGTTCTTGCCTGAAATAAGGATTCTTCTTTGTACTGATGTTATTAATGGTGATATTTATAATGGTTCTATGAACTGTTTAGTATACTACTCTTATCCGGGAGACTGGCTGGCTCCCAACAAGTGTGTCATTAATCTATGGGCAATTGCAGCACATTGTTGAATTGTTGGCTGTGATAAGCACCTTCCATTCAGGCTGAATACGGTAATCATTAAATGCCCTTTTGTTAAGTTCCTGCTGAAGCAATGGGAAACCACCCCACAAGGACAAGACCATAGGCAAAGCTGGGAGTGGCAGGGCCATGTAGTCCAATGGATTTCTTCATGGTCTGATAACAAATGCAGGGGCTTTGGGCAGAGCGCTGGCTGGAAAGAGGCTTGGAGCCAGGCACACAGAAATTGCCTCCTGTTGTTTGGTTGCTGTTGTGCTCAGGGAAACAGCACTCTGTTGAGTCTTTGTAAATATGTGGGGTTGAATCAACCAACATACCTAACTCTGTCATCACTTTCTCCTCTCAACAGAACAACCCACAAGACTCTAAATATTGGCCAGTTGCATAGGTCAAAAGGGGAATCAATACATAAAATTTTGATAGGGTTCAAGTAAGTAGTACCCTCTCCTAGAGTCATTTATTAAAAGCGCTAAGAGATAACCTGGTTTGTTAGTATAAGAGCAGCCAGTGTAATACTAGGAAAATCTCTGGAAAGTGAATGAGACTCCATCTCTCTGAGATCCTTTAACTTGTTTGCCCCAAGCTTTAAGAACAAAATTTCTCTAGTGATGAGACATGACAATGAAACTTTTATATCTGCAGGGCTAGTTTTGTAGAAGAGAGGGGGATATGCAAATCAGGGTAATAACAGGATGCTAACTTCAACCTTAGCTCCAAGGACACCAGTGATCCCTTCCTGATAGCAGCACACAGCTCCTCCCTTTGTGACACTGCTTTAGATGCTCAATAAAATTTTACATATTAAAATAATAATAAAAGGACAGAACTTCAGTGGCCCAAGCTCCTCTCATGCAGTTTAAGAGGAGATGGAATAAAAATCCAAGGTTGTTGTTCGTTGCCAATGTAAGCAGGTCTGAATACACTCTCCCCTCACAGCTAGTGATGAGCTGGGGAGGGGAAAAGGCTTCAGGATCACCCTGTATTTACACGAACACACCCGCTCTACCAAGATATGAGCAGACAGAGCTGTGTTGTGAAAGTGACCAACTTTGGCTGGTGTTGGGTTACAAGTCACTTTAGTCCTGAATGCAGGGGTGATGAACTGTTCTTATCCTTATTGTCTGAGTAAAGGGCAGCAGAACTGTGCTTAACCTGTCCTGACTGATGGTGTCACCTCAACTGAACTGAACTTAAGCCAGACTCCAGTGAAGAGCAAGAGGGGGGTAAAGACAGATATTCCTGTCTGGTGGCCTTTGCTTAATGGAATCCCAGGCATGGTTTGACATGTGCTTCCTCATTGTTCAAAATTAGAGCTAATCAAAGCTCCCTTAGGAGTCTGTTTGTTTTGTCCAGTGATTCCCTAGAGCTGAAATCATGGGTTGTGGATCAGTGTTTCTGCCCAGCCTGCTTCAGCAGTGAGGTTCCCCCTCCAAGAGCTAAGAATCACTGAGAGTTGGGTGGAAAGTCAAGAGACCAGCCCACAGAGGTCACAGTAGTGAAGCAGGTGGCAGCAGAAGGGGGCGAGGTGCATTGGTGATATCTCATGAGATGGCTAGCAGAGCAGAGTGGCCCCAAAGCAAGTGCTTAGATAGCAGAGCAAGCAAGGTACCTTCCCCTCCCCCCACAATGGTGGGAGATGAACTCCTGCAGATGCACCCCTGAACTCGGGGTCTCCACTGACCAAGGGCAAGAAGAGTGAGTGGAGTGGAGTGGAGGGAGAAGGGAGGGACATGTTAAAGGAACTTTTGGTTGTTGGACTCAAGGACCAGAGGCAAAAGGTCTCTGCCCAACGTACTCTGGGTGGGTGTCTGGCTCATGATTTTACGTTTATGAAGCTTGCTTGTGGCATTTTGCCAAGTTAATATTGGGTGACTTCCCTCCTTTTATTAAAAGTTTCTTTTCTACACTCAGACTCTGTGCTTGCTAGAGGGGAAGTTTTGCCTCTCAGAGGCGTGCAGGGGTGGTGTGTAATTTTCCCATGTAACTACATGAGGGCTCAAGCTAGTTCTGTGTTGTAGTGTTGAAGAGGAACCCCTAGATATTGAACCTGGCCCTGGTTGCTGCTGACTTCACCTGGCAAAAGGGTTACAACAATACCAGCTAGGGTGACCAGACAGCAAGTGTGAAAAATAGGGACAGCAGGTGGGAGTAATAGGAGCCTATATAAGGAAAAGACCCCAAAATCAGGACTGTCCCTATAAAATTAGGACATCTGATCACCCTAATACTAGCTGGAGTATTGATAAATAAGGAAGCAATTGGGGGAAGGAAGCTCTGTGTTAGCAGCTTTCCCTGCCACTAACATGATACCCAGGGTGTGAGCACCACTGCACAGCTGCTGCTAGCAGTGTTAGCTTGTGCACACCCCACTGACATCCCATACAAACCCATTGGGGGAAATCCTGCCCTCACTGAAATCAACAGGAAACTCCCAGGATTTCAGCCCTTGCCTGTCTTCCTTCCCTTTTGGGAGGCCTGTGATGCGGAGGGTTACCTGAGAGCAGGGCCGGCTTTAGGCCTATTCCACCAATTCCCCCGAATTGGGCCCCGCACCTAAGAGGGCCCCGCGCCCAGTGAGAATCCCTTCCCTGGCAAGAGGTGCCTTTTTAATTTTTACTCACCCGGCGGCGCTCCGGGTCTTCAGCAGCACTTCGGCAGCAGGTCCTTCAGTGCCACAGAAGACTTGGAGTAAGTGAAGGACCCGCCGCCGAAGACTCAGAGCACCGCCTGGTGAGTACAAGCCCCATGTGTTTTTTTGTTGTTTTGTTGTTTTGTTTTTTTAAAGTCATCCCTGCTGGGGCCCTGTCAAAACTGTTCGAATTGGGCCCCGCACTTCCTAAAGCCGGCCCTGCCAGAGAGTGGTGCTTGGGCTTCACTAATAGGATCCATCTCACTGGAGCTGATTCCTATGTGATTAACATTGTGGAGGAACGGCCAATTCCCAGAGAATTTGGGAACTTTGAAATATTGAACATCTCTGCCTTGGTTGTTTGATTGCAGAGGCTGGTGGGGAAAGCCCCTCTAGCTGGATAGATTTTCAGGCTGTGGGCGATCCTCCCCCATTGCTGTGATGTGGAGTTTGGGAAGGATGTTTTCCTCTTTCTGGAATGCGTGTCTGTGGGGGGCAGGGCCTGACTGGCTGGTCTAACAGCAGATGTGGGAGGCAGCTACCTGGGTGGAGATCTGTGGCTTCAGCAGAGAGACCAGGGGAACAGACACAACCTGAAGCCTGGGAATCCTGAGTAAATCCATGTCCCAAGCCCTGGGGTCGCTGCCGAGCTGTATCAGGCAAACAAATCGCTCTTTTCTATCACTTCATTTTGTCATTAATAAAAGTTGAGACTCACCCTGGAGCTTCCCACCCAATTCACGGAGGCATCTGGGGAGAGAATGACAGTTACACATGGTCACTTGGTTGTAAATGCCCTGATGCACCGCAGCCAGGGACTCCCATGATGTACTGCCTACCGTCACCATGAGGGGAGAAAATGGTGCATCCTGGGAGAGCCAGAGAGCCCGGCTCAAAGAGGAGACCAGGAGCAGGAAGCCCCTGAACTACAGCTCCCACGAGGCACTCTTGCGCCAGCTTGAATTGAAATATTTTCTTTTTCAGTTGAAATATTTCAATTTTTGGTATTTCACTGAAAAGTTGAAATTTGCCACAGAAATTATGAGAAAAACTAAAGAAAAATCATTTTTATCTAAATGTTCCACAGAAGAACCCTATTTTCCAACCAGGTCAAGGATTAAGTGATTCGCTGGGTTAATTTATAATTAAGTGGAACAGAGCCCGGCAGGTTGTGTGTGACTGTGCTTCTCAGGGGGCTAAATCTCCCACTGGGATGTGGCACTCCTCAGGGCTTCCAAACACCTTGCACATTTAGGGTTTTTTAAACAAGAGTTTTCTCTATTTATACTTCCAACCTCACACACATTGAGATAAGAGTATCCCCCATGTACATATTTCAGCCTTCAGCCTTGGGCCTCACAAACCTGCAACAGGTGGGCACCAATTGCCAGACAAGGCACAGTCTGTTGGGACTTATTGCTGTGTTGTCACATTCTGGTCCACATTTGCACAGAGCAGGAAGAACTGGGCAGCACTGGGCAGAGCCAGCTCCCAGTGAAGGGGGTGGGACACTTTCCAATGGGAGCTTTCCCTGGGATGTGCCCTTTCCATGAAGGAAGGGAAGTGGTAACACTTTCGCTCAGTCCCGTAAGCCATGGCAATGCAGGAATGGGGATTACAGGCAAAGGGTGGGACAAAGGAACCTCAGGGACTCAGATGCACAAGCCCTGGGACACCAAGAACTTTTTGTCCTCATTCACTTTAATCACAGGCATTTTGTTGTTGTAACTCTTGGCCAGACAGTCTGATCTGGGATCTGCGCAGCCCCCACCAATAACACATTTACCCCCAAATCCTGCATTTCTCCCTCATGTGCATGTGACCCTGGTAACCCCAATACTCTCCAAAAACTCTTACATTCAATATGATCTTCAGGAGTGTTGCTGGTGTCGTGCTGGATTCGTTCCCTGTGGGGAGTAAAAAGGACAGGGGGTATCAGTGATGCCGTGTGTTTTCTCTCTGTTTTCAAAGATCCAGGTAGGACCGTACATCTCCATTCAGCTCACACTCATTTTCTTTGTATATATTTCACCCAAATAAAACTGGATTTTTGGCCCACGTCTGCTCACAATGTGTCAGTGCTGGAAATCTGAATGTTCATCATTAAGGCTCAACTGTAAAGTCTTTGTATAGTGTGGAAATTCAACTTCACATCCCCAGGGTCTTTACTTCTTGCCCTGCCTGCAAACCAGCTCCCACATCCCAGGAGGGCAGGGTGGGGTGTTTAGGGGCAGAGGCTGGTCATATGGCAGGAGGAGGGAGGGAGGGAGGGAATGTTTGGGGAGAGGCAGCTGCTCAGAGCCGTACAGCTGGGAGAGGCGCAGGATGCATGCAGGGAACATACACAGCTGAGTGTTGGGGAGAGTCTGTGTGCCGTGTCCTTCCTGTCTCCTGCCCCCACTTCTTTATTGGCAGAGTCGCTGCACTGGGAACCCAGGCTGGGCCGGACACTGGCAGAACCTGGAAACTGCCTCTAGCCTCCACATGTGTTTTTCCCTCGCTGTGTTCAGCTGGTCACCCCATGGACTCCCTGGCTGCTCCCCCCATCATGCCCATCTGGGCAGGGGCCATATTGATTTCCTGAAGTCCCTCTTGGGGCAATTTTCAGCTGATGAATCGGCTCCGAGCTCTGGGGCCATGGGGCCACCATAGGCCAGGCAGGGTTTAGTACAAGCGTATGGGCCATGTGGCCCTCTAAAGGGCTGCAGCAGGATTTTCAGGGTGCAAAGGGGCAGATGGGTAAGGGAGCAGTAGTCAGGGGGAGGCCTGAGTGGCAGGTTCTGGCTGCAGAGCAATGGGGAGTGACCCTTAGACTCGATCTGAGGGGTCCCTGCAGGGTCTCTGTGTGTGGAGGGAGAAGAGGGGTGCCACAGAACCCCCTGATGCTGTGGTGGGCAGACAGTGAGCCAGCAGCATTTAGCAGCTCCCTGGGGGCCTCAATGAGCTGGTCCCCTGGTCAGTGCTGCAGAGGTGATCAGCTCAGAGCCCCTTCTACACAACGAGTTGTTCACACGTATGGTGCACTCTGTATTCCCACGGGTGTGTGTCCCTGATGCCCAACTCTCCCCACTGGCAGGGGAGCACTTCGGCCACCCCATGCACAGACCTGCACTGAAACCATGGACACTGTGAGAGAACCCGCTGTGGGTGTTTTGAAGCGAGTCCGTGTGTGGACATGCCGAGTCTGACACTAAATGAGCTGCACCAATGGGGCTAACGTTGGCTGTTACCCACTGCAGCTGGATGGACTGGAGACCCTTGGTTCCCAGTCAGACCTGGCCACTCCCAGCCCTGCCCCAGAAGAAAAGACCCAGTGTGATGTTATTGACATGAACTTTGACCATATAGATCATTGTTTCAACCAAGATCCTATACTTGTAAGGTGTCTACAGGAAGGTTACAAAGAGTCCTGTGTCACCTAGAATATAGAATATCAGGGTTGGAAGGGACCTCAAGAGGTCATCTAGTCCAACTCCCTGCTCAAAACAGGACCAATTCCCAACTAAATCATCCCTGCCAGGGCTTTGTCAAGCCTGACCTTAAAAACCTCATGATGGCGTATATTACATTGGTGGACGTGCAGGTGATGTTGTGGCTGATCTGATCACGTTAACACCACCCTATACTGAAAACCTATGCCTACCTTCATGCCTCCAGCTTCCATCCCGGACACACCACACGATCCATTCTCTACAGCCAAGCGCTGAGGTACAAGTGCATTTGCTCCAACCCCTCCGACAGAGACCAATACCTACAAGATCTTCACCAAGCATTCTCAAAACTACAATACCCGCATGAAGAAATAAGGAAACAGATCAACACAGCCAGACGTGTACCCAGAAGCCTCCTACTGTAAGCCTCCCCAAGAAAGAAACCAACAGAACTCCACTGGCCATCACCTACAGTCCTCAGCTAAAACCTCTGCAACGCATGATCAGTGATCTACAACCCATCCTGGACAACGATCCCTCACTTTCATAGGTCTTGGGAGGCAGGCCAGTCCTCACCCACAGACAATCCACAAACCTTAAGTGTATTCTCACCAGGAACCACACACCGCACCATAGTAATTCTAACTCAGGAACCAATCCATGAAACAAACCCCAATGCCAACTCCACCCACATATCTACACCAGTGACACCATCACAGGACCTAACCAGATCAGCTACAACATCACTGGTTCATTCACCTGCACGTCCACCAATGTAATATATGCCATCATGTGCCAGCAATGCCCCTCTGCTATGTACATCGGCCAAACTGGACAGTCCCTATGTAGAAGGATAAATGGACATAAGTCAGATATTAGGAATGACAGTATACAAAAACCTGTAGGAGAACACTTCAGAGTCCCTGGACACACAATATCAGATTTAAAGGTAGCCATCCTGCAACAAAAAAACTTAGGACCAGACTTCAAAGAGAAACTGCTGAGCTTCAGTTCATTGCAAATTTGACACCATCAGGTCAGAATTAAACAAAGACTGTGAATGGCTTGCCAACTACAAAAGCAGTTTCTCCTTCCTTGGTGTTCACACCTCAACTTCTAGAAAAGGGCCTCATCCTTCCTGATTGAACTGACCTCGTTATCGCTAGACTGATTCTTGCCTGCATATTTATACCTGCCTCTGGAATCTTCCACTACATGCATCTGACAAAGTGGTCATTCACCCATGAAAGCTTATGCTTCAATACGTCTATTAGTCTATAAGGTGCCACAGGATTCTTTGTCGCTTTTTACGGATCCAGACTAATACGACTACTCTCGGATACTTACAGAAAGGTTGTAATTTGCTGGTTATATTTATGCTGTCTGTATGTGTGTATCAGTTTTGTATCTGAAGTTATGAATATTGGTTATGTACTTGTATCTCAATGTGCTTGATTCTAAGTAGCCTCAGTGAAGCATTTGGTCAGCTTCTTAAGAAAGGACTATTCTCAGTAAGCGCCCAATCAAGAAACACTTAACGGACCATGGACTTTGGGAGATGCCAATTAACATCTGAGCTTTCCTGGGAACATTCAAACTAACATATAAACAATGGTTCTGGCCTGCAAAAAGCTGAATAATTCATGGACATATGACTTGCCCAGGTGGCTACAAACTCCATCTTGTTGCTGTGATTGTGCACAGAAGAACAAAGGGCTTTCTGCCTACAAGAGGGAGAATATAAAAGGTCCTGGAAGCCTCTCCATTTTGTCTTCAGCTGGCTCAAGAGATGGCCTCTCCACCCCAAAGAGATGTGTGAAAGAAACTAGAACACAGGACTGTAACTATGGGGGTGTGAGTGATTGCTGGACCCAGGCCATAAGCCACAATGTTGGCCTGAAAAGGATTGGGTCCAGATTAGAAAGGAGTCTAATCTGTGAAAGAAGCTTATTGGGACATCTCTGAGGGTGAGATTTATCTGTATTCAGTTTCCTACTGTATTAGGCTTAGACTTGCTTGGTAACATAGTTTGTTCTGTCTGTTATTACTTGGAACCACTTAAATTCTACTTGTTATACTTAATAAAATCCCTTTTGTTTATTAATTAACCAGAGTAAGTAATTAATACCTGGGGGAGAAAACAGCTGTGCATATCTATCACTGTTATAGAGGGCAGACAATTTATAAGTTTACCCTGTATAAGCATTATACAGAGTAAAACGGATTTATTTGGGGTATCTGGGTGCTGGAGACAGAATTACTTGCTAAGCTGTTTTCAGTTAATTCTACAGCTTTGGGGATGTGGTTCAGACCCTGGGTTTCTGTTGCAGCAGGTTAGCGTGTCTGACTCAACAAGACAGGGCTCTGAAGTCCCAAGCTGGCAGGAAAATGGGCTCTGAAGTAGTCTCAGCACATCAGGTGACAGTCCCCAGGGGTCTCTGTGACCAAGCCCATTGCACCCGATTCTAAGGAACTGGCTGGGTCAGTCAGTGCTGCTTTTTGGGCAACCAACCATGACACCCCAAGTGTAAAACAGGGTCACTTTCATTCTTTCACACACATGAAGCAATTTTCACACATGGTCACTCTGCTGCCAGTGAATTCAATGGGAAGACAGCGCTGGCAAAGCCTTTCTTTAAACTGTCTCCCCATAACCCCAGATCACATCCTGAGCAGGGAGTTCATCCTGCTCTGGCCTTTTCAAAAATTCCTCCAGAACAAACAGACTGAAACCGCTCCCTCCCCCATCACAGGAAAGCTGAGCGCAGCCTAGATGCTGGAGTGACCGCCAGCCCTTCCGTGAGGCAGAGAAAAGAGACCCAGAAAGAAAACTAGATAGGAGAGGAAATAATCTTCTCCTACCTTTGGTCCCTCAGTAGAGATGCAACTGGAAGGCAGTGAGACAATGCGATCAGATACGTGGACACATTTCCTCATGGACAGAGAGAGAGAGATGCAAACTGAGTGACACGGCCCCAATTCATCATCACACTGATGCAGAGCTCTGTCCCCATGGCCCAGCCCAGCTCTCTCCTCCACCAGCCCCACTGGCTGCCCCTGCAAGTGCTGACACCAAGTCTCACAATTTTAGTTCCAGTCTCATGGCATTTGATGTTCTACATAAAGCCCCAGGTCTGATAGTCAGGGGAGTTAGTGAGAACTAAAAATTTTAAAAAAAAGTAAATTTATAACCCTCGTGTTTCGGGAGAAAAGCCTGAAAATGTGATTTGAGACACCCCCTCAAAGATCAAATCTCCCAGGCAAATATAAAGACCTCACACTGGTGATTTGCTGGAAATCCGATGAGTTTTAAGCCAATGTCAAGATTGTTGGGGTGTGTCATAAGCATACAGTTAAGGGTAGCATAAAATCCCTCTTTACCCTGTAAAGGGTTAATTCCTCTTTTACCTGTAAAGGGTTAAGATAACTTGGTTGGCACCTGACCAAAAGGACCAATAAGATACTTTCAAATCTGTGGGGGAAGGTTTCTTCTGTGTCTTTTGGAGTCAGCAAAGGAACCAGGGCAGGGCAAATACATCTCCCTAAGCCATATCTGGACTAAGCATCTAGTATTGCAGAAATAGTAATAGCAAAGAAATGCATTAGATTTTCTTTTGTTTTGGCTTGTGAATTTTCCCTGTGCTAAGAGGGAGGTTTATCCTTGTTTTTGTAACTTTAAAGTTTTACCTAGAGGGGAAATCCTCTGTGTTTTGAATCTGATTGCCCTGTAAAGTTATCTTCCATCCTGATTTTACAGAGGAGCTTCTTTTACTTTTTCTTTCTTTATAATAAAGTCTGTTGGTTTTTTTAAAAATCTGATTGGGTTTTAGTGTCCGGTCTGTGCTCACCTTGTTACCTATCTGGTTGGTAGAGTATTCTCAAGCCTCCTCAGGAAAGGCGGTGAAGGGCTTGGGGGGATATTTTGGGGAAACAGGAACTCTAAGTGGTCCTTTTCCTGAATCTTTGTCTAACTCACTTGGTGGTGGCAGCATACTGTTCAAGGATGAGGTGGAGTTTGTGCCTTGGGAAAGTTTTTAACCTAAGCTGGTAAAAATAAGCTTAGGGGGTCTTTCATGCGGGTCCCCACATCTGTACCCCAGAGTTCAGAGTCGGGAAGGAACCCTGACAGGGTGACTCAAGTGCTGTGAAAGCTTGGGGCTGGGGACGCTGTGTGAGGAAAGGTTGGCAGGGCAGAGCTGTATCCAGAGCTCTATTTTCAGAGTTGTTAGGCCCTGATTCAGGAAAGCACTTACACATGGGCACAGGAGTAAGGGCTCTTCCTGACTAGTAGATGCCTTCCTGAACTGCAGCTTTTGGTACCTGCAGGTCTATATTCCATCCAGACACACACCTCTGGCTGAGTCCTAGACTATAACCATCTGTGGAACAGGTACTATCCCCTTCATTACTGATCTGTGCAGCAACTGGAGCAGTGGGGTCCTGATCCCTGACTAGGGCTTCAGGGCGCTACACTAACATACCTAATAAATAATGCACAGCACCTAGCACAGTGAGGCTGTGATCTTTGCCTGGGGCTCCAGGGTGCTACTGCAATAGAAATAATTAATCACAATGATAATCCCTTTCATCATCTCTTTGATTTGTCTCTCCAGCCAGCCTCCCAAAAACACAATTTCACTGTGTCTTTCATCATCTCTCTGCCCCCATTCCAGACACACTGGGTACAGGGGATCGAAGTGGGTGTCTCTGCCACATCTGTCTGTACATTTGCTAACACTGCTTGGCCTCACTGTCATACCCACCTTTCTTTCCCAGCAGATAAAGCACCACAGCCAGAACCAGGACAGCAGGGATTGTAATTCCCAATGGGAGCTTTAGATCCAGCCCTAGGAAAGAACTTCGATGTGAACGGCCTCTCCATGTAGTCACTGGTGAGTCCCCACTGCCTGGAGCTGGCTGAGTCCTATGGAAAGTGACCCCTGATGTCACCATGGGGGATCAGAGGAACAGGGAATGGCCCAGGTTTGCTCAGGCTCCACTGGGACTCAGTGCAAAGAGTTCACAAGAGCCAGCAACAGACGCAGCAGCCCAGACCCTATTGTCCCTCTCCAGTGTGGCTGGCAGTTCACTGTGGAGGTGACCCTGCCCCGGGCAAAGGGGCAGCATGAGGTCTTGGCACCAGCTGTGTGCTCAGGAGAGGGTGGACGTGGGACATTACTGATGCGGAGGGACTCTGCTGCCCTTCTGCCCTGGGGGAATTGCACCAGCAGAGCCCAGTCCATCCGGGATGACTGTGCTGCAGGCTGAGGAGTAACCCACCCTGGACTTTATACCCTCAGGTCAGAGCTGGGGGCACAGAGCCGGGCTCTGATAATCAGGGTGTGTCAGAGCAATAGCCCGTTACCTGTGCGGGTTGGCTCCTCCCCTCCTCCACTGCTGCTCACGCTGCCTGTGGGACAAGGGCAAAGAGAATCGCACCCTGTGGGAGAGACGCCTGCAGCCTCCGCAGGGACGCGCCTCCCAGTGACAGACAGAGCAGTTCTACCAGCCACTGGGGCCAGATCCCCCGTAGGTGTAAATCAGCATCACCCTGCTGGAGTCCATGGGCCAGATCCTCAGTGGATGTGGATCGGCATCGCTCCACCAGAATCCATAGGGCTCTGCCTTTTTACACCAGCTGAGGAGCTGGTCCCTGGACTCTCTCTCTTGCTCTGAGTGTCACACTGAGGGTACGTCTTCACTACCCGCCGTATCGGCAGGTAGCAATCGATTTCTCGGGGATCGATATATCGCGTCTCATCTAGACGTGATATATCGATCCCCGAACACGCTCCTGTCGACTCCGTAACTCCACCAACCCAAACGGCGGTAGCGGAGTCGACATGGAGAGCCGCGGACATCGATCCTGCGCCGTGAGGACGGTAGGTAATTCGATATAAGATACTTCGACTTCAGCTACGTTATTCACGTAGCTGAAGTTGCGTATCTTATATCGATTTTCCCCCGTAGTGTAGACCTGCCCTGAGTTTCCCCACTGCAGACTCAGCGAGGACGTCACTGTCCATTTAACAAACCAACATTTCATTGATCCCTGGCACCTGGCACTGAGGTCAAAGCTCCGTGGGGATGAAAATGCCCCAGGAAGCCTTGAGCAAGGATTTTCTCTTGTCTGTGCAGCACTCTCAGGGACCTGAATGTGCTGGAGACCCCTGCACCCTTCAGACAGCCTGGGGCTCACCTGGTGGGCAGAGCGGGTTGTTTGATAGGCTGTGTGCACGGGCGACATTCCCCAGCTGCCCTGTGCCTGGGGCAGCACCAGGCCTAGGCCCTGCTCACGCCCAGTGCTGACGGTTCAGGGGAGTTAAGTGCTGCCTGGCCCTGAGCCTGGCCCCTCTGCACAGGCTGGGTTTCACTGCAGAGAGCTGGGTCTTCCCCTGGTGTAAGTGCTGCAGGCAGAGGAGTTACCCCAGGGGTGAGTTTGGCCCAAAGTCTCTATGCAGCAAGGGGAGAGCTGGGGGGACAGAGCCAGGCTCGGATCCCTGGGGTCTGGCCCAAGAGCGTCTCCGTGAGCTGTGGGGTCTGACTCCTCTCCACAGCTGCTCACCTGGCCTGTGCAATGGGGACAAAGAGAATCTGGGCCTGTCAGAGCCTCCAGGTGACACTCAGTGTGTGAGAAACGCAGCTGCGATGGCTGAGCCCAACTTCTGCAGTACTCAAATGGGACACGACTGTTCTCCTAATGGAAACCTCCCGAAGGAGTTTCCTCTGGCTCCATCAGACCTACCAGGTGTCACACGCTTCATGGGCATTTGGCAGCCCTGTCACCCTTTGCAGAATTGCAGGGGGGATCACAGATACCCCACATGGTTTCCTGGAGCCTGGGGGTGACTCTCAGCTACAAGCCAGGAGATCCTGTGCTCTAGGCCCAGCCCTTCCACTGAGTGTTAGTAACTTCTCTGTGGACAACACAGCCCCTAGTACTAGCTGAGAGCTCAGGCCCCTGCGGTATAGGTGATACTGTCATTCACCCCCTGTATAGACAACAAAGGGTTACACGAGGTCACCTGAGCAGAGCTGGGAATAGGGCAGAGGGCTCTAAAATGGCAAACCCCAGTCTCATCCGCTTTGTCTCAGTGCCTTTCACAGGGAATGTGCCAGATTTATATGCTTGGCTACACTGCCTCTAACTCTATAGCCAGTATCCTCCCAGAGCCAGCCAACCTCTCATTGCTGACTCCATATAGGGGTTGGTACATACAGAGAATAACAACCTACTTCTGCCCATCACCATTGTCACACAGCTGTCTGTCTGTGGATTCTCTCTCTACCATTGCACAGACAATTGTACTTACTCTGCTGATCACCCCCGTGACCAGTGACACTGAGGTACTTGGCAGGGCTGAGCTGGGATCTGTTCACCCAGTTGTTGCTCTCCTTGATCTCGTACCCACAGGAGTAATTTCCAGAGCTCCCCTTGGACACTGCATGGAGATAGCTGTAGGTGATCTTCTCCTCCAAGCCCCTCTGGGACGAAATCTCCTCCCCATCCTTGCAGAAGATGATGCGAGTGGCTGGGGTCCGGGAGAACACAGAGCACTGGAGCAGCACGGAGTCCCCTTCCCGGGGGAATGTCTGTTTCAGGTAGAAGATTGGGGCAGGGAGAGCTCCTGGGAAGGGGAATGGATGAAAGCCGTCAATAGGGCTGTCAGTGGTGCATATTTCTGGGGGGAGCCCAGGGAGCAGTTTGCCAAAGGAAGCTGGTTGCCATGGAAGCAGATTGCAGGTGGTAGGTGGTTCAAGGCTGTGGAGGAATTATAGGATATAGCCCCGAGAGCCTAGGGTATTCCACGTGGGAATTGTGGGAGTCTGGAGAGTTTGGCCTCTCTTCCCACAATCCCCCTGTGCACCTGTGAGGTTACTGTGCAATCACCCACAATTCCTGGAGCCATGCCAGGGAACTCTGGGAAGGCACGACTGCTAACGTAACTGAGCGCAGGAACGGGGTAGTGGGGACTGTGCTGAGAGGTGTATGAACACCATGTGGGATGCCTGGCTCTGTGTGAGTGACAGCCAGGATAGCCCACATGCATGGAGCACAGCGCAGGTTGCTCCGTAGCATTGACACCCCTCCGTGCACAATGTCTCTGGAGCAGGCTCCTATTTCAGCACAGCTGGGTACTGGGGGGATAATGTCAGATCTGAGACTGTCAGCTTTTCGGGAACAGGGACCAGAGCTTCACATAGGGGGGTGCAGAACCTGGCACGATTGGACCCTGATCCCTGAGAGGGGCATCTAGCGACCACGGTAATAATAATAATTAATAATAATCTTCTGCAGATGGAAGACTTGTCTATCAATGCAAACCCATTCTGGCATGATAGATAGATAGATAGATAGATAGAGTGGTGAGTGTTTCTGGGCACGGACAGATGGATGGACTCACCAGGAGCTGAGCAGATCTCCTGGCTGCTGGGACTCAGCACTGGGAACAGAACGGAGACATGTGGTTAGTGCTGGAGATAAAATCTCCCCCTTTTCTAAGATCCCTCTTCAGGGACAAAAGCTGCCTTTAATAGACATGGAAATAAATTCCTGATTTCTGTGTTGCTGAAGAAGCAAACCAGGCAGGACATTAGATCTGGGGCAGGGCAGGTTCCTCACACACACAGACCTTGGCTGAGCTGAGAACCACCTTTACCTTTAGCTCTCCATAGGGCCAGGTCTTCAGCTGGTGTAAACAGGCATTGACACTTGTGGAGCTATATTGATTCACACCAGCTGGGAACGTGCCACCATTGACTCCAGTGGAGTGACACCCATTCACAGCAGCTGGGGATCTGGCCCAGTAACTCTCACACTTCTCTCCCACTAAAGAGGATTTGCAGACAGTCTGGGCCAGGGGCTGTCCTCGGTTCTCTTTCTTCCCAACTTGTTACAAATTAGCACAGGATTCTTGCATACTCACCAGACAAGAAGAGGCACAGAGACAGGATCATCGGGGCGGGGCGGGGAACCAATCAAAATGGAAACAATCCAGCTGCATCTGTCCCTAACAGGTTCAAGAGGGGACAATCTGCAGTCACTTCCTACTCCCACCTGTGTCCTCTGCCCTGTCTGACTTCAACAAAAGGGAATCTCTGGCTGCTGTCTCTGCTCTTATCTGCCCCAGTCTGCTCCCCGAGTTGGATGCTCCAGCCAGCCAGTCTCCCTGCTCGAGGGTCTTTAGGACTCAGGCAGTAGAAATGCTGCAGCCTCTCTCTGACCTGCTCTGCCTCCTCCTCGGGTCTGATATTCGTCACTGCTCCCCATTTCCTGTCCCGCGCCGCCTCCCTTCCCCACCTCGACCGCAGCATCTCTATTTAGGGCTGGAAGATGGAGAGCCAAAGGGGCCTGATTTTCTTGTTTGAGTCTAAAAACATCTTTAAGAAAACACCCGCCATCCCATTTCACTGCCTGGGTACTGAGTTAGCCGCCTGGCTAAAGGCACAGCTGGGTCAGGGTGAAAGGTCACCGGGTGACTGGGGGGCCTGGGATATTGGAGGAGACTGAACCTTTTGCCTCCACCCTGGTCTCCAGTCCCTGGTGGGAAGGACCCTCTGGCCTTCCCTCTGGCCTTATGGGGAACGAGCCTCATTTTGAACAGTGAGGATAAGTACATTTACCACGATTGTGGTGGATTCTCCATCACTGGCAGTTTTTAAATCAAGAGTGGATGTTTTTCTCAAAGAGAAGCTCTAGTTGAAAGAGGAATGATTTGGGGGCAGTTTTCTGGCCTGTGTAATACGGGGAGCTGACTCTGTGGGTGCTCTGGGGCTGGGTGGAGAAAAATCAGCTGGTGCTCAGCATCCACCGGCAGCCAACCTCCCCTCTCTCCCTCCCCACCCACAGCACCTCTCATTGGCCTGCAGCCCCACTGATCAACTCCTCCCCCTCCCTCTCATGCCTCCCACCTGCCACAAACAACTGGGGGAGGAGCAGGGACGGGGTGTGCTTGCGGGAGGGCGCAGAAAGAGGTGAGGAAGGGGCAGGGGCGTGAGGGAAGGGGTGGAGTGGGGACAGAGCCTGGGCGGGGATGGGGTTGAGCCACCCCCGGGCTAGAGGGGAAGTTGGTGCCTATGACAGGAGGTCAGGCTAGATGATCCCTTCTGGCCTTAGAATCTATCAATGAACCTGACAAAGGCTCTGAGTCCACAATAAGATTGTCCCCGTGGAGTTACACCAGCAAAGCTAGAGTGGTTTGCCCCTCACGATCATTAATGGTTTTATCCTCACACACTCCGTAGGCGTAGGGCAGCTCATCCTCACTACACAGATGGGGAAATTGAGGCACAGAGAGACCAAGTGACTGATCCCAGTCGACCTGAATTTCATGGGTTAGTTGTTATGGCTCATCACTGATCACATCCGACCAGAAGAGTGATAGGTTCTTATCCAATTCAGACTGCAGAGTTCAAGAACTCAGAGAGTTCTATATCGGGAGAGGACTCACAGGGTGCTTGGCAAGAGCATGTACACTGAGGACAACATCAAATTGATAAAACCTTTATTGAAATTAACGTAAAAATAAGAAATGCAGTGAAACTTATAACTGCAAAACAGTAAAAGAATTCCAAAATTCCTGGTGGTAACATTTCTATTCTAAGTACCTTAACCTAACATACTCACACCCTTCCTTGAGGACCCCGTAATAGGAGGTGAAGGACCAGCCTCACTCCTGCCATGGCCAATTACGCGATGGTCCTGGCTTACCCAATGGTTAGGAATGTTGAGTAGTTATACTATACTGCACAAGCTGAGTAGATAGATAGATAGTCAGTCTCTAGAGGAGAACTGGAAAAAGCGCTCCAAGAATCCGAAGCTTCAGGAGTTAGAACCGAAGAGCTCTCTTACAAGGTATTGTATAGGATCCTGACCTATGTAATTCAGGCCCAACCTACTATACCCAAATCTTATTTCCGTACCCTAAGAAATGTATGGGTACCCTTCTCCTATAGGTTAGTGGATTATGACACTTACTTTCTAAATATAGTAATAAGAATTATCTCACTCCAAAACTGCCAGCTTAGTCTCTCTTGATGACCTCCAATTCGTGATGTACCTTGCGCTTACCAACCGGTTGTAGATGATGGATCAAGCTGTGATGGGATGTGGATAGTTCCTCCCTTTGATTCCGCAAAGTTCAGGGACCATTTGTATCTGTGCCAAAGGGTGCCAGCTTTTATGCTGACATATTCATAACTGATTATACTTTTTGCTAAATAGCAGATCTTACTGGATCTTACAGGCTGGTAAGCTTCTTGCATTTCAGCAAAACTTATTATTAGGAAACACATGCCTCAACACATCCTAAATTCAAAGGAATTAACACTGATAAAATATAAGCATAAAATGGATTAATTTAAAAAAAGAAACATATTAATTGATACTGCTGGCTGGCTTAGTAGGATATAATATCTAGCAAAATAATCCTATGGGCTACAGCACACAGGAGTCCACAGCTGAGTCAGGGATTGAGCCCAGGGTTCTTGAGCACCAGACCATTAGAGCATCCTACTTTCCCCAAGGCCTCCTAAGAGCCTAGGTGACAATGACCTACCTGCCCGGAAGGCAATGACCCTGGGTTATTTCAGCCAAAGCAGGGAAGTGCCTGGATGGGAATGGACTGGGAATCAGGGAAAATGTCAGAGACACAAGCTGGGAAATCTGCTGCAGGGGATTTAATTGATCTCACAGAGCATCCCACCTCCTATTACTGTGGGCTACTCCTGCTTCCCTTCCCCTGGCCCAAACCTCAGGACAGGATTAGACCTGTCTCCCCAGCCCTGCAGGGATTATTGATGGAGCCAGACACTGCTGGCCTAGAGGTACCAGATTCTGCTCAGAAGAGGCAATGAGGGGGAAAGTCTGTGCTGTGAGCATGGCCCCTGCTCAGTGAGTCTCTGGACACACAGTCTGGCTGCTCTGTGCAGCTGTGCAGGGAGGGAACCACAGGATGAGCCGACAGCACCCTGAGCATCTGCAGAGTCTCCTGTGCAGAGACCTCTTCCCCCACCCAGCAGCGAGCTCTCCCCAGCCTGACCCCAAACTAACTGCCCAGCAAAGCTGGGGTGTGTCACATGCTGTGATGTGGGATTGAATAACCTGCTTGCACAAATTTATTTTTGTTCTCACACATTAACCTGCCTCATTCTCTCTCTCGCTCCATTTAATCTGCTCACATGAGGTTTCCAGGGTAGTTTATTTTCATAGTTGTGCATTTAAAGGCCAGAAGGAACCAATGGGACCATCTAGTCAGAGCGTCTGCAGAGCCCAGGCCAGAGACCCCTGCATTGAGCTGCTAACTTCTGGCTGAGCAAGAGCCTGTCTGGTAGAAAAAGGTGTCCCCTCTTGGTTCAAAGACTCCAAACTGGCTCAAATTTCTAAACACTAACATGGCTGTGGCTAATTAGTGAAAGAGGAGACCAGGGGGAAGGGAGATGCTGAGACCAAATGCGCAGTAGGTACCAGAAAGGATTATTCACAGTCTGCCAGGACAGGGAAAGAAGATGCTCTATTGGGGTGGTTGGGTTAGTGGTGAATGGGGATGAGGTGGAGCTTGGCAGAGATTTCAAGGAGCTCAATGGAGCGTCCAGATCTGGTGTGTACCCAAAAGCTAACACTGACAGACCGACTGAGCAGCTAGCCCAGGCCACAGACATACCCAGGATAGACTTTAATGCAGTGACGTTTAATGCTCTAGGCAAGAGTATAACCATGGCAGGTTGTCTGGGCAGGGATGGGATTGTATCATACCCGACTGTACAGCACCATGCGCACCAGTGGCACTGAGGAAACAACACATTCACAGGAATAAATGCACCAAGGTCAGCTGACAATTTTACATTAAGACCATTTTCAATAGAAAAATATTTTTTAACTAAACCTTTTGTTTATTTTATGTATTTATTCATTTATTTATTTGTGGAGTCTCTGCTTTCTTTGAACATATTTGATTTTTTGTTGGAAAATCAAAAGACCCAAAATATTTCTTTTCTGTTTTTGTAAGTTTTCAGCTATTTTTTTCCATTTTCAGTTCCCCCCCCCCGCTTCCTCCCACGCAAAACCCATTTTTCAGGTTATTAGTTTTTCAATGAAAAGGTTTTTTGTTTTTTTGTTGTTGTTTTTTGCTGAACATTTCAACAGAAATTCATCTAAATTTGTGCGGGGAAAAATTCTATGTTCTACCCCACCCCAGAGTGCACCATGTATAATCCTCACTCTTCGCAGGTGGAATCTGCCAATGCTTTGTTCTGCCCTGTGCCCACATGATTCGCCCGTGATCTCTTACAGGTTAATGCATGTTAGCCTGAAGGACTGTGTGAGGAGTATGGAACTGTTGGTAACCATAGACTCATAGAAATGTCGGGCTGGAAGAGACCTCATGAAATCATTAGGTCCAGCCCAGGAGTGAACTGTGTGGGTCCCTGGCTATAGAGGATGTCAGCACCTATGCATACACCTCCTAGTTATACCCGAGACCGTTAATTGTAATGCTCTAAAGAGTTGATAGTAACACAGAAAAGGAATTCCCTTTACACAGAAGGGCTGAGAATGTCAGAGCTGTATTTGGATCCAGACCCACACTTTCCATCAAGGTTAGATGCTTTGCAAATCCCAGGTCTGCTGTGTGTTGCTGAGTATCACTAACCACCAACCCCACTCCTATCAAAGCTCCTGGCTCCTGCACTGAGGCTGGGGTGTGGCTCTGAATAAAACCAGTCAATGTGGGTCACACAGCTTCACAGCACATCTCTGTGTCTAATTCTTTTCACTTTCCCATTTCACATAACGAGGAGGCCTTTGAATCAGGTACTGTACTTGCTAAACCCCTAGATAATGCCTGTCTGAGCTTTCACACTGTAATGAGATAGAAAATCACCACCTAGAATGTGTAGACTTCAGTCACCTTAATGACCATCTCTCCTTGCCCGGGAAAAATACAGACACTGCAGTGTTTGCAGCTCACATTTCAGTATCGTCCTTAACAACAGAGTGAATTTAGTGCACAGGGAATGGTGGGACTCAGTCAGGGGTTGTGCAAACTTCCTCCATGCAATGCTGTGGATTTATCTCAATTCTGAACTGCAAAATCCCAGTGCTGGATCCCATCATGTGCACAGCTCTGCCAGTGCCCCTCAGTTCTGACCTTCACCTAGTGGTGATATCAGGCACCTGCAGTTCGTACATTTGCAGAAAACCCCAAGGGAGCGAGGGGCCCCCTGAAAGCCAGATCTCACCTGCAAGGCATCAGCTGCTCTGTCTTGCTCAATGTTGTCCTCTGCGCAGTGTGACCTCGCACACACCACACACGCCAGGTCACTGGCAGAGGCCCCAGAACTGATCTGTACAGGGGATCCCCTTGGGACAAATACCACCACTACCTGCAGCTCCCTGTATCCCAGCCCTGGGCTCCCTGCCCCGCCCAGCCCCAGCTCTGCTGGCATCCCTCAGCCTCACCCACAGCTTCCCTGTTATCCAGCCCTCAGCTTCTCAGTCTTGTCCTGTTTTCCCCACTCCTAGCCTAGGCCTTGACTGAACAGAATCTCCAAACCCACCGATGCTCTGTATGGGATCTGTGAGGTTCACTCTGATGGGCTCCACCTCCCACATTGTTCCACTAGAAGCCAGGACAGGCTCTTACCTCATGTCTCTAGGGGTGAACAGTAAATCTAGGGCCACACAGCCCAACGGACCCTTCCCAGCTAACCCTGCCAACCACTGACCCGAGAGTTACACACTTTTGCAGATCAGCACCACAAAGGCATTCAGCATGGCCCAGAAATAGGAGGTCTGAGGCCAGGCAACAGGCTGTAGCTAGGCAGGTCTCTCTATGTGATACAGGTTTTGGTGCGATGCTCCCTTCCCTCATTCCCTGCAGTGTCATCACTTGGGGTGCTGCCCCCAGGGGCAATTTGTGGGCTCTGTTTAGGGGCTGATCGGGGACTTTGTCTGTTGTCCATTAACAACAGTTTTGTGTGAAATGTGCTGTCAGTTCTGAGACCCTTGGCCCATTGGGTACGTCTACACAGCAGCTGGGAGCAAGCTGCCTAGCACGGGTAGCCAGACCAACTCCCGCTAGCTCTGCTTGAGCTAGTGCACTAAAGATAGCAGTGTGGCTGGAATTGCAGGGGCAGGGGCTCACGGTAGCCTCCTGTCTACCGGGGGTCTGAGTGGGTTCATCCTGCATTGGCTAGCACAAGCTGCTGCATGTGCTACCCCCTGCTACCCTGCTACTTTTAGCGCACTAACCCGAGCAGATCTAACACGTCTGCTGCCCAAACAGGGACGCTCACTCCCAGCTGCTGTGTAAATGCATCCAGTCTGGAACAGTCTCACATTGAATGACTTGTACAGAACCCATGATGGTCTCCTTTTCTCCTCTCCCCAGACTGCCAGGAGCTGTGTGAGAGGCTCGGTAAGTTCATCCACCTCCCTTTGGAGCCCCTGGGCAGAGATCCAGAAGCACCAACATTGGAGGACCAGGGTGAGTGAACAATTTGGGCCAAAATCTGAGTCACATTAAAGATACCCCGGTATCACGGCAGCACTGTGAGCTCTCTGCAGCAGACACAGGGTTACCTGCTCTCATGTCTGGGTAGACTGACAGGTGTCACCTGGCCTGTGACAATCCAATGCCGATCACATTGTTCTGATGCAGGAGAAGGGAGACAACAACTTTCTATAGATGGCTGCTGGAGTGCAGGCTCTTCTGGGACTGTTACATGAACATAGAGATGAGCAGAGACTTTACTCAGGCTCACGTTTCCATGCTTTGTTGCCAAGGCCAGATCAGAGCTCCAATCATCGGCCCGTCCATCCCCTAGTTATACCTGGAGTGTGTAGCTTTGATGCTCCAAAGGACTGTTAGTAATTCTCCTTAGATAGAAGGGTTGAGAATGTCAGAGCTGTATAGATCCAGTCACGTTTTCCATCATGGTTAGATTCTTTGCAAATCCCAATCTGATTTTTATCCTGCCAGTGTCCCTTCAGATTCCCCCAATCTGCTGGGGTCCACCACAGCCAGCTACCTGCAGGCCTGGATTCTGCTCTGGGTGACACTGGTGTAAATACAGATTCGCTCCAGTGAAACTTGCAGAATTATTGTGAAATTATAGCAGTTTCTCTGAAAGCAACATTTGCTGCAGTCCCTGATACTGAGACAATATAAAGGCATCCTTGAGAGATGGTTGTTGCTATTAGCAGAGATCTCTGGTCTCTGGGTGAAAGGGCCCGTCTCTCACTTCACACAGCCCGGACAGTTCTCCATGAACTTCATGTAATATGATCACATGATCACAGTGCAGCCCCCAGAACCGAGCCATCTGCCTAAATGACAGGGAATAACGCTGTATCTTTCCACTTCAGGCATGGCACTCACAGAGCGAGGCAAGAGAATGTGTTTTTATGTCACATTTCACATTGCTCGGTTGCTATTTGCCAATGACCCCTCTCCCTGAACAACATCTTCTGTGGTGCGAGTTCCCTGCATTGCTCCAGCCCCTGACCATGTTTGTTCCTCTTCCCTTGCAGGTTTCAGGAGGGCTCAGAGCTACATGGATGAGTGGGGCTGAGCCCACACCGTGCTGGGGTTGGTGGTATCATGTTACGTAGCTGAGCTGCCAGAGGTGTGGGATTCCCATGGGGCAGGCAGGGCAGGGTGTGCAATGGCTGCAGAGCCATGGTGCTGGATGTTGTGAATGGTCCTGAAGACGCTGCCCTGAGCTGTAAGTCTCACCCCTGGGCAGCTCCCTCGCAATCCCCACTCAGATAGTCCTGACGCCCCCCATCTCCCACTGGCCCTTCAGCGATGATCCATCCCTACCCCATCAGCTCCCCAACAGCCCCACTCATCCCTCCCTCCACAGCCTGCAGAGTCTTCACCTCTGGACACCTTCCATGGCCACCCAGAACCCTAATGCCTCTCAGGGACAGATCTTGTGCTGGGGGCAGTGAAAGGAGCAAGGAGCCCAATCCCCTGCTCCAGCTCTCCCCACCTCCCACCAGCTCAGGGGCCAGGCCCAGCCACAGCCCTGGAGCTCCCCAGAACCCACAGCTGGATCCAGGCTAGCAGGGCCAGTCCCACTAGTCACCCCAACCCTTAATACTCTGTCCTTCACTCCGGCTGTGCTGGCTGGAATCTCCTGTGGGATCATGGGGTCCTCGACTGACCCGGCTAATGGGGTTATTTTGGTTTCTCTCCCCAGTTCCCATCACCCTAGAGCCAGGTTGCAGGTGGCAGAACAGTCCAGCACAGCCCCCGTCCCCAGGCCCACAGTGACAAAGTGGCTTTGGAGCTGTGGGCATTTTGCCTCCCTGTAGCTGGTCAAGGTGGAGCCCAGAGGGGTGTTACAGCGTGAAACACACACCACCTGGTGCAGGAAATATGCTTCGTCTGTTTGTCTGTCCAGCCTGGCACACTCTGCTCTGGCCACTCCCAGCCCATCAGGGATCATCTGAGCTGGGCTGTTCTGAGCAACTAGGGACTTCAGCCGAAACCCCAGCCACTCCCAGTGCCACCAGCAGGTCACAGTGACACCAGTACAAGCTAGGTGCATTTGAGAGGAGGTAGCAGGGCCATTCTGGAGCCCCAGGAAGCCTCCAAACCCCATTTCTGCTGTACCTCCATCTCCCTCCATCCCTTTCCAGGACGGATCCACCCTTCAAAGAAGGCTCCCTCGAGGACCATCTTCAATATATGGCCTCTATCCAAAGTCACCCGTACATGGCCCAGCCACTCCCTTTAGCAACTCAACACTCACACTATAGGAACTCTTTTATATTTACAAATATAGTTTATTAAAACATTTAGCACAGTCACTAACACCCCAACTCCGTAAGGTATGTAGAGATACTACAGAATGTACATCTGCACATCCATATACTCACACCATGTCTTGCAGAACACCCTCATCTTCCTCCACACCATCACCTTCCTCATCATCACCAGTGGCCATCCTTCTGGCACCTCCCAAGGGCTACATCGCTCTCTCCTACCGCCCCTAGCTGGGATCCACTTTTATAATAGGTCACTCTGACACTGTTATGTTCAATGCATATTCAGTGGGGGATTTTCCCCATTTTCCTTACTTGTATTTCTTCATCTTACTAATGTTGGAGTGTCTTTTATCTATAGGTTCATATATCAATGATCTCAACTTATTATGTACCATCAATTTGTTACCAAGGCCTCTTGTGATTAGGTATCACATTTGTTATTTCTGTCCTAACTGGTTCTTTAGACATTCCAAGTTGTGAGGTACCTGTTCAGTTTAAAAGGATATGACCTTAGGAAGCCCCCTGTGCCAAACTGCTTTAACACATCCTCTATCTTAAAGGCTGTAGCCATACATGGACCTTATGCTTTAGCTCATCACCATCTATCTAGGTGAAAACATGTTTGCAAACTTTGCCTTAGCTCAACATATATGTAAGCAGGGTCGGAATGAATTCTTCCCTGATGGCTAGCTGGAAGGAGGGAGAGACCCTGGGTGTGTCTGTGTAAATACAGTTTGCTCCTGCTTTGCTTAGATTTGCTAGATATTCAGCAGTTGGAGCGGTGTTTTGCTCATTGTAATCAACTTAATTTGTGGCCCAACACCAGCTATGTTAATACTAAATGCAAAGATAGTGAAATACGATTGCCAATGTTTGAATTATTGTGGGAATACAGAAAAGCAGGACTGTGCTTAATCTGTTCCGGAGGAAAGGGCTCACATTTAGCAGAAAGGAGCTTGCTAAGCATGGACTCGACTGTCCGAGCCCTGTGAGAGTAAGAAGAGTGGGGGCAGGTATTCTGGTCAAGAGGAGGGCACTGCCTGGACTGGTTTGACCTGTTTCCTCCATTGTTCAAAGAATAGAGCTAAACTTTCTTAATTTAAATGCAGTAGAGCTGTGTTTCTGCCCTATCTGATAAGAGTTAAAATCACTGGGAGCTGAAATCCGCGGAGTTGGGGCAGTGTTTCTGTCCAGCCTACAGAAGTGCTGAAAATTACTAAGAGACTGATGTGCAATGGGCACAGCAGAGAGGTGGATGGTGACTGATGACCAGCAGGGTGGCGGCAGAGGGGCATAATGAGTGGCCAGCAGGCTGGAGGTGGAGACCAGTGAGCAGGTAGCCAACAAGGGGCCAGTGGAAAAAGTAAGGTGCCTCTTTATCTCTTACCACCCAGGGTGGGAGGTGAACTCTGGGGATGCACCTCTGAACTCTGGGTCTGCACTAACTCAGGACAACAACTGTGAGTGGGGTGCAGAGAAGGGCTGGGCGTGTGAAGGGGACTTTTGGGTTGCTGGACTTAAGAACCTTGTGGGGGGAAAGGACATTGCCCAACCTACTTTGGGTGGGACTATTACTTGTGGTTTATATTTATGAACCCTGTTTGTGTTGTTTTCCCAAATTAATGCCAAGTTACTTCCCTCCTTTAATTAAAATTTTCTTTTCTACACTCAGACTCTGTGCTTGTGAGTGGGGAAGTATTGCTCCTCAGAGGTGCCCATGGGTGGTGCGTACATTTCCCAGGTTACTGACTGGGGGCTCCTACCGGTTCTGTTGGATGGATAGAAAGGAACCTCTAGGTATTGAACCCAGCCCTGGCTGCTACTGGGTCCGCCTGGCAGAAGGGTGACATGCAGAATGTGGCCTGTAGGTTCCTTGTGTTGTAGCCAAACTATAATATAAACCTATTATAATAAAATAAATAATCAAACCCATAAGAAAATCAGAAACTTGTAAGAAAAGATATCTAGCAAGCAGGCAGGCCAGCCTTAGATGTATCTCATGTACCTGTTATGTACGTCAGTTCATTGCCAGGACACTTCTGTGGTTGACTCATGTACCTGTGGTCAGAACTTCCCCTTAAACTCCATTTTCAACTCCCCGAATACTTGAGGTTTTCTATTGGGCTGTTTGTGCAAACTCCAAAGGCCTCAAGCCTCATGCTAACTTGCTGATGCTAATGTCTTGCAGGATGCAGGCCTGTAGGTTTTTTGCATTACTGCTGGATATAATGCAAAGCAGTGGATATAATACAAGGAATCTAGCCCACTGGGCTACAATGGGTAGAGCTGCCCCAAAGGCTTTGCCCCAGAAATGTCTCTGCTGGAAAGTGGGGGGTTGTCAGAAATGGGGGCGATCTTTGGGGTTTTTCCTTTAGTTTGAAGAAAATATTTTCAATATTTTGACAGGAGATTCCAGCCCAGAACAATGGTTGATGTCAATTCAGGTTTCAAAAATAAAAATGTCTGGAAATTTCAGGGTTTTCTTCCCCCTCCCCCCCTTGTTCCCATTTTCGGGGCTGAAGGCAGCAACAGGAGTGATGCTGATGGGACTGGTTTCCCTTTGCATGACAGGCCCCCCATAGCTTCCAGGCCCTGCTGACCACCTCTGGGGTGACTCCATGTCTCCAGATGGCCTTTGTGAGGAGGAGATGGGATGGGACTGCAGCATCTGACCCATCCAATGAGGCTCTGCAGGACCTCACATGTCTCTGAGACTCAGCCAGCAGGAGCTCTGGGATCTCTGTATCCATTGATCTGGGGTCTGGCCAGCACACAGCCTGGAGAGCAAGTGTTCTGCCGGGTCCATGTACACCACCCTGGATCCGTGTCTGCCCCCAGAACAGCAGTGTTAGGCTCCTCTCAGGTGTTATTGGGGATCACAGCATCCTCCCAACCGGAGGGGAAAAGCTCTCACAGTGGTCAGGCCAGTGCTCATTAACCTCTGAGAGATTACAGGAGTCTCCTGTAAGATTAAAGGTAGATTCCCCCAGGGTACTGGTGCAGGGATAAGCACAGTGAGCCTATCTGGGATTAGTTCCTCATGGCCCGAGGGGGGCTGGTGCTTTGCAGACCCCGATCCTGCAGAGCTGGCAGGTTTCACTACAAAAATTGATTATTCTTGAACATCAGCATCTGACAACATTTGTCAAGTCTAGAGCGCTTAGGAATTTTGTACTCCCCCAAAAGATCCAGTAGCTCCCCAATCCCGGGGGAGTGTCATGGATCTGGTTGGGGGATGGGTTTGATTTCCTAAAGTCCACAAACCTATCATGGTTTTATCCTTTTCATGAGCTATTACAACAGGCGACACCCAGGAGGACTCGCTCACTCTCCTGCGCTCTGTGAGAGCGGCTCTGTCACTGCTCAGACCCCCGGCTCTTGGGCCTCAGCACCAGGCTCCTCTGGAGAACGTCATAGATGGAGAGAACGAACCACAGAGACACCGGCTGGGTCAGAAATATCACAGTGTGAGAGGTTCTTCAATCCACATCACACTTCCACCTCGCTGGGCTGCTAGCTCGTGGTCAGGCTGGGGTGAGCTCACTGCTGGGTGGGGGAAGAGGTGTCTGCACAGGAGACTCTGCAGATGCTCAGGGCTTGGCCTGTGGCTCCCTCACTGAGCGGCTACATGTAGCAGCTGGAATGTGTTTGCAGAGACTTGCTGACCAGCAGCTGCTGCTTCTGCCACTTTCTCTCCTCTCCCTTCCCTGTTCTGAGCAGCAGCCAGTTGCTCTCTAGTCCCGCAGTATCTGGCTCCATCAATATCCCCAGCAGGGGATGAGACGGGTCTAATTCTGTCCTGGCTGCCTGAGGGGATGGTTCGGGGGAGGCAGGCAGGAATCAGCCCAGGGTCCAGGCCCAGGAGGCCTGTGGGACACTCTGTAAGATTACTGAAACCCCTGCAGCCTGTTTCCCACCCTGTGTCTCTGACACTTGCTCTGTGTTTCAGGCCCATCTCAGCCAGGCTTTCCCCACACTGGGCAGGGGCGGCTCTAGCAATTTTGCCTCCCCAAGCACGGCAACACGCTGCTGGGGGCTCTCTGGCGGTCGCCAGTCCCGTGGCTCTGGTGGACCTCCTGCAGACGTGCCTGCGGAGGGTCCGCTGGTCCCGCGGCTCCGGTGGAACATCCGTAGGCACGCCTGCAGGAGGTCCACGGGAGCTGCCTGCCGTCCTCCCAGCGACCGGCAGACGCCCCCTGCGGCATGCCGCCACAAGCACGCGCATGGCATGCTGGGGCCTGGAGCTGGCCCTGACACTGGGACACAAGGAGCCCCTGTGCGTTGGCTTCCAGGGCCAGAAGGGACGTTAGCTCAGCCAGTCTGACCTGGACAGCCCAGAGACTCCCCCAGCCCCCTGCATTGAGCCAATAGCTCATGTGGGACCAAAGCCTCTCCCAGGAAGGCCTCCAGCCTGGCTCTGACACCGTCAGGGGATAGGGAATCCCCACTGCCATGGGTGGTTTGTCCCAGGGTTAATCACACTCCCGGTTAGGAATTGGGGCTTGTTTCTCACTGAGACTTGGCTGGCTATGACATCATTAACATGAACTGTAACCATATAGATCATTGTTGCAACCACTGTTAGATATTTGCAGCAAATATTGTTCAAAGGTTGTCGAGTGAGGTGTCTATGAAAAGGTTATGATTTGCTGGTTATAATTATGCTCTCTGTATGCATGTATCATTTTTGCATTTGAAGTTATAATTATTGGCTACGT
This sequence comes from Mauremys reevesii, assembly GCF_016161935.1. Taxonomy (NCBI): domain Eukaryota; kingdom Metazoa; phylum Chordata; order Testudines; family Geoemydidae; genus Mauremys; species Mauremys reevesii. The sequence continues at coordinate 161,343 of NW_024100912.1, forward strand.
ACTTGTATCTCAATTTGTTTGATTCTAAGTAGCACCAGTGAAGCATTTGACCAGTTTATTGAGAAGGGACTCTTCAGATTAAGTGCCCAGTCAAGAAACACTTACCTGACAATGGATCTTGGGAGACTCCAATCCACATGAGAAGTCTTCCTGGAAACATTCAAGGTAGCATATGAGCAATGGCTGCTCTCCCCATAAAGAACTGGGTCATGCATGGACATGCAATTTACCCATGTGACTCCAAACTCCATCTTGCTGCTGTGATTTTCTACAGTAAGAACAAAGGGATGGCCTTCCACATGGTAGAGGATATAAAAGGCCCTGGAAACCCCTCCATTTTGTCTTCAATCCTGCTTCTTACCTCTGGAGGAACTTCGCTATACTGAAGCTCTGAACAAAGGACTGAATGACCCATCCATGCTGTGGATGTACTGTAGAGACTTGATTTGAACCTGCAGTTAATTCCATCACTGCTACAAGCCTGAACCAAGAACTTTGCCACTGGTGTATGTAATTGGTTCTATTTAAGCAATTCTAGCTCTCATCTATATTTCTTTCTTTTTTATGAATAAACCTTTAGATTTTAGATTCTAAAGCGTTAACAACAACGTGATTTGTGGGTAAGATCTAAATGGTATATTGAGCTGGGTCTGCGGCTTGGTCCTTTGGGATTGGGAGAACCTTTTTTTTTCTTTTACTGGGGTATTGGTTTTCATAACCATTCATCCCCATAAGGAGTGGTGCTGGTGGTGATATTGGAAAACTGCCTAAGGAAATTGCATGTATGACTTCTGGTTAGCCAGTGGGGTAAAACCGAAGTCCTCTCTCTTTGGCTGGTTTGGTTTGCCTCAGTAGTGAAGGAAGCCCAGCCTTGAGCTGTGACTGCCCTGCTCTACGCAAATTGTCCTGAGCTGATACTCTCAGTAGTGTCCTGCCAGAGGCTGCCTTGTTACACTGGCGTCAGCTGGGACCAGGCTCCCAAGGCTCAGCCTGTTCCCAGCGTTAGAGGGGGGAGGGCCATGATGAGGAGGGTTTGTGGGAGGTGGGAGCTTTTAGTGAATAGCCCCAAGTCACGGGAACCCTGGGCTGTGGGCTCAGCTCTGACGTAGCATTGTCAGCCCTACAGCTCAGAGCCCATTGCCAAAGGGGGCTGTACAGGGGGATTGTGTGCCCCAAGTGACAGTGCCACTGTGAGGCAGCGGCAGAGGGGGATGGGGCCCAGCTCCCCTAATGCCTGGGGACTGGATGGGGTCAGCAGCATGTGGACACAAGATGTGATGGCTGAGAGCTCCTCAGCGGACACACAGTCACAACCGCCTTTCCAGGGAGTGACTCTCAGTGCCTGTGCACCCACAAGGGCAGATAGTTGTGGGCTGCCTGGTCCCGCTCTGCACGGAGAAAGAGCTGCCCTTTCTCCCCTGTTCCAGGTCCTTCATCACCTGGGGCCACATTCAGGAGCCCAGCGATGCAGACAGGCCCCTCGTGCGACTGACAGAGTGCTCAGGGAGTGACATGCCTAACTCCCATTGGCTGCCAACAGGAGTCAGGCGCCTGGCCTGCCTAGGAGCTCTAGTGAATCCCACTAGACCCCTGACAGCAGCACTAGTTGCCTAAATACCTTTGTCAGGCTGGCTCCTTGTGCAAAGGGAGGCAGCATGGCCTAGTGGTCAGAGCACTGGCCTGGGACTCAAGAAATCTGACGCCTCTTCCTGTCCCTGCCCTCCTGGGGGACCTTGGGCCAGTGACGTCCCTACCGTCCTGTGCCTCAGTTTCCCCATCTGTATCACTCCTAAATAAAGCACTTTCACATCTCTGGATGAGCGAGGAATGATTATTGTTAAACCCTTCAGCCAGGCCAGGCCTTTGCTCCCCTCTGTTACTAAATCAGGGGAGGGTTTTTACTGATGTATTTGACATGCCTTTGATTCTCATGCTTTCAGCCTTAAATAAAGACGCTGTGGCCGGAGTGTGGGGGTGGTGTATGGGACAGGAAATAGGGAGCGGTAATGCTCAGATGTGAGGACAGGACAGGGCAGAGCACAGAGGGGCTGGAACATCCCTGCTGCCTCAGCCATACGGCCCTGACGGGGACTCAGAGCAGCGACAGCGTCTGGGTTCACAGCCCAGCCCTGAGGGGCTGGTGTAGACTCTGAACAGGGAGAAGAGCCTTCTGCCCTGAGCCCTGACGGGGCAGCTTGGAGCCTGAGTTGGGGGGGGTGAGGTTGTGCTCTCCCCTCGATGTAAGGACCAGAGGGGGCAGGAGTCACTGCGGATAGTCCCCTCCTGACCCCGTCAAGAGCAGAAGTCACTGGGCCGTTACCACCCTGATCCAGTTCCCCGACTGTCCGGATGCTCCTGTCTCTGTGCCTCTTGCTGCCCGGTGAGTATCTGGGACCCCTGTGCTAATTCACAGCAGGTTGGGAGGAAACAGAACTGAGAGCAGCCCCTGGCCCTGACTGTCGGCAAATCCCCTTCAGTGACAGAAAGGTTTGTGCTGTTGTGATGTTTGAGGGAGTGGGACTGTCCCAAACCAGCACAGGCCCAGTGCTCAGTGCTGGGGATGGGCCGGGACTAGCAGTCAGCCCAGGCTGGGGTTACAGTCACAGCTTCACAGAGTTTAAGGCCAGGAGGGAACATTCACCCATCCAGTCTGACCCCCGATAGCCCAGAGCAGAGAACTTCCCCCAGCAACCCTGCACTGAGCCCAGTCACTTGTGTTTGACTAAAGCATCTACCAGAAAGGCCTCTGGCCTGGCTGTGACTCCCCCACTTCCCTGGGGAGCTGGTGCCGGGGGTTAATCCCCAGCGTGGGGAGAAAACGCTGCCTCCTTACTCACTGTAGTTTGCCCAGATTCTGCGTCCAGACCTCAGGTCTGGTTCTGCCTGTCTCTGCTGCACTGAGGAGCCCGTCAGCATCTGGGGTTTCTCCCCAGGAAGGAGCTTGGACACCGTGACCAGCCCAGCTGTCTGACCAGCTCCACACATGGAGCTCCCCCGGCCTCTCCTGCGAGGCCTCTTCTCCAGCCCTCACAGCGTTTTTCTGGCTCTGCCCTGCACCCGCTGGACTTTTCCAATAGCCTTTTAAACTGAGGCCCCAGAACCAGGTGCAGGATCCAGGATCGGACTCACCAAGGCTGCAGGCTGAAGGAAATCCCCTCCCTGCTCCTGCTCCCTGCTCCCCTCCTTACACAGCCCGAGGCGCATCAGCCCTGCGGCCCCCATGGTTCCCTGGGAGCTTTTGTTGAGTTACTTGTCCCCTGGTGCCCTAAATCCTTCCCCTGGTCACTGCTGTCCTGGCCCAGGCCCCAGGCTGCAGGTCTGGCTGGCGTCCATTGCTGGGAGCTGTGACCTGGCATTTGGCTGTATTCAAACACCTGACATGTCGCTGGGCCCAGTTCCCCATGCCAGGCACATGGAGTCAGGCCGGGCTGGGCTCAGGGGAAAATGCTCATGGGCTGTCAGCTCATCCTGGAGGCAGAGAGAGCAGGGAGGGCTCTTGCCATTGGAGGGTGGGGGATTATCAGGGTCCAGCCCCAGGGCTCCCTGTTACCGAGGGGCCAGAAACACTGAGCTGGGATCCACTCTGGGCTCGGTTCGGATCCCCAGAATTCAGGGGTTCTGGATCTGGGGCTCGGGGTCAGACTCGTTATTGAGCCGGGCCCAAGTCACACAGCTTGGATCCAACCCCAGAGCTGTGTTTCAGGAAGGGACCCGGGGCCTGGACTCTGCACAGTTCATGGCACAATCTCAGGGAGCAGGTGGGGGTGCATCTGGTGGGATGGGTGGGGCAGAAACCAGGACTTGTGCTCATGGGAGGCGCAGAGATTCCACCAAACATTCAGGGCGTCTCACAACAGGGGAAAGTCTAGCCGGTCACCGAACACACGTCACCTTTCTGTTCCCAGCGCTGAGTCCCAGCAGCCAGGAGATCTGCTCAGCACCTGGTGAGTCCGTCTGTCTGTCTGTCCCCAACCTACCCAGGGCCTTTACCCCTCCTCTCCAGGGCATCCAGCCACCACCCCTTAGGCTGTTCCCTGCTCAGTGTGGTACCAGTGGCAATGGCACAGGAAGGTGGGTGGGGATGTGCAGGATCTGAGCAGGGTGAGGTCTGCTGACCCCCCTCCCTGCCTCGCTGCCTGTCAGCTCTGCTATGACCCAGGCCTGGTGTGACACGTGGGTGAGAGAGTCACATCCACAACCCATCCCACCTCCAGGGCACTGGCCCTGGGAAGCAAATGCCACAGCATTGACCCCAAGGGATTTACTTTCCCAGGGCACTGGCTCCCAGCCCCTCACCTCACTCCTGGCTATACTGCCCCAGCTGAGTCAGCGGGATGCCAGCACCAGGGCCCCTTGTTCTAGGAATGTGCGCAGCGCCATACTATGGGAACTCAGCCCAGCCAAGCCCTTGGGCTCTTACACAACCCAAATTAACCCACTTGATAAAGCTTCCGGTCACCAGAGAGACCTCGTCCCCCCATCGGCCCAGCTGGGCTGGAATCAGAGCCTCCATCTGAGACATGGCACAGACCCACCCACCATTTACCTCTTGCCCCATCGACAGCGCTAGGCACCACTGACAGCTCTGACCCATTCCCCTTCCCAGGCGCTCTCCGGGGTCCCACCCTCTCCTTGAGCCGGACGTCTGCCCAGCCAGGGGACTCCGTGCAGCTCCTGTGCTCCGTGTTCTTCAAGGTCCCAGCCACCCGCATCATCTTCTGTAAGGACGGGGAGGAGGTTTCATCCCAGAAGGGTCTGGAGAAGAAGGCCGTCTACAACTATCACTATGCAGTGTCCAGGGACAGCTCAGGGAATTACTCCTGCGGATACGAAATCAAAGACAGTGACAACCAGGTGACCAGATCCCTGCTCAGCCCTTCCCAGCACCTCAGTGTCACTGGTAAGAGGTAGGAGTGTGTGTGTGTGTGTGTGTGTGTGTGTGTGTGTGTGTGTGTGTGTGTGTGTGTGTGAGAGAGAGAGAGAGAGATATCAGCCCTGCCCAGCAACTCAGCATCACAGGAAAGAGCAGTGAATAGCACAGTGAGAGCAATTACATGAAAACCCCCTGAAAATCCAAATGCTGAAATTCATCCATTTTCAAAACCTGAAATCAAAAATTTCTAATAAAAGATCTTTGTTTAAAGTTTGTCACAAGGAACAGCTTCCCCACCCCCAACCCTTTCCCCATGCTTCACCCATCTCAGCTCAGATGGCTCAGCCCTGGCAGCTGGGAGATGGGAACATCCTAGAAATGTTGGGCTGGAAGGGACCTCATGATGTCATCAAGTCCAGCCTGCAGCACTGAGGCAGGACCAAGTAAACCTAGATCACCCCTGGCAGGAGGTTTGTCCAACCTGTTCTTAATAACCTCCGACAATGGGGATTCCAGAACCTACCATGGAAGCCTGTTCCCTTATTGTTAGAAAGTTTTCCCTAATATCTAACCTAGATCTCCCTTCCTGCAGATTAAGCCCATTACTTCTTGTGCTACCTTCAGTGGAACTGAGAACTATTGATCACCATCCTCTTTATAACAGCCCTGGCCCCTGAACACATCTGGAGACTGTTATCAGGTTCCCCCTCAGGCTTCTTTTCTCAAGACTAAACATGCTCAGTGCTTTTAACCTTCCCTCCTAGGCCAGGTTCTCTAAAAACCTTTGGTCATTTTTGTTGCTCTTCTCTGGACTCTCCAATTTGTCCACAACTTTCCTAAAGTGTCACACCCAGAACTGGACCCTGTACGACAGCTGAGGCCTCACCAGTGCTGAGCAGAGTTGGTCCCTTTCAGCAGCACGGCCACCAGCCAGTCATTGCCCACAGTGTAGATGTGCTAGGGCAGCGTATGGACCTGGAGTGGGGCCATGCTCTGCTCTCATCTCTTGTGTATTTATTGCCTAGGTGATGACTCCAGCAGCAGCGGTGTCGGGGGTTCAGCCCCACAAGGTAAATGCTTCTGGAGCGTTTCTTTATTCTAGGGACTGTATTTAGGGAAAGGTGGGTCCTGGGCTGGGCAACCCCCAGTCTGAGTGTGATCGCTGTGATGATGAATGTAGAGGAAACACACCACAACACAGCAGGATGACTGGCTCGTCCAATGTGGCGCATTCTCTGTGCAGCACTCTCAGGCTTTAACCAGCATTGCTGAGCCGGGCAACATCCTTGCAGGGCAGGAAAATTGCTCTTTCAAAGAGGGAATCCCAAACACTTCTGATGGGCAAGTTTCATCTGGAGTTCCCTGACCCCCTCTGCTAAACCGGCAGTCAGTAAATTATTTCCTCCCTCTGCCGTCACTGTATTTGTTGTTGTTCTGGCAGGAGGCACCAGACACATCAACACACTTGGGCTCACAAGTTCCTTCTCTCTCTGTAATTAGTTATTTACACTCTGTGCTCCAGTCCTGGAACAGAGGTGTCACAAACAGCAAGTGGGAAAACCCTTCTTTCACGAAACTCAGCCCAGCACTGCCTGGTTCCCAGGCAGCAATCATGTTACAGGAACTGACCTTAGCAGAGCCCAGACCTGGCTATTTGCCCCAGCACCCCTCAAAGTGCCTGCATCAGCAAACCAACACCTATCCAGTATGCCTGCAAATGTGTGTGCCACTCCCACAGCAAGGATAAGATGCTGTCAGACTTTTTTGTAACACCACCACTGAGTGACTCTTGCCAGAGCGACACTAATGTTAACTGTGCCTCCAGAACTGGTGGGCAGACAGATTTCTGTGCTGTGAGAAATTCTTGACTTTTTACATTTTATTTTCATCCTGGATTAGAAATCAAAATTTCAGATTTTTTCATAGAACAGAAATTCAGAAACATCAAAGTGACCTTCTTGAAATGTTTTTATTTTGAAGAATCAGCATTATCTGCAGAAAACTGCTCCACTGGGTATTTATAGACCAGCTCTGCTCACATCTCTACATGCTGTACAGATGTCTGGTCCTGACTTAGGACAGGTCTCAAGCATGTGCTCCAGTCCAACCCTATTCAGGACAGCAACTATGTATTACTTAAATTTAACCACCTGCTACAGTCCCATTGCTGGAACTAAAATGGCTGTTTGAGGTTAAGTTTCATACCTGGGTGCTGTGCCAAATAGTGACGCTTCCCTGAAGCAGGGCAGTTCCCACAGGGATGTGTCCTGTCTTGAGGCTTTCACCTTAGAGCTGGGGGGAAATCCAGGTTTATTTCTACAAAAAACTGTGAACAAAACTATTTCACAATGTTTTGATGAAAAAAATATTCATGAAATGCAACATTTTCCATTCTTATTTTGACGTGACAGTTTCCTTTATTTTGGGTTTTTAGAACAAAAAAATGAGACAAACTATCAGTTAGAAATATGGACAGTTTTCCTCTGTTTGGTTTTAAATGGATAGTTTCCTTCCATTTCTGGATGTGCAAAACCAAAACAAAACTGTCAATTCAAAACAAATCCAAATGTTGTCTTTCACTTCAAAATTATTTTTATGGAAAGACTAACCAGGTCCTTGCATATGAACTGTTTCAGGGAAAGTTTTTTATTTCACTTAAAATAAATAAATTAAATAAAAAAATAAAAAAAATTCAATTGAATTTAAAAAAAATTGGCAAAAAAATTGGTGAAAAGCTTAAACAAACTTTACTGACAAAGAACAATTAATAATGTCCCCCTGCAGATAACTGGGAGGTGAGCTCCCCAGATATCTTCATAAAGACATTAGGAGTCACTTACCAGCTCCAGCCAGTGGGGAATTGCCACTGGCTATTTGGAGAGGCCATTCACATTGAGGTTCTTTCCTAGGTTTAGTCCTGTTGGGAATTACAATCCCTGCTGTCCTGGTTCTGGCTGTGGTGCTTTATCTGCTGGGAAAGAAAGGTGAGTATGACAGTGAGGCCAAGCCCGTTATCAGATGTACAGGCAAACATGGCAGAGCCAACCCCTCAGATCCCTTGTACCCAGTGTGCTGGGATGGGGGAATAGAGATGATTAAAGACAGTAAAATTTATCATTTGATTTTGGGAGGCTGGCTGGGGAGAAAGATCAAAGAGATAATGATGAAAGGGATTATCTTTGTGATGAATTATTTCTATTGCAGTAGCACCCTGGAGCCCCAGTCAGGGATCAGATCTCCACTGTGCTAGGTGCTGTACATTATTTATTAGGTGTGTTACTGTAGTGCCCTGGAGCCCCAGTCAGGAATCAGGACCCCACTGTTCTAGCTGCTGCACAGATCTGTAATGAAGGGGACAGTCCCAGCCCCATAGATGGTCACAATTTAGGACTCAGCCGGGGTGTGTGTCTGGATGGAATATAGACCTGCAGGTACCGAAGGCTGCAGTTCAGGAAGACATCCACTAGTCAGGAAGGTCCCTTACGCCTGCTCCCGTGTGTAAGTGTTTTCCTGAACCAGGGCATAACAACTCTGAAAATAGAGCTCTGGACACAGCTCTTTCCTGCCAACCTTTCCTCACACGGCGTCCCCAGCCCCAAGCTTTCACAGCACTCAAGTCACCCCAACAATCTTGAGATTGGCTTAAAAGTCATGGGATTTCCAACAAGTCACCATTGTGGGGTCTTTGTATTTTCCTGGGGGATTTGATCTTTGCGGGGCTTTGGGTCACATTTCCAGGCTTTTCCTCCTAAATATGAGGGTTATAAATTTATTTATTTATTTAATGAAAGCTGAGTTTCTCACTGAAACCCCCTGACTCTCAGACCTGGGGCTTTATATAGAACATGAAATGCTGGGAAACTGGCACTAAAATTGTGAGACTTGGCCACACCGCTCCCAGGGGCAGTCAGTGGGGCTGGTGGAGGAGAGAGCTGGGCTGGCCCGTGGGAATGGGGCTCTGCATCAATACAATAAGGAACTGAGGTCGTGTCACTGTTTCTGTCTCTCTCTGTCTGCCCATGAGGAAATGTGTCCACGTCTCTGATCATATTGTCTCTCTGCCTCCAGTTGCTTCTCTACTGAGGGATCAAAGGTAGGAGAAGATTATTCCCTGTTCCACTGAATTTTCTTTCTGCAGCTCTTCTCTCTGCCTTAGACTTGGTGCGTCCACACACGTACCCTGAAATACCCACAGCAGGTTCCCTCACAGCGACTGTGATTTCAGTGCAGATCTGTGTGTGAGGCAGCCTTAGCAATTCCCCCTCCCCTGCCTGCTGGGGAGAGCTGGGCATCAGGGACACCCATGGGGATTCAGTGCATGCCATACGTGTGAACAACTCCCTGTGCCAGGGGTGCTCTGAACACTCTGCAGCACTGACGAGGGGACCAGCTCATTGAGCCCCAGGCTGCCCCATTGCCAGGGGAGCTGCTAAGTGTTTCTGGCTCCTTGTCTGCCCATCTCACTGTCAGGGGGCTCTGATGGACCTCTTCCCCCCATCCAACCCACAGAGACCCCTCAGGGACCCCTCACACAGTGTCTAAGGATCGCTCCCCATTGCTCTGCAGCCAGAACCTGCCACTCAGGGCTCCCCCCAACTCCTGCTCCTTTCTCCCTCTGCCACTTTGCAGACTGAAAAGCCTGCTGCCGCCATTTTGAGGGCCATGGGGCCGAAACGCTTGTTCTAAACCCTCCCTGGCCCGTAGTGGCCTCACGGCCCCAGAGCTCGGAGCCGATTCATCAGCTGCACATTGCCCCGAGAGGGGCTCCAGGAAATCTATATGGCCCCGGCCCGGATGGGCATGATGCGGGGAGCAGCCAGGAAGTCCATAGGGATGACCAGCTGGACACAGAGAGGGAAAGGCACGTGGGGAGGCTAGAGGCAGTTTCTAGGCTCTGCCCGTGTCTGGCCCAGCCTGGGTTCCCAGTACAGCGACTCTGCCACTAATGCTAGTGGGGGCAGGGGACAGGAAGGACACAGCACAGAGCCTCAGTACAGGGAGCCCCTCCCTGACACTCAGCTGCATATGTTCCCTGTCTGCCTCCTGCGCCCCTCCCACCTGTATGTCTCTGAGCAGCTGCCTCTCCCCAACATTCCCTCCCTCCCTCCTCCTGCCATATGACCAGTCTCTGCCCCCAAACACCCCCACCCTGCCCCCCGGGACGTGGGAGCTGGTGAGCAGACAGGGCAAGAAGTGAAGAGCCTGGGGACATGAAGTTGAATTTCCACCCTGGGCAAAGACTTTACAGTTGAGCCGTGATGATGAATGTTCAGATTTCCAGCACTGACACATTGTGAGCAGACGTGGGCCAAAAATCCAGTTTTATTTGGGTGAAAAATATGCAAAGAAACTGAGTGTGAGCTGAATGGAGCTGTAAGGTCCTAGCAGGAGAACCAGCCATGGGGAGAAATCTCCTCACAGCTGCTTCTCTGAAAACAGACTCAGTGTCACCGATGTGTGTGTGTGTGTGTGTGTGTGTATTTGTGTGTGTGTGTGAGAGAGAGAGAGAGAGAGAGAGAGAGGCTGCATAGAGGATCCCTGATACCCCCTGTCCTTATTACTCCCCACAGGGAACAAGCCCAGCACGGCACCAGCAACACTCCTGAAGATCATATTGAATGTAAGAGCTTTTGGAGAGTATTGGGGTTACCGGGGTCATGTGCACATGAGGGAGAAATGCGGGCACTGGGAGTAAATGCGTTAATCGGTGGGGGATGGACAGATCCCTGATCAGACTGTCTGGCCAAGAGTTATAACAAAAAACTGCCTGTGACCAAAGTGAAGGAGGAAAGCTCCCACTGGAAGGTGTTCTGTTGCCTTCACTGGGAGCTGGATCTGCTTGGTGCTGACCAGTCCTTCCCGCCCTGTGCAAATGTGGACTAGGATGTGACAACACACCAATAAGTCCCAACAGACTGTGCCTTGGTGGGAAACTGGTGCCCATCCATTTGCTGTATTGTGAGGCCCAAGGCTGAAAGTTGAGATACGTACGGGGGGTATTCTTACCTCAGGGTGTATGAGGTTGGACGTATAAATAGAGCAAACTCTTGTTTGGAAAAAAAACCCTAACTGTGCAAGGTGTTTGGAAGCCCTGAGGAGTGTCACATCCCAGAGGGAAATTTAGCCCCCTGAGAAGCACAGTCACGCACAACTTGCCGGTGTCTGTTCCACTTAATTATAAATTAACCCAGTGAATCACTTAATCCTTGACCTGGTTGGAAAATAGGGGTTCTTCTGTGGAACATTTTTCTTTAGTTTTTCTCAAAAAAAATTGTGGGGTTCTAATTTGTGTTTACAGTTGAGTCAATTTACACCCAAGTGACCATGTGTAACTGTCATTCTCTCCCCAGATGCTTCGGTGAATTGGGTGGGAAGCACCAAGGTGAGTCACCGTTTTATTAACAACAAAGTGAAGTGATAGAAAAGAGGGATTCATTTGCCTGTTCCAGCTCAGCAGTGACCCGTGCACCTGGAACATGGATTTACTCAGGAGACCCAGGATTTCAGGATTCTTTGCTGCTTTTACAGAACCAGACTAACATGGCTACCTCTCTGATACAGGATTCAGGTTATGTCTGTTCCCCTGGTCTCACTGCTGCTGCCCCATATCTCCACCCAGGAGCAGGTAGCTGCCTCCCACATCTACAGTTAGTCTGGTCAGTCAGGTCCTGTCCCCCACAGAGAGACATGCATCCAGACCAAAGGAAAACATCCTTCCCAAACTCCACACCACAGCAATAGAGAAGAATCCTACTTGGCCTGAAAATCTATCCAACTACAGAGAGGTTTTTCCCCACAAGCCTCTGCACTCGGACAAGCAACCAAGGCAGAGATGGTCAAGGTTTCAAAACTCCCAGGCCCCAAACATTCAAATCCCACAGATGGGTTATATCAAACCATGCCTAGAATGTTTAAGCACAGTCTGGCTACCTACCACAGAAGAACACCTGTCTATACCTCCTTTTGCTGTTCACTGTGGTCTGGCATCCAAACCTCCTGATTAGCAAGATCAGTTGAGTTGAGGGTGACCCCCTCAGTCAGGGCAGGCTAAGCACAGTTCTGCTGCCCTTCACTCAGACAATCAGGACAATAACATTTCATCACCTCTGCTAAAGTGATTTGTAACCCTCCGCCAGTCAAAGTTGGCTACTTTGATAACACAGCTCTGTGGGCTCAGACCGCAGCAGAGTGGGTGTGTTCATGTAAATACAGTGTGATCCTGAAGCCTTTTCCCTTCCCCAGCTCATCACTAGCTGTGAGGGGAAAGCTCATTCAGACCTACTTACACTGGCAATGAACAATAATCTGGGTTTATTCCCCATCCTCTTATGATGCACGGGAGGAACTTGGGTCACTGAAGTTCTGTCATTTTATTATTTTGTTTAATATGTAACATTTTACTGAGCATTTAAAGCAGCGTCACAAAGGGAAAAGCTGTGTGCTGCTATTATGGAGGGATCGCTGGTCTCCTTGGAGTTAAGGTTGAAGTTAGCATCCTGTTATCAGCCCGATTTCCACACACACCCTCAGCTTCTACAAACCAGTCTTGGTGATATCAAAGTTTCATTGTCATATCTCATCGCCATGGACATTTTCTTCTGAAACCTTCGGGCAAACCACATAAATGATCTCAGAGAGATGGCACCTCATTCCAGTGATTTTCCTATTATTACACTGGCTGCTCTTATACTAACAAACATTGCTTTATCCCCTAGAGCTTTTAGTAAATGCTTCTAGGACAGGATGATATTTACAGAGATATTTATGACTCATGTCATGTGAATTCAGAAGTTGGTTGAACCCTATCAAAATTATACCTATTGGTCTCCCTTTTGACCTATGAAGTTGGCTCATATTTGGAGTCTTGTGGATTGTTCTGTAGAGATGAGAAAGTGATGACAGAGTCAGGTATGTTGGTTGATGCAACCCCATTTATTTACAAAGACTCAACGGAGTGCTGTTTCCCTGAGCACGACAGGAACCAAACAACAGGAGGTACTTTCTGTGCTCCTGGCTCCAAGCCTCTGTCTAGCCAGCACTCTGCCCAAAAGCTCTGTCTCCCTCTCAGCTTTTTCTCAGGGTCCTGCTCCAAGTGCTCCACCGGCTGTGTCTGGCTTTCTTGTTGCTTTCTCTGGTTGCGTCTGAGGTGTTTCTGCTGCTTCTATTACACACCCCACTCCTGCATTTCTTATCAGACCCCGAGGAACCTCACTGGGCCACATGGATCTGCCATGCCTGGGCTTCCCGGGGTCTAGTCTTTGGGTTCTGGTTGCACAGTGCTTCAGCTGGAACTAAAAAAAAAGGTTCCCATATTCAGCCTGAATGGTAGGTGCTCATCACAGCACCAGCTTCAACGAGATTCTGCGACTGCCCATAGATCAAAGAGACACTTGTTCGGAGACACCCAATCTCCAGCATAACAACAGAATACTAAAAATTGCATAGAACTGTTATAAATGTCACCCTTAATAACATCAGTGATTCAAATATCAAACTGGATGGGACAAAACTACACTGCCTGCAGCACAGAAGAATCCTGATTTCTGATAATAACACTCCATCACAGGGAGAACCTGGCACTGCCTCGATGGGGCTGGCATGGAGAGAGGGAGAAGGGCTCCTTTGCCCAGCTTGCAGGTATCAGGGCAAAACCCAGTTGTCCTAACTGGAGGGCAGAAAAGGCCAGACCAAGGCTGGGGCGGTGGGGTGGGGTTTATGTAGGAAGTGGGACCATTGGTGTTTCCCAGTCTATATGCTCATTGTCACTGTGCCCCGATGTACGTACAGCAGTGCTGTCAGACAGACATTTTATGGCTTAATTTCTCTGGATTTAGGCTGGTTTAGCAGAAAAATAACATTACCATGATTTATCTTAAAGCATCCACGGCCCCAGAGAGAAGAGACACCGACATACGCGACCATCGGTCTGCAGCGGGACAGATGTCATTAATGCTCCACTTGCTGAAGTGTAGGACTCGTCAGTGTGCAGTCACATCACAGAACCTCCCAAAATCACAGGCAACTGTAGGGACCTTGCAGCTAGGCAGTGTGGATCCTTCTCTGGGGCCACAGATGGACAATGCACAGTGCCCCAAAGTGCTGTAGGATGTTGGAATATTCTCAGTGTGAATGCAGCCTGTTTGCCTTTTGGAAAAAATGTTTCTTCTGAATAAAATTGGGGAAATTTGTAGTTTCTGTTGATTTGTAGGAACATTATGAATTTTAAATATCAACCAAAAAGGATTTGTCACAAACCATGGCTTTGTAAAACTGTATTTGTTTCCTCACTGCGGCTGTGATGTTGCAAGAGAACATCATGAGAGCATTTAGCTCCCTGGAAAGCAGTTACTGCATGAACCTATTACATTACTGTAGTGTGTGTGATCCAGGCACCTCTGGAGCCTGACTAGCATAAGGGTTGCAAGGCTCCCCTAGGTCTGGGATTTACATTTAGGTTTAGAACATAAGAATGGTCATAGTTGGCTAGTCCAATGGTCCATCTAGCCCAGTGTCCTGTCTTCTGACAGCAGCCAGTGCCAGGACCCTTCAAGGCAATTATCAAGCGATCCCCTGCTATCCACTCCCAGCTTCTGGCAGTCAGAGCAAGGGATTGCATCCCTGGCCATCCTGGCTAATAGCCATTGCTGAATCTATCCTCCAGGAACAATTTTTTAAACTTTTTATAGTTTTCACCTTCACAGCATCCCCTCGCAAGGAGTTCCACAGGTTGGCTGTGTGTTGTGTGAAGAAATATTTCCCTTTGTTTGTTTTAAACCTGCTGCATACTAATGTCATCAGGTGACCCCTGCCTCTTGTGTTATGTGAAGGAGTAAATAACAATTCCTTGTTCACTTTTTCCACATCAATCCTGACTTTATTGACTTCTAAATGATACTGGTCCTGCCATGAGTGCAGGGGACTGGACTTGATGACCGCTCGAAGTCCCTTCCAGTTCTATAATTCTGTGATGATATCCCTTCTTAGCTGTATCTTTTCCAAGCTGAAAAGTCCCAGTCATTATAATCTCTCCTCATACGGAAGCTGCTCCAAATCTCTAATAATTTTTGTTGCCCTTCTCTGTAGGTTTTCCAGTTCTAATATATCTTTTTTTTTTAGATGGGGCAACCAGAACTGTCTTATTATCTCTCTCTTTCCTAATTATCCCTAACATTTTATTTGCTTTTTTGACTCGAGCTGTACATTGAGCAGATGTTTTCACAGCATTACCCGCAATGACCCCAAGACCTCTTTCTATCAGCTAATTTAGATCCCTTCATTTTAATTGCGCCTGACGAAGTGGGTATTCACCCATGAAAGCTTATGCTACAATACATCTGTTAGTCTATAAGGTGCCTCTAGGCTCTTTGTTGCTTTTTACAGATCTAGACTAACATGGCTACTTCTCTGATACTTCATTTTATTTGTATATTTGGGGTTAAGTTTTCCAATGTGCATAAATCCATCCATAAATTACACGCACATCTTGAATACTGTGTGCAGATGTGGTCCCCCTCATCTCAAAAAATATATATTGGAATTAGAAAAGGTTCATAAAAAAGGCAACAAAAATGATTAGGGGTATGGAACAGTTTCCGTATTAGGAGAGATTAATAAGACTGGGACTTTTCAGCTTGGAAAAGAGACAGCTAGGGGGAGATATGATTGAGGACTATAAAATCATGACTGGTGTAGAGAAAATAGATAAGGAAGTGTTGTTTACTACTTCTCATAACACAATAAGTAGGGGTCAGCAAATGAAATTAATAGGCTGCAAGTTTAAAACAAATAAATGGAAATATTTCTTCACACAGCACAGTCAAAGGACCTAGGGGTTATGGTGGACGAAAAGCTGAATATGAGTCAACAGTGTGCCCTTGTTGCCAAGAAGGCTAATGGCATTTTGGGTTGTATAAGTAGGGGCATTTCCAGCAGATCAAGGGATGTGATCATTCCCCTCTACTCAGCACTGGTGAGGCCTCATTTGGAGTACTGTGTCCAGTTTTGGGCCCCACACTACAAGAAGGATGTGGATAAATTGGAGAGAGTCCAGCGGAGGGCAACAAAAATTATTAGGGGGCTGGAGCACATGACTTATGAGAAGAGGCAGAGGGAACTGGGATTGTTTAGTCTGCAGAAGAGAAGAATGAGGGGGGATTTGATAGCTGCTTTCAACTACCTGAAAGGGGGTTCCAAAGAGGATGGATCTAGACTGTTCTCATTGGTAGAAGATGACAGAACAAGCAGTAATGGTCTCAAGTTGCAGAGGGGGAGGTTTAGGTTGGATATTAGGAAAAACTTTTTCACTAGTAGGGTGGTGAAGAACTGGAATGGGTTACCTAGGGAGGTAGTGGAATCTCCTTCCTTAGAGGTTTTTAAGGTCAGGCTTGACAAAGCCCTGGCTGGGATGATTTAGTTGGGTTTGGTCCTGCTTTGAGCAGGGGGTTGGACTAGATGACCTCCTGACGTCCCTTCCAACCCTGAGATTCTATGATTCTATGATTCTATGATATGAAGCTCTGGAACTCCTTGCCAGAGGATGTTGTGAAGATCAAGACCATAATGGGGTTCAAAAAAGAACTAGATAAATTCATGGAGGATAGGTCCATCAATGGCTATTAGCCAGGATGGGCAGGAATGGTGTCCCTAGCCTGTTTGCCAGAAGCTGGGAATGAGTGAATAGGGATGGATCACTTGATGATTACCTGTTCTGTTCATTCCCTCTGGAGCACCTGGCATTGGCTACTGTTGGAAGACAGGATACTGGGCTAGATGGCCCTTTGGTCTGACCCAGTATAGCCATTCTTATGTTCTTGTGTTCATTACTTTGCATTTATCAACATTAAATTTCATCTGCCATTTTGTTGCCCAGTCACATAGTTTTATAAGATCCCTTTTGTAACTCTTCACAGTCTGCTTTGGACTGAACTATCTTGAGTAGTTTTGTATCATCTGCAAATTTTGCCACCTCACTGTTTACCCCTTTTTCCAGATCATTTATGAATATGTTGAACAGCACTGGTCCCAATACAGATGTTTGGAAAACTCCACTATTTACCTCCTTCCATTTTGAAAACTGACCATTTATATCTACCCTTTGTCTTCTGTCTTTTAACCAGTTACTGATCCATGAGAGCATCTTCCCTCTTATCACCTGGCAGCTTACTTTGCTTAAGAGTCTTTGGTGAGGGGCCTTGTCAAATGCTTTCTGAATGTCCGAGTACACTATCAGGGCTGCCCAGAGGATTCAGGGGGTCTGGGGTCTTCGGCAGCAAGGGGCCCCCGCTTCGGCCGTAATTCAGTGGTGGGGGGTCCTTCTGCTCCAGGACCCGCTGCCGAAGTGCCCCAAAGACCTGCGGTGGGGGCATCCCGCTGCCAAATTACCGCCGAAGATCCAGCACTTTGGCGGTGGGTCCCACTTCGGCGGTAATTCAGCGGTGGGGGGTCCTTCCGTCCTGGGGCAGAAGGACCCCCCACCGCCAAAGACCCGGAGTAGAAGAAGGTCCAGGGGCCCGGGCTCCGTGAGAGTTTTCCACGGCCCCCAGAGCGAGTGAAGGACCCCGCTCCAGGGGCCCAGAAAAACACTCATGGGGGCCCCTGAGGGCCCGGGGCCTGGGGCAAATTGGCCCACTTGCCCCCTCCGGGCGGCCCTGTACACTATATCCACAGGATCACCCTTGGCCACATGTTTTTAACCTCCCTCAAAGAATTCTGCTAGATTAGTGAGACATGATTTCACTTTACAAAAGCCATGCCGACCCTTCCCCAGTGTGGAAGCAGGGAAAGAAAGAGGGGGTTTAAGTTGCCATTTAAGTGTCAGAGACAGCAACTGTTGAGCTAAATCTTAGCCTAATATCATGAGACCTGTAGAAGCAGGGCTCACCTCAGAAGCGAGTGGAAAACAGCAGAATAGTCAGTGTGACCCAGCCTTGAGATAGCGATGTTTTGAGAACAGAAATGAGAAAATACAGGAATGGGCAGGGCATAACATAAACAAACTGCAAATGCTTTTAATTAATGCATGCCATTAAAATGTATAAATACTTGTGTGATATTGCTTGTACTTTGAAGAAAATGAGGCAGAGATGCTCTCTGTCAGCTGTGGTCTTCCCTTGCAATTGCATGTCCTGAATAAAGCTGTCTCTGATTTTGCTGCTTCCAACCTGAGAGTGGAGTTTGTTTCTTCCACACCAACAAATCATGTTCATCTGTGTGTCTGATAGTTCGGTTCTTCCTAGTGACTTATTATTCTTTAATTTATCAATTTGTTCCAAAACCTCACCTCACTCCGGACAGGTCATCAGGTTTGTCACCTAAAAAGAATGTCTCAGGTGTGGGACTCTCCCTCACATCCTCTTCAGTGAAGACTGATGCAAAGAGTTAATTTACCTTCTCTGCAATGGACTTGTCCTCCTTGAGTGTTTCTTTAGCATCTCAGTCGTCCAGTGGCCCCCCTGGTTGTTTGTCAGACTTCCTGCTTCTAATGTACTTGTATTTTTTTTTGCTGTTAGTTTTTGAGTCTTTGTCTAGTTGCTCTTCAAATTCTTTTTTTGGCCTCCCTAATTATACTTTTACATTTAACTTGCCAGAGTTTATGTTCTTTTCTATTTTCCTCAGTAGGGTTTAACTTCCAGGGTTTTTTTTGTTTGTTTGTTTTTTTGGGTTTTTTTTTTTTGCCTCCAACTGCTTCATTTACTTAGTTGTTTAGCCATGGTGATACTTTTTTGGTCCTTTATGTTTTTTAAGTTGGGGGATGCATTCTTTGGTTTTATCCCCCACACAGGGATGTTAAATTTAATTACGGTCGCTATTACCAAGTGGTTCAGCTATATTCACTTCTTGGACCAGATCTTGTGCTCCCCTTAGAATTAAATGAGGAATTGCCTCTCCGCTTGTGGGTTCCAGGACTAGCTGCTCCAAGAAGCAGTCATTGAAGGTGTCAAGAAACTTTATCTCTGCATCCTGTGTGGAGGTGACATGTACCCAGTCAATATGGGGATACTTGAATCTCCCATTATTACTGAGTTTTTGTTTTTATAGTCTCTCTAATTTCCCTGAGCATTTCACAGTCACTATCACCATCCTGGTCAGGTGGTCCTTACTGCTAGATTCTTATTATCCAAGCATGGAATTTCTATCCATAGAGATTCTATGGAACAGTTTGGTTCATTTAAGATTTTTAGTACATATGCTTTCTTTCCCATGTAGTGCCACCAGCATGACCTATTCTTTCATGCCTATAAATGTTGTACCCTAGTTTTACTGTGTCCCATTGATTATCATCATTCCACCAAGTTTCTGTGATGCCCAGTATATCAATATCCTCATTTAATACCAGGCGCTCAACTTGACTCATCTTAGTATTTAGACTTTTAGAATTTGTATACAAGCACTTATCAAATTTGTCACTTTTTAGTTGTCTGCCATTATGCGATCTAATTGAATGGGACTCGCTTTCATCTGACTATTTCTCTTGAATCCTCTGCTCCTTACAAGCATATAGAGAATCCCCATGAATAGATCCTTCCACAAAGCATGTCTCTGTCCCAACATTTTGCTTCTCTGCACCTGTTGGCTTTCCCCCAGCCCTTAGTTTAAAAACGCCTCTATGACCTTTTAAATTTTACATTCCAGCAATCTGACTCTGTTTTGGTTTAGGTGGAGCCCATCCTTCCTGTATAGGCTCCTACTTTCCCAAAAGTTTCCCTAGTTCCTAATAAAT
Organism: Mauremys reevesii; assembly: GCF_016161935.1. Classification (NCBI taxonomy): domain Eukaryota; kingdom Metazoa; phylum Chordata; order Testudines; family Geoemydidae; genus Mauremys; species Mauremys reevesii. Next base: position 180,935 of record NW_024100912.1, read on the forward strand.
CTAAACCTCTCCTACCAACACCATCATCTCATCCATGCACTGAGACCACACAGATCTGCTTGTCTAACTGGCCCTGTGCATGGAACTGGAAGCATTTCAGAGAATGATCCCATAGAGGTCCTGGACTTCAATCTCTTACCTAGCAGCCTAAATTTGGCCTTCAGGACCTCTCTTTTACCTTTCCCTATGCCATTGGTACCACAGGCCCCTTCCCAGCATTGCACATAAGTCTGTCTAGATATCTTGTGAGATCCACAACCTTTGCACCCATCAGGCAATTCACCCTGGTTCTCCCAGTCATCGCAAACCCACCTATCTATATTTCTAATGCTCGAATCCTCCATGACTATTACCTGTCTCTTCTTGGAGTTCCCTTCCCCAGAGCAGTATCCTTACTGCGAGAGGACACTCTGACACCATCTGGAAGGAGGGTCCTAAACTATGGGATCGTTTCCCTCTGCTCCACTTGTTTGTTCTCCTCCCCTGAGACTTTCATCCTCCTCAACAGCAAAGAGTCTGTGAGACTGGGGTTGGGACCACTCCGCTGTGTCCTGGAAAGTCTCATCTATTTACCTCTCTATCTCCCATAGCGCCACCAATTCAGCCCCCTCTGGTTTTCAAAGCACATACTCAGTTTCTGAGAGCCAGGAGCTCCTTGCATCGGATGCACACACATGCCACTCTGCTCAGTTTTGTCTTTTTTTGGCAGTAGAGGGTTTATTGCTCTAAGTTTAGAGAAGTGCATCGTGTGAGGTTTCTACTGAAATCCTGGGTCCTACTGGCCCTCATAATTTTTGACTTGTAGATACTGGCATGAATGAGTGCCTGGAAACAATAGTAAAATGGAGTTTTCCAATGGGATTGGTACAAAGCCCCATCCAGTGGTTTGAAAGGTGCCTTCCCCTGGACAAGATTGCAGGGGTCAAAAAGAAATATTTCCAGGGGTTTCATGTTATCTCTGCTGTCCTATTTTAAGAATTGCAAATTGTCTATAAACCCCACAACAGAACCCGGGCACCAGCATCGGTGTTCCCGAATGTGAAATTCAGCCAAATGCCTATCGCTGAAGGCTTGGTGTAGAAGTGAGACATCCCAGAAGGTGAATGTCCTTCCAGTGGTGGAAAACACCCTGGCATCACATGCAGATTAGCCCCAGTCTCTGTATTCTGGCCAGTCATCCTGTGGTTCACTTGATGGGACCCTTACACTGGCAGGTAAGTAAAACCCAAAGAAACTAACAGGAGATGTTCAAATAATTAAATACAGACAGGACCTTTCACCCAGACTCTGCATTGTTGTGATGTAACATTTCTATTGTGGTAGCTCATAGACACTGACTGGGTGGGGGCCCTGTTGTGCTGGGTGCTGTACAAACAGAGAGCAAATGGCAGCACGGGCCCCAAAGAGCTTGTGTAACCTTTGGTTGGGCTAGAGTTTACTTTACCACTTTCACACATTATTTGAAGAAAAGCACATGGAGAGTCACAATTTAGTGTTTTTGAGGATTTTCAGGAAGGATTGCATAGGGTTAACCTTTGTACAATTAAATTTAAAAGGAATGAACTTGATTTAAAATGTCATAATGGTAAAAAATAATAGCTTAATTTTTACTAAATAACAAGGCCATAATTTACATATACTATTTTAAATAAATATAAAGAAAAGAAAAAAATAAATATAAACAAGTTAGTTTTAATGAACAGTGAGAAGTAAATAAGAGTTCTCAAAACTCAGATTGCATTCATATGAGTTTGTTAGAGTCTCTGTTTATTAACTTTATATAGTTTGCTCAGTGAAATACACTGTAAATTTTCTTCCTTTTGCTTACAGAAGTTTTTAACTGGAATTCATGGAGACTGTATCTCATCTGTTGGACTGTGGAATTATTTAATACTAATCAATCAGCTAAACAGGGAAAAACCCTGTTACAAACAAATACAAAACCCGAGAATGGCCAAATATAGCTGACTGTTTCTCTAACATTACATTGCAATAAGATGAGAGTTGGTGAACCAGACTGGTTAAGACAATTTGACTAAAATTCGATAACATTTAAGATACACAGTTATAATGAAAGGTTAGTTTCTCACCCACCCACCCCTTTTTTGTGCGTAATTAACACAGCTGGTGCGTCTGTTGGAAAGTTAATAGCACTAACCTGCTGCACAGTAATTCAGCACTAGACGAAAACAACTTGCTTTTTGCTCCTGTGGCTGAACTTCTCTCAGCCCAGGCAAGTCACATGGTTTCTGTAAAGCAGCTGCCCTGACTACTTGCTTTCAGTGGAGTTTATGTGTCCTGCTACACAGAGCCTATGGAGCCTGCCCAAAACTACTAGCCCCAGTTTCAAAACTTGTGGGTGTGTGATGATAATTGTGCATCCTAGCAATAATGCACCAGACACAATTTATTTCTGTCCCTGCTTTGCTTTAGATCTTTTACAAAGATATCTCCCTGTTAGGCGTGTGGGTTACACTCCCAGTCTGAAATCAGAATCGCAAGGCTCCACTGGAGACAGTCGAATACCCAGCTCGGGTACGGAATATCAAAGCAGGAACAGAGACCTCGTTCCTTGGCTCCTCATCCAGCACCTGGCCACTGAGCCCCAGCTGCATTTTGCTTATTATTTATATAACAGGACCCTCCAGAGACCCCAGCCAAGGTCAGAGCCCCTTTGCACCGGGTGCTGCAGACACTAAGGGATGGTCTGCATGGTAAATTGACCAGTTTTCCTGGACAGCCCCTGCCCAGAAGAGTTCCCAATCTAAGGGGGGGGGGGGATTTTCAGAAGCACCTGAGGGATTTAGGAGCACAAGGCAACAGGCATACACTTGTGCTCCTAAATCCCTTAAAGGCTTTGAAAATTCTCCCCTTAGACAAAGCAGGATTATTATCCCCATTTCACAGATCTATTATCGACCACCTGACCAGGACAGTAATAGTGATGATGAAATGCTAAGGGAAATTAGAGTATCAGAGGGGTAGCCGTGTTAGTCTGGATCTGTAAAAGCAACAAAGAATCCTGTGGCACCTTATAGACTAACAGACGTTTTGCAGCATGAGCTTTCGTGGGTGAATACCCACTTCTTCGGATGCAAGTGGTGGAAATTTCCAGCATGTTAATGTGACCATCAATTATTTGCTGGAAATTTCCACCACTTGCATCCGAAGAAGTGGGTATTCACCCACGAAAGCTCATGCTGCAAAACGTCTGTTAGTCTATAAGGTGCCACAGGATTATTTGTTGCTTTTAAGGGAAATTAGAGAGGCTATCAAAATTAAGAACCCAATAATAGTGGGGGATTTCAATTATCCCCATATTGACTGGGAACATTTCACTTCAGGACGAAATGCAGAGATAAAATTTCTCGATTCTTTAAATGACTGCTTCATGGAGCAGCTGGTACGGGAACCCACAAGGGGAGAGGCGACTCTAGATTTAATCCTGAGTGGAGCGCAGGAGCTGGTCCAAGAGGTAACTATAGCAGGACCGCTTGGAAATAGTGACCATAATACAATAGCATTCAACATCCCTGTGGTGGGAAGAACATCTCAACTGCCCAACACTGTGGCCTTTAATTTCATAAGGGGGAACTATACAAAAATGAGGGGGTTAGTTAGACAAAAGTTACAAGGTACAGTGACTAAAGTGAAATCCCTGCAAGTTGCGTGGGCCCTTTTTAAAGACACCATAATAGAGGCCCAACTTCAATGTATACCCCAAATTAAGAAAAACAGTAAAAGAACTAAAAGAGCCACCGTGGCTTAACAACCATGTAAAAGAAGCAGTGAGAGATAAAAGACTTCCTTTAAAAGTGGAAGTCAAATCCTAGTGAGGCAAATAGAAAGGAGCACAAACACTGCCAACTTAAGTGCAAGAGTATAATAAGAAAAGCCAAAGAGGAGTTTGAAGAACGGCTAGCCAAAAACTCCAAAGGTAATAACAAAATGTTTTTTAAGTACATCAGAAGCAGGAAGCCTGCTAAACAACCAGTGGGGCCCCTTGACGATGAAAATACAAAAGGAGCACTTAAAGATGATAAAGTCATTGCGGAGAAACTAAATGGATTCTTTGCTTCAGTCTTCACGGCTGAGGATGTTAGGGAGATTCCCAAACCTGAGCTGGCTTTTGTAGGTGACAAATCTGAGGAACTGTCACAGATTGAAGTGTCACTAGAGGAGGTTTTGGAATTAATTGATAAACTCAACATTAACAAGTCACCGGGACCAGATGGCATTCACCCAAGAGTTCTGAAAGAACTCAAATGTGAAGTTGCGGAACTATTAACTAAGGTTTGTAACCTGTCCTTTAAATCGGCTTCGGTACCCAATGACTGGAAGTTAGCTAATGTAACGCCAATATTTAAAAAGGGCTCTAGGGGTGATCCCGGCAATTACAGACCGGTAAGTCTAACGTCGGTACCGGGCAAATTATTTGAAACAATAGTAAAGAATAAAATTATCAGACACATAGAAAAACATAAACTCTTGAGCAATAGTCAACATGGTTTCTGTAAAGGGAAATCGTGTCTTACTAATCTATTAGAGTTCTTTGAAGGGGTCAACAAACATGTGGACAAGGGGGATCCGGTGGACATAGTGTACTTAGATTTCCAGAAAGCCTTTGACAAGGTCCCTCACCAAAGGCTCTTACGTAAATTAAGCTGTCATGGGATAAAAGGAAAGGTCCTTTCATGGACTGAGAACTGGTTAAAGGACAGGGAACGAAGGGTAGGAATTAATGGTAAATTCTCAGAATGGAGAGGGGTAACTAGTGGTGTTCCCCAAGGGTCAGTCCTGGGACCAATCCTATTCAATTTATTCATAAATGATCTGGAGAAAGGGGTAAACAGTGAGGTGGCAAAGTTTGCAGATGATACTAAACTACTCAAGATAGTTAAGACCAAAGCAGATTGTGAAGAACTTCAAAAAGATCTCACAAAACTAAGTGATTGGGCAACAAAATGGCAAATGAAATTTAATGTGGATAAATGTAAAGTAATGCACATTGGAAAAAATAACCCCAACTATACATACAACATGATGGGGGCTAATTTAGCTACAACGAGTCAGGAAAAAGATCTTGGAGTTATCGTGGATAGTTCTCTGAAGATCACACTGCACACGCAGTGTGCAGAGGCGGTCAAAAAAGCAAACAGGATGTTAGGAATCATTAAAAAGGGGATAGAGAATAAGACTGAGAATATATTATTGCCCTTATATAAATCCATGGTACGCCCACATCTCGAATACTGTGTACAGATGTGGTCTCACCTCAAAAAAGATATTCTAGCACTAGAAAAGGTTCAGAAAAGAGCAACTAAAATGATTAGGGGTTTAGAGAGGGTCCCATATGAGGAAAGATTAAAGAGGCTAGGACTCTTCAGTTTGGAAAAGAGAAGACTAAGGGGGGACATGATAGAGGTATATAAAATCATGAGTGATGTTGAGAAAGTGGATAAGGAAAAGTTATTTACTTATTCCCATAATACAAGAACTAGGGGTCACCAAATGAAATTAATAGGCAGCAGGTTTAAAACAAATAAAAGGAAGTTCTTCTTCACGCAGCGCACAGTCAACTTGTGGCACTCCTTACCTGAGGAGGTTGTGAAGGCTAGGACTATAACAATGTTTAAAAGGGGACTGTATAAATTCATGGTGGCTAAGTCCATAAATGGCTATTAGCCAGGATGGGTAAGAATGGTGTCCCTAGCCTCTGTTCGTCAGAGGATGGAGATGGATGGCAGGAGAGAGATCACTTGATCATTGCCTGTTAGGTTCACTCCCTCAGGGGCACCTGGCATTGGCCACTCTCGGTAGACAGATACTGGGCTAGATCGACCTTTGGTCTGACCCGGTACGGCCGTTCTTATGGGGGCTGAGGCACAGAGAGATGAAGTGACGGGCCCAAGGTGTTTGTAGCAGAGCTGGGACTCAAACCCCAGTCTCCCAGAAGCATCACCCTGGTGCCTTAACCATGAGCCCAGCCTTACCACCTACTCATACAGCCTCTCTGCAGCAGGGATTATTTGTACAGAAGGAAGGAGCTGGGCTGGGCTGTTTGGCTGGGACAGTTCATGGCAGGTCTAAGCTCTGACAGAGCTCGGTGTGGCCCTGGCCTGCCTGGGAGGGAGCAGAGGGCTGCAGGCTGTGGGGCAGAGTGACTGAGAGGCAGGGAAAAGGAGGGGGACTGAAGGAGGCTGCACGAGTTACCTGGGCAAAGACTGTTACTGCAGGGGCTTATTGTGCAGCACTGACCAATGGTGTCTTAACACCCTACTCAGAGCTGGGCACTGGTATTTCCCCTGCTCACAGCTAGTCAATGGGGATCCCTCATTACCTCCTCTGCACAATACTGATACCCGTCCCTCCGCCCCCCCCACGAGTCTCCTCCAGACCCACAAACTCAGGCAGGCCCCATTTCTCCAGCACAAAGGTGATGATGGGCGCAGACACCAGGAGCAGCAGGACCAGGGCACAGCGGGCGGCCCAGATGATGAGGGATATGTCCAACTGTGCAACATGAAAAGGGACACAGTGACAGCCGTGTGGGACTGCAGTGCCTACACTAAACACAGAGCAGCTCCTGCGTAACGGGGACCCCTTGTGAGCTCCCGGAGGCCTAGATCTAAGAGTGGATCATGCTGATGGGAGGCCTGTGATGGAGGCTCCTGGGGAGGCTTCTCCTTTTGCCCAGCACTGCCCATGAACATACCTGGAAGCCCACCCCACAGTTACCTGCAGGGCACCATTATTGGCTGTTCTTTGTAAATAAAGTTCATTGAAGTTTTTCCACAAATTTTTTGTGAAACTGTTTTAAAATCCAAACACAGTTTAACTGAAATCAAAATCTTTCCCCCAAACAGTGCACGGGCCTGGACCCTCTTAGTCTATCCACAAAAATAATTTTGAAACGAAAGACAACATTTGGTTTTGTTTTGAACTGACAGTTTTGTTTCACTTTGGTTTTCAAAATCTAGAAATGGAAGGAAAACGTCCCTTTGAAAGGAAACAAAGCAAAAGTATCTGTGTTTCTGATACTTTGTCTCATTTTTGTTCTGAAAAAGGAAACTGTCAAGTCAAAATAAGACCAAAAGAAAATGTTTTTTGCGTTTCATGAATATTTTTTGTCAAATCGCTGAAATTTCCCATCACAAGTTTTAAGTGAAATAGTTTTGGTCACAAAAGGCAGGAAAGGCAGGAAGCATCCGTGGGGGAACTGCCCTGCTTCAGGGAAGCATCATTATTCAGGACAGTGCCCAGGTATGAAACTTAACTTCACACAACCACTTTAGTTCCATCAATGGGACTTTAGCAGGTGCTTAAAGATAAGCACATACATAGAAGATGCTGTCCTGAATAGGGCTGGACTGGAGCACATGGTCAGAGGTTTCCTATGTCAGGCCAAAGATCTGTGCGGTGTGTAGAGATGTGAGCAGAGCATATCTCAAAATACCCAGTAGAGCAGTTTTCTGCAGAAAATACTGTTTCTTGAAAATAAAAAGATTTCAAAAAGGTCACTTGGATGTTGCTGAATTTCTGTTCCCTGAAAAATCTGAGATTTTGACTTTCTCCTAATTCAGAATAAAAATAAAACATGAAAGATCCGAATTTCTCGTGGGACAGAAATGCTGTGTTCCCTCATGGTATGGAGGCACAACTATGACATAGTTGGCATCACAGAGACTTGGTGGGCTATTGGTACAGAAGGGTACAACTTTCTCAGGAAGGACATGCAGGAGGAAAGAGAGGAGGTGTTGCCTTTTAATTTAAGAATGTAGACACTTGGACTGAGGTTGAGATGGAAATAGGAGACAGACTTGTTGAAAGTCTCTGGGTAAGGATAAAAGGGGTAAAAAATCAGTGTGATGTCAAGGTAGGGGTCTACTACAGACCACCTAACCAGGAAGAAGAGGTGGATGAGGCGTTTTTTAAACAACTAACAAAATCATCCAAAGCACAGGACTTGCTGGCATAAGCACTAACTCTGTGGGTGCTCTGGGGCTGCACCCACTGGCAGCTCCCCGCCCCACCTCCCTTCCCCAGGTCACCTCCACCTCTGCTCCACCTCCACCTCCTCCCCTGAGCATGCCATGTGCCTGCTTTTTCCCCCTAGCTCCCAGCACTTGCACCACTAAACAGCTGTTTCGTGCGGCAAGCGCTGAGAGGGAGGGGGAGGAAGGGGAACGTAGTGCGCTTGCGGAAGAGGCAGGGCTGGGGCGGGGATTTGGGGAAGGGATCCAATAGGGGCAGGGAGGGGGAGGAGTTGAGGCAGGGTCTTTGGGGAAGGGGTTGGAATAGGGGAGGGGCAGGAGTGGGGAAGGGTGGAATCGGGCGGGACCATGGGCAGGGGGGCACGAGCACCCACCAGCGCTGGGGAAAGTTGGCACCTATGCTTGGTGGTGATGGGGGACTTCAACTACTCAGACATCTGTTGGGAAAATAACACAGCAGGGCACAGATTATCCAACAAGTCCTTGGAAAGTATTGAAGACAATTGGCAACTTTCCAAAGGACCCAAGAGCAAACTGTCCCACTGCATAGGAAAGATCGGCTGTATGGCAAGAGACTTCCTTGGCTTAACCAGGAGATTTTCAGTGATCTAAAAATCAAGATAGAGTCCTACAAAAAGTGGAAATAAGGTCAAATTACAAAGGATGAATATAAACAAATAACACGTGCATGTAGGGGCAAAATTAGAAAGGCCAAGGCACAAAACAAGCGCAAACTAGTTACAGACATAAATGGTAACAAGAAAACATTCTACAAATACATTAGAAGCAAGAGGAAGACCAAGGACAGAGTAGCCCCGTTACTCAATGAACAATAATAGAAAATATGGAAATGGCAGGTGACTTCTTTGTTTCTGTTTTCACCAAGAAGGTTGGTGGCATTTGGATGCCTAACATAGTGAGTGCCAGTAAAAATGGGATAGGTTCAGAAGCTAAAATAGGGAAAGAACAAGTTAAAAATTCCTTAAACAAGTTAGATGGCTTCAGGTCACCAGGGCGTAATTAAATGCATCCTAGAATACTCAAGGAGCTGACTGAGGAGATATCTGAGCCATTAGCTATTATCTTTGAAAAAGTCATGGAAGACATGTAGATTTCAGAATACTAGAAAAGAGCACATATGGTGCCTATCTATAAAAAGGGAAATAAGGGCACCCCAGGCAATTACAGACCAGTCAGCTTAACTTCTGTACCAGGAAAGATAATGGAGCAAACCATTAAGGAATCCATTTGCAAACATCTAGAAGATAATAAGGTGATAAGTGATAGTCAGCATTGATTTGTCAAGAACAAATCATGTCAAACCAACCTGATAGCTTTCTTTGACAGGATAGTATCAGAGGGGTAGCCATGTTAGTCAGGATCTGTAAAAGCAGCAAAGAGTCCTGTGGCACCTTATAGACTAACAGATGTTTTGGAGCATGAGCTTTCATGGGTGAATATCCACTTCATCAAATGCATATTCACCCACGAAAGCTCATGCTCCAAAACGTCTGTTAGTCTATAAGGTGCCACAGGACCCTTTGCTGCTTTGACAGGATAACAAGCCTAGTGGATGGGGGGAAGATGTGGTATATCTAGACTTTAGTAAGGCATTTGATACAGTCTTGCATGACCTTCTCACTGAGAAACTAGGGAAATACAACCTAGATGGAGTTACAATAAGGTGGGTGCATAACTGGTTGGAAAACCATTCCCAGAGAGAAGTTATCAGTAGCTCACAGTCATGCTGGAAGCGTATAACGAGTGGGGTTCTGCAGGGGTAGGTTATGGGTCCAGTTCTTTTCAATATCTTCATCAACAATTTAGATGATGGCATAGAGAGTACACTTATAAAGTTTGCGGATGATATCAAGCAGGGAGGGGTTGCAAGTGCTTTGGAGGAGAGGATGAAAATTCAAAATTATCTGGACAAACTGGAGAAATGGTCTGAGGTAAATAAGATGAAATTCAATAAGGACAATTGCAAAGTATTCCACTCAGGAAGGAACAATCAGTTGCACACAGGGGCGGCTCTAGCAATTTCTCCACCCCAAGCAGGGCGGCACGCCGCGGGGGGCGCTCTGGCGGTCGCCGGTCCCGCAGCTCCGGTGGACCTCCTGCAGACGTGCCTGCGGAGGGTCCGCTGGTCCCATGGCTCCAGTGGAGCATCCGCAGGCACGCCTGCGGGAGGTCCACCGGAGCTGCCTGCCGCCCTCCCGGCGACAGGCAGAGCGGCCCCTGCGGCATGCCGCCCCCAAGCACGCACTTGGTGCGCTGGGGTCTGGAGCCGGCCCTGGTTGCACACTGAAAAAATGGGAAATGAGTGCCTAGGAAGGAATACTGCGAACAGGGATCTAGGGGTCTGTGACAGTCCACACCCCTAGGGTCAGGGCAGCATGGGCTATCAGTCACAGTCCATAGAGCAGCCCTTCAGTGCAGAGCTGCGTGGCCTAGTGGCCAGAGTCTATAGAACCCCCTTTTGCTGCAGGGCAGCATGGCCTAGTGGCCAGAGTCTATAGTGCCACCCTTCGGTGCAGGGTAGTGTGGCCTAACAGCCAGAGTCTATAGATCCACCCTTTGCTACAGGGCAGTGGGGCCTAACAGCCAGAGTCCATAAAGTAGCCCTTTGGCGCAGGGTAGCGTGGCCTACTGGCCGGAGTCTATAGCGTTGGGGGGGTGGCAAGGGAGGTTTAGGTTGGACATTAGGAAAAAGGGTGGTCAACCACTGGAATAACTTGCCTAAGAAGGTTGTGGAATCTCCCTCATTGGCGGTTGTTAAGAGCAAGTTAGACAAACACCTGTCAGGAATGGTTAGATGGTGCTGGTGCTGCCTTAATGCAGGGGACTGGACTAGATGACTTCTCGAGGTCCCTTCCAGTTCTATGATTCCATATATCATTAGTATCACTCTGACAGGAGTCACTAGGTGGTGCTGTTACACGAAGTCTGACTCCATCTTTTCCTTGCCACACAGTCTTTGCAGACATACCGTCGTGTATGTCTTGGTTTGCTGACATATGCTTTGGTGGCAGCTGGGGCAAACAGCCATATTGGGGCTGTGCTAAAGTCAATTCCTGGGGCTCGGTTGCTCCAGGTACTGGTGCTGGGCTGAGATTCATGAATGACGTCCCCCATGTCGGAGAAAAACTCAGTTCTCGCTTTTTCTTTGGGTGCAGCAAAATCAAATACTTTATTATTTCTCCAGTAATTACAATGGAGGGAGAGAGTGCCCTAGGACACAGGGTCGCCCCAGTCCCGGACAGGTCTCTCAACTGGTAAACAATTACAGCAAACCTTTATACCTTTGTTACAGACAATAACTAGCAATAATACAGACAATAATGAGCAACAACTGCATTTTGTTTATACATAAACCATTCTGCTATCTTATTTTTCTCACTTCTAGAAGACACCAGCCTGCATATTTGGTTATCAGTACAAGGTCGTAATAACTTTTTACACAGTTATTTTCCTCTCGCCTCACACTATCCTTGCTTCTACAAGTCTCACGTCATTAGGGTTACAGCTGGCCTAACTCTTGCTAACTGACTGACATGCATTAAAATTCCCTTCAAATCCTTGTTAATTCTTTCCCTGCTTCCACACCCATATGCTGTTTGTGACACCTCTGTTCCAAGACTGGAGCACAGAGCATAAACCTAATTATATGGCAAGAAAGAACTTGTGAGTCCAGGCGTGATAATGCATCTGGTGCCTTGTGAGTGGAAAGAGAGGAAATAAATCAATGACTGCAGGTTTAGCAGAGGAGGTCAGTGAACTCCAGATGAAATTTGCCCATCAGAAGGGTTTGGGATTCTCCCTTTCAATGAGCCATTTTCCTGCCCTGCAAAGACATTTCCAGGCTCAGCAATGCTGGTTAAAGCCTGGGAGAGCTGCAGGGAAAGAGAACTCCTCATTGGAAGAGCCTATTGTGTGTCTCCTCTACATCCATAGTCATGGCGATCACACTCAGACTGGGGGTTGCCCAGCCCAGGACCCATCTTTCTCTAAATAGAGCCCCCAGAATAAAGAAACCATTCAGAAGCATTTACTTTGTGGGGAGGAACCCACGACATCACTGCTGGAGTCATCACCTAGGCAATAAATACACAAGAGATCAGAGCAGAGCAGGGCCCCACTCCAGGCCCATACGCTGCCCTAGCACAACCACACCATGGGCAATACCTGGCTGGTGGCCGTGCTGCTGAAAGGGGCCTGGGGTTCAAGTGGGTCACACACTGAATCTGAGTCAGCAGTGCGAGGTAGGTGTGAAAAGGGCTAATGTTGTATGTAAGACACGGGAGGTCATTGTCCCGCTCAGCTCGGCATTGGTGAGGCCTCGGCTGGAGTAGGGTCCAGTTCTGGGTGTGACACTTTAGGAAAGTTAAGTATCAGAGGAGAAGCCATGTTAGTCTGGATCTGTAAAAAGTGACTGACGAAGTGAGTATTCACCCACGAAAGCTCATGCTCCAATACGTCTGTTAGTCTATAAGGTGCCACAGGACTCTTTGTCACTTTTAGGAAAGTTGTGGACAAATTGGAGAGGGTAACCAAAGAAGAGCAACAAAAATGATGCAAGGTTTAGAAAACCTGACCTAGGAGGAAAGGTTAAAAGCACTGGGCATGTTTAGTCTTGAGAAAAGAAGCCTGAGGGGAAACCTGATAACAGTCTCCAGATATGTTCAGGGCCCAGGGCTGTTATAAAGAGGATGGTGATCAGTTGTTCTCAGCCCAACAAAGTTGCAGAAACTATCAGAAGCCTGCATCTCAAGAAAGGGAGGGAAATTTATAGGCAGGAATTGTAGACCAAGCTGGATGAGCAAGCATCTCAGAGAGGTGATTACGAAAAAGCAGAAAGCCTAAAAAGAGTGGAAGATGGGAGAGATCAGCAAGGAAAGCTACCTTATTGAGGTCAGAACATGTAGGGATAAAGTGAGAAAGGCCAAAAGCCATGTAGAGTTGGACCTTGCAAAGGGAATTAAAACCAATAGTAAAAGGTTCTATAGCCATATAAATAAGAAGAAAACAAAGAAAGAAGAAGTGGGACCGCTAAACACTGAGGATGGAGTGGAGTTTAAGGATAATCTATGCATGGTCCAATATTTAAACAAATACTTTGCCTCAGTCTTTAATGAGGCTAATGAGGAGCTTAGGGATAAAAGTAGCACAAAAAGCGGGACCGTGCTAATAAAGTTTGCAGATGACACAAAGCTGGGAGGTATTGCTAATACAGAGAAGGACCGGGATATCATACAGGAAGATCTGGATGACCTTGTAAACTGGAGTAATAGTAACAGGATGAAATGTAATAGTGAAAAGTGCAAGGTCATGCATTTGGGGATTAATAACAAGAATTTTGGTTATAAATTAGGGACGCATCAGTTGGAAGTAATAGAGGAGTAGAAGGACCTCGGAGTATTGGTTGATCACACAATGACTATGAGCCGCCAATATGATATGGCCATGAAAAAAGCTAATGCGGTCATGGGATGTATCAGGCTAGGTATTTCTAGTAAAGATAAAGAGGTGTTAGTACCGTTATATAAGGTGCTGGTGAGACCTCATCTGGAATATTGTGTGCAGTTCTGGTCTCCCGTGTTTAAGAAATATGAATTCAAACTGGAACAAGTACAGAGTAGGGCTACTAGGATAATCTGAGGAATGGAAAACCTGTTTTATGAAAGAAGACTCAAAGAGCTTGGCTTGTTTAGCCTAACCAAAAGGGATATGATTGCTCTTTATAAATATAGCAGAGGGATAAATATCAGGGAGGGAGAGGAATTATTTAAGCTCAGTACCAATGTGGACATGAGAACAAATGGATATAAAATGGACATTAGGAAGTTTAGACTTGAAATCAGATCAAGTTTTCTAACCATCAGAGGAGTGAAGTTCAACTGCCTTCCAAGAGGAGTAGTGGGGGCAAAAGACATATGTGGCTTCAAGACTAAGCTTGATAAGCTTATGGAGGGGATGGTATGATGGTATAGTCTAATTTTGGCAATTAATTGATCTTTGATTATTAGTGATAAATATGCCCAATGGTTTGTGATGGGATGTTAGATGGGTTGGGATCTGAGTTACTGCAGAGAATTCTTTCCTGGGTGCTGGCTGGTGAGTCTTGCCCACATGCTCAGGGTTTAACTGATCGCCATATTTGGGGTCGGAAAGGAATTTTCCTCCAGGGCAGATTGGCAGAGGTCCTGGAGGTTTTTCGCCTTCCTCTGCAGCATGGGACACAGGTCACTTGCTGGAGGATTCTCTGCAACTTGAGGTCTTTAAACCACAATTTGAGGACTTCAGTAACTCAGACATAGGTTAGGGGTTTGTTACAGGAGTGGGTGGTTGAGATTCTGTGGCCTGCATTGTGCAGGGGGTCAGACTAGATGATCATAATGGTCCTTCTGACCCTAAAGTCTATGAGCCTATGAGATGGGGAAACTGAGACACGGGACTGTGGGGACATCACTGGCTCAAGGTCACCCAGGAGGGCAGGTCCAGGAACAGGAGTCAGATCTCCTGAGTCCCAGGCCAATGCTCTGACCACTAGGCCATGCTGCCTCTCTTTGCACAAGGAGCAAGCCTGACAAAAGTATTTAGGCAACTAGTGCTGCTGCCAGGGGTCTAGTGGGATTCACTAGAGCTCCTAGGCAGGCCGGGCACCTGACTTCTGTTAGCAGCCAATGGGAGTTAGGCACTTCACTCCCTTGGGCACTCTGTCAGTCACACGAGGGGCCTGTCTGCATCGCTGGGCTCCTGAATCTGGCTCCAGAGAAGGTGAGAAAGGGCATCTCCTTCTCCGTGCAGAGCGGGACCAGGCAGTGCCCATATACCTGCCCCAGGGTGTGAGCCATGCCCTGCTCGGGTGCTGGGAGTCACCTGCTGGGAAGGCGGCTGTGACCATGTGTCACCTGAGGAGCTCTCAGCCATTACATCTTGTGTCCACATGCTGCTGACCCCATCCAGTCCCCAGGCATTAGGGGAGCTGGGCCCCACCCACTCTGCCGCTCCCTCACAGTGGCACTGTCACTTGGGGCACCCAATCCCCCTGTCCAGCCCCGCTTGGCGACAGGCTCTGAGCTCTCGGGCTGACAATGCTACGTCAGAGCTGAGCCCACAGCCCAGGGCTCCAGTGACTTGGGACTATTCACCCAAAGCTCCCACCTCCCACAAACCTTCCCCATCACGTCCCTCCCCCCTCTAACGCTGGGACCAGGCTGAGCCTTGGCAGCCTGAGCCCAGCTGATGCCAGTGTAACAAGGCAGCCTCTGGCAGGACACTACTGAGAGTATCAGCTCAGGACAATTTGCGTAGAGCAGGGCAGTCACGGCTCAAGGCTGGGCTTCCTTCACTACTGAGGCAAACCAAACCAGCCAAACAGAGAGGACTTCGGTTTTACCCCATTGGCTAACCAGAAGTCATACGTGCAATTTCCTTAGGCAGTTTGCCAGTATTACCACCAGCACCACTCCTTATGGGGATGAATGGTTATGAAAACCAATACCCCAGTAAAAGAAGGAAAAAAAAGGATTCTCCCAACCTGAAAGGACCAAGCCACAGACCCAGGTCAATATACCAGTTAGTTCTTACCCACAAATCATGTTGTTGCCAACCCTATAGAATCTAAAATCTAAAAGTTTATTCATAAAAAGAAAGAAATATAGATGAGAGCTAAAATTGGTTAAATGGAATCAATTACATACACCAGTGACAAAGTTCTTGGTTCAGGCTTGTAGCAGTGTTGGAATTAACTGCAGGTTCAAATCAAGTCTCTAGAGAACATCCACAGCTTGGATGGGTCATTCAGTCCTTTGTTCAGAGCTTCAGTATAGTAAAGTTCCTCCAGAGGTAAGAAGCAGGATTGAAGACAAAATGGAGGGGTTTCCAGGGCCTTTTATATCCTCTACCATGTGGAAGGACATCCCTTTGTTCTTACTGTGGAAAATCACAGCAGCAAGATGGAGTTTGGAGTCATATGGGCAAATCGCATGTCCATGCTGTTATATCCTTGGGGGCAGTCGGTTTAGGAAGAAATCACTTGAGGCCAGACAGCAGACAGCTAACAAAACTACCATTTTATTTACAGACACAGAGCTCACCCAACCGGCCGAAGCTTGCTGGGCTATCCCCTAATAATCTAACTTAGTTGCCATAGGAACAAAAACCATGACAACTAAATACTGTTAGGCCTGAATAAAGATGTAGCACAAAACCAGTTATGCCAACCTGACCGAAGTCAGGCTAACAGAGGTTTCTGGGTAATCCCAGAGTGGAAAAATACTGAGAAGTAGCATGTTTCACAAAGCGCTGGGAAAAAGTGAGATAAGTGAGGGTCTGGATTCCTGGCATAGTACCAGCTGTGCTGTGTTAGGAACAGTTCGTTTGAAGAACTGATAGGGAGCCAGCCTCCCTGTATTCACTCCCTGTTTCTGTCTTAGGTCCGTTCTTAACTCCTGTCTTCCAGTTTCTGGTGCTTGGCAACCATGCTGATAAGAAAGTTGCTGGGGCATCACGACTTGCTTACATTATAAAGAAAGACAGATGTGCTTTGTTACTAGGGTTTGTTACTAACCAAAGGGGGGTGGGATATGGGTTGTGTGAAATGAATAATTTGTGACGCGACGGAACTGTCTATATAACGTATACTTAGTTGTAAAAGAGTGGGCTGGTTCTCTCTGGAGACGAGCTGCTCTCTATTGATGCGTGCACTTGTCAATAAAGAGCTTTTGATTGGACCTTGCTGGTGTTGCCTGTCTCTCTGCGGTCAGACAATGAACTTTGCTGTCAGGGTTAGAGTCCCTGACAATACTCAACACATGCAGGACTCAGTTCTTTATGGGGAGAGCCACCATTGCTCACATGCTACCTTGTACATTTCCAGGAAGACTTCTCATGTGGATTGGAGTCTCCCAAGATCCATTGTCAGGTAAGTGTTTCTTGACTGGGCACTTAATCTGAAGAGTCCCTTCTCAATAAACTGGGCAAATGCTTCGCTGGTGCTACTTAGAATCAAACACATTGAGATACAAGTATATAGCCAATAATTATAACTTCAAATACAAAAAAAAAGACACATGCATACAGAGAGCATAATCATAACCAGCAAATCATAACCTTTTCATCGACACCTCTCTCGACAACCTTTGTAGAATATTTGCTGCAAATATCTAACAGTGGTTGCAACAATGATCTCCACGGTTATAGTTCATGTTAATAACGTCATAGCCAGACAAGTCCCAGTAAGAAACAAGCCCCAATTCCTAACCAGGAGTGTGATTCACTGTGGGACAAACCACCCAGGGCAGGGAGGATTCTTCATCCCTGATGGCAGGGGGCACAGGGAAGGGTGCCGGCGGGCAGGACGCAGAGGAGGGGGCAGGGCGCAGAGGGAGGGGGCCGGTGGGCGGGACGCAGAGGAGGGGGCAGGATGCAGAGGAGGGCCGGCGGGCAGGGCGCAGAGGAGGGGGCAGGACGCAGAGGGAGGGGGCCGGTGGGCGGGACGCAGAGGGAGGGGGGCAGGACACAGAGGGAGGGGGCCCACACTAGCTATTGGCTCCATGCAGGTGGCTGTGGAGGGTGTCTCTGGGATGTCAAGGTCAGACTGGCTGAGCTAATGGTCCCTTCTGGGCCTTAAAGCCAGTGCACAGGGGCTGCTTGTGTCCCAGTGTGGGGACAGCCTGGCTGGGATGGGCTCAAAACACAGAGCAAGTGTCAGAGACACAGGGTGGGAAACAGGCTGCAGGGGTTTCATTGATCTCACAGAGTGTCCCACAGGCCTGCTGGGCCTGGACCCTGGGCTGATTCCTGCCTGCCTCCCCCGGCCCATCCCCTCAGGCAGCCAGGACAGAATTAGACCCGTCTCATCCCCTGCTGGGGATATTGATGGAGCCAGATGCTGCGGGACTAGAGAGCAACTGGCTGCTTCTCAGAACAGGGAAGCGAGAGGAGAGAAAGTGGCAGAAGCAGCAGCTGCTGCTCAGCAAGTCTCTGCAAACACATTCCAGCTGCTACATGTAGCCGCTCAGTGAGGGAGCCACAGGCCAAGCTGATAGGGCCCTGAGCATCTGCAGAGTCTCCTGTGCAGACACCTCTTCCCCTGCCCAGCAGTGAGCTCTCCCTGGCCTGACCACGAGCTAGCAGCCCAGTAAGGTGGGGGTGTGATGTGGATTGAAGAACCTGCTCACACTGTGATATTTCTGGCCCAGCCGGTGTCTCGGTGGCTCCATCTCTGATGTTCTCGAGGAGCCTGGTGCTAAGCCCCAAGAGCCAGGGGTCTGAGCAGTGACAGCCGCCCTCACAGAGCGCAGGACAGTGAGCAAGTCCCCCAAAAGCCCCTGGGTGTCTCCTGTTGTAATGGTTCCTGAAAAGGATAAAACTTTAGGAAATCAAACCCATCCCCCAACCAGATCCATGACCCTCCCCCAGATAAGGGAACTACTGGATCTATTGGGGGAGTACAAAATTCCTAAGTGCTCTCGACTTGACAAATTCTCTCAGATGCTGATGTCCAAGAACAATCAATTTTTGTAGTGAAACCTGCCAGCTCTGCAGGATCAGGGTCTGTAAAGCACCAGCCCCCCTCAGGCCATGAGGAACTAATCCCAAATAGGCTCACTGTGCTTATCCCTGCACCAGTGCCCTGGGGGAATCTGCCTTTTGTCTTACAGGAGACTTTTGTAATCAATTAGAGTTTAACAGGCATTGCCCTGACCACTGTGAGAGCTTTTCCTCTCTGGTTGGGAGGATGCTATGATCCCCAGTAACACCTCAGAGGAGCCTCAAACTGCTGTTCTGGGGGCAGACACGGATCCAGGGAGGTGTACATGGACCCGGCAGAACACTTGTTCTCCAGGCTGTGTGCTGGCCAGACCCCAGATCAATGGATACAGAGATCCCAGAGCTCCTGCTGGCTGAGTCTCAGAGACATGTGAGGTCCTGCAGAGCCTCATTGGATGGGTCAGATGCTGCAGTCCCATCCCATCTCCTCCTCACAAAGGCCATCTGGAGACATGGAGTCACCCCAGAGGTGGTCAGCAGGGCCTGGAAGCTGTAGGGGGCCTGTCATGCAAAGGGAAACCAGTCCCATCAGCATCACTCCTGTTGCTGCCTTCAGCCCCGAAAATGGGAACAAGGTGGGGGAGGGGGAAGAAAACCCTGAAATTTCCAGACATTTTTATTTCTGAAACCCAAATCGGCACCAACCATTGTTCTGGGCTGGAATCGCCTGTCAAAATGTCAAAAATATGTTCTTCAAAGTAAAGGAAAAACCCCAAAGATTCCCCACCCCTCCCCGATTTCTGAGTACCCCCCACTTTCCAGCAGAGACATTTCTGGGGCAAAGCCTTTGGGGCAGCTCTACCCATTGTAGCCCAGTGGGCTAGCTTCCTTGTATTATATTCACTGTTTTGCATTATATCCAGCAGTAATGCAAAAAACCCACAGGCCTATATCCTGTAAGACATTAGGTTCAGCAAGTTAGCATGAGGCTTGAAGCCTTTGGAGTTTGCACAAACAGTCCAGTGGAAAACCCCAAGTATTTGGGGAGCTGAAAATAGAGTTTAAGGGGAAGTTCTGACCACAGGTACATGAGTCAACCACAGAAGTGTCCTGGCAATGAACTGACGTACCTAACAGGTACATGAGATACAGCTAAGGCTGGCCTGCCTGCTTGCTATATATCTTTTCTTAAAGGTTTCTGATTTTCTTATGGGTTTGATTATTTGTTTTATTATAATAGGTTTATATTACAGTATAGTTTGGCTATAACACAAGGGACCTACAGGCCACATTCTGCATGTCACCCTTCTGCCAGGCAGACCCAGCAGCAGCCAGGGCTGGGTTCAATACCTAGGGGTTCCTTTCTATCGATCCAACACAGAACCGGTAGGAGCCCCCAGTCAGTAACCTGGGAAATGTACGCACCACCCCTGAGCGTCTCTGAGGAGCAATACTTCCCCACTCACAAGCACAGAGTCTGAGTTTAGAAAAGAAACTGTTAATAAAAGGAGGAAAGTAACTTGCCATTTATTTTGGGAAAACACCACAAACAGGGTTCATAAACATAAACCATGAGTAATAGTCCTACCCCAAGTAGGTTGGGCAATGTCCTTTTCCCCCCCAGGTTCTTAAGTCCAGCAACTCAAAACTCCCCTTCACATTCCCAGCCCTTCTCTGCATCCCACTCACAGTTGTCCTGAGTTAGTGCAGACCCAGAGTTCAGAGGTGAATCCACAGAATTCATCTCCCACCCTGGGTAGTAAGAGATAAAGATGCACCTTACTCTTTCCACTGGCCCCTTGCTGTCCACTGGTCTCCACCATCATCCTGCTGGCCACTCACTATGCCTCTCCAGTCAACCCTGCTGGCCACTCATCATACCCCTCCACCACCACCCCGCTGGCCATCAGTTATCATCCACCTCTCTGCTGTGCCCATTGCACATCAGTCTCTTAGTAATTTTCAGTGCTTTTGTATGCTGCTGCTACTCAAGTTATTTCAGCTCCCAGTGATTTTAACTCTTAGCAGGTAGGGCACAAACACAGCTCTACCACATTTAAATTAAGATAGTTGAACTCTATTCATAGAATCATAGAACTTAAGATCAGAAGGGACCATTATGATCATCTAGTCTGACCTCCCGCAAAATGCAGGCCACAAAAGCTGACTCACCCACTCTTGAAATAATTCTCTCCCTTGACTCAGCTGTTGAAGTCCCCAAATCCTGGTTTAAAGACTTCAAGTAGCAGGTAATCCTCCAGCAAGCGACCCCTGCCCCATGCTGCGGAGGAAGGCGAAAAACCTCCAGGGCCACTGCCAATCTACCCTGGAGGAAAATTCCTTCCCGACCCCAAATATAGCAATCTTTGAACAGTGGCAGAAACAGGTCCAGTAAACCCCCAGCCCTTACCATTCTCACTCTCACAGGGCTCTGACAGTTGAGCCCATGCTTAGCAAGCTCCTTTCTGCTAAATGTGAGTCCTTTCCTCTGGAACAGATTAAGCACAGTCTTGCTTTTCTGTATTCCCACAATAATTACAAACATTGGCCATCATATTTCACTATCTTTGCATTTAGTACTAACATAGCTGGTGTTGGGCCACAAATTAAGCTGATTACAGTGAGCAAAACACCGCTCCAACTGCTGAATATCTAGCAAATCTAAGCAAAGCAGAAGCAAACTGTATTTACTGTATTTACACAGACACACCCAGGGTCTCTCCCTCCTTCCAGCTAGCAGTCAGGGAAGAATTCATTCCGACCCTGCTTACATGTGTGTTGAGCTAAGGCAAAGTTTTCAAACATGTTTTCACCTAGATAGATAGTGATGATCTAAAGCGTAAGGTCTGAGCAGGGAGAGGGGCCTTCCACCCTAAGCCCTGAGAGGGCATATTGGAGCCCAAGGAGGGGCGGGGGGGGGGGGCAAGGTTGTACTCTCCCCTTGCTGTAAAGAGCAGAGGAGGCAAGAGTCACTGTGGATTGTCCCCTCCCGACCCCGTCAAGGGCAGAATCTGCTGGGCTGTTACCACCCTGATCCACTCCCCCCTTTGTCCCAATGATCCTGTCTCTGTGCCTCTTGCTGTCTGGTCAGTATCCAGGATCCCTGTGCTATTTTGTAGGGGGTTGTGGGAGGACACAGAACCAAGAGCAGCCCCTGGCCCAGGGAGTCAGCAAATCCCCTTTAGTAGCAGAGAGGTTTGTGCTGTTGCGATGTTCGAGGGAGTGGGACTGTCCCAAACCAGCACAGGCCCAGTGCTCAGTGCTGGGGATGAGCCAGGACTAGCAGTCGGCCCAGGCTGGGGTTACAGTTACAGCTTCACAGAGTTTAAGGCCAGGAGGGACCATTCACCCATCCAGTCAGACCCCCTGATAGCTCAGAGCAGAGAACTTCCCCCAGCTCCCAAGTCCCACAAGTAGTTGTGATGGGCTGGGCTCAGGGGAGGATACTCATGGGATGTCAGATGGGATCCAGGCTGGGCTCCGATTCTGGATTCCCAGAGAATTCGGGGTTCTGGGTCTGGGGCTCAGGGTGAGACTCGTTATTGGACCTGGCCCAAGTTACACAGCTTGGATCCAATCCCAGATCTGTGTTATGGGAGGGGACCCAGGGGCCAGGACTCTGCACAGTGCATGGCACAATCTCATGGAGCAGGTTGGGGTGTCTCTGGTGGGTTCCATGGGGCAGGAACCAGGACTCAGGCTCATGGTGGGAGCAGAGACCCCATCAGTTATTCAGGGTGTCTCACAGCAGGGAAGATTCTAGCCCAGTATTGAACACACGTCACCTTTCTGTTCCCAGCGCTGAGTCCCAGCAGCCAGGAGATCTGCTCAGCTCCCAATGAGTCCATTTGTCTGTCTGTCCCCAACCTACCCAGGGCCTTTATCCCTCCATCTCCAGCTCCATATTCAGTGTGATACCCGTGGCAGTGGCACAGGAAGGCAGACAGGACTGTGTGGGATCTGAGCAGGGTGAGCAGGTTTCCTGGCTGACCTCTCCATGCCCCATTGCCTTTCAGCTCTGCTATGACCTGGGCCTGGTGTGACATGAGGGTGAGAGAGTCACATCCACAGCCCGTCCCACCTCCGGGGCTGGCCCTGGGAAGCAGAGAACACCACTGCTCTGACCCCAAGGGATTTACCTTCCCATGGCACCAGCTCCCAGCCCCTCGCCTCACTCTCGGCCATACTGCCCCAGCTGGGTCAGCGGGATGCCAGCACCAGGGCCCCTTGTTCTAGGACAGTGCACAGCACCAGAGAATGGGAACCGAGCCCAGCCAAGCCCTTAGGCTCTTATGCAACCCAAATTAACCCACTTGATAAAGCTTCTGGTCACCAGAGAGAGCTTGTCCCCCCATCGGCCCAGCTGGGCTGAATCAGAGCCTCCGTCTGAGACATGGCACAGACCCACCTGTCATTTACCTCCTGCCCCATTGACAGCGCTGGGCACCACTGACAGCTCTGACCCATTCCCCTTCCCAGGAGCTCTCCGGGGCCCCATCCTCTCCTTGAACCAGACGTCTGACCAGGGGACTCCGTGCAGCTCCAGTGCTCCGTGTTCTCCTGGGCCCTGGCCACCCGCATCACCTTCTGTAAGAATGGGGAGAAGGTTTCATCCCAGAAGGGCTTGGAGAAGAAGGCCACCTACAACTATCACTATGCAGTGTCCAGGGACAGCTCAGGGAATTACTCCTGCAGATACGAAATCAAGGACAGTGACAACCAGGTGACCAGACCAGCTTAGCCGTGCCCAGTGCCTTAGTGTCACTGGTAAGGGGTGTGTGTCTGTGTCTGTGTGTGTGTCCAACTCAGTCCTGCCCAGCAACTCAGAGTCACGGGAAAGAGCGGTGAATGGCACAGTGAGAACAATTACATGGAAAAAACTCTGAAAATCCAAATGCTGAAATTCATCCATTTTCCTGAAATCAAAAATGTCTTATAAAACATCTTTGTTCGAAATTTGTCACAGGGACCTGACACAGACCCACCTGCCATTTACCAGTCATGGCTGGGCTGTGAACCTAGATGCTGTCGCTGCTCTGAGTCCCATTCAGGGCCGTATGGCTGAGGCAGCAGGGACACCGCAGCCCCTCTCTGCTCTGCCCTGTCCTGTCCTCACATCTGAGCATCAGCCTCTTTATTTAGGGCTGAAAGCATGAGAATCAAAGGCACATCAAATACATCAGTAGAAACCGTCCCCTGGTTTAGTAACAGAGGGGAGCAAAAGCCTGGCCTGGATGGAGGGTTTAACATTAACCATACCTTACTCATCCAGAGATGTGAAAGTGCTTTATGCAGGAGGGAAATAGATGGGGAAACTGAGGGACAGGACTGGCCCAAGGACCCCCAAGAGGGCAGAGCCAGGAACAGGAGTCAGATCGACTGAGTCGTAAGGCAGTGCTCTGACCACTAGGCCATGCTGCCTCTCTCTGCACCAGGGGCTAGTGTGACAAAGGTATTTAGGCACCTACTGACACAGCCAGGCACCTAGTGGGATTCACTAGGGCTCCTAGGCAGGCCAGGCCCCTGACTCCTGTTAGCAGCCAATGAGAGTTAGGCGCACCACTCCCTTGGGCACTCCGTCAGTCGCATGAGGCGCCCGTCTGCATTGCTGGACTCCCGAATCTGGTACCAGGTGCTGACAGACCCGGAGCAGGTGAGAAAGGGCAGCTCCTTCTCCATGCAGAGCGGGGCCAGGCAGCCCCCAGACGCCTGCCCTTGTGTGTGAGCCGTGCCCTGCACAGGTGCTGAGAGGTCTCAGACATCACCTCGGGGCCACACGCTGCTGACTCCGGGGAGGTGGCACCATCCGGTCCCCAGGCATTAGGGGAGGGACGCCTTCCCCTCTGCCAGTCCCTCACAGGGGCACTGAGGACAGCCAGTCCCTACCTGTACAGCCCCTCTTTGTGATGAGCTCTAGGGCTGACAATGCCACGTCAGAGCTGAGTCCACTGGAGCCCAGGGCTCCAGTGACTTGGGGCTATTCACCCAAATCTCCCACCTCCCACAAACCCTCCCCATCGTGGCCCTCCCCCCTCTAACGCTGGGAATAGGCTGAGCCTTGGGGAGCCTGGTCCCAGCTGACACCAGACAAGTCCCAGTGAGAAACAGGCCCTAATTCCTAACCGGGCATGTGATTAACCCTGGGACAAACCACCCCGAGCCAGGCTAGAGGCCTTCCTGTCTTTGGTCCCACACGAGCTGTTGGCTCAATGCAGGGGGCTGGGGGAGTCTCTGGGCTGTTCAGGTCAGACTGGCAGTTAGATGAGACAGGGGTGTGTGTGTGTTTCCTCCATGATATGTTTAGACTCAAACAAGCAAATGAAGCTCCTTTGGTTCTCAATCTTGCAGCCCTAAATAAAGACACTGTGGTCGGAATGGGGAAGGGTGGTGGCGTAGGGCAGGAAGTGGGGAGCGGTGATGAATATCAGACCTGAGGAGGGGACAGAGCAGCTCAGAGGAAGGTTACAGCGTCTCTGCTGCCTCACCCCTACAGACCCCAGGAGGCCTGGGAGCAGGGAGAGGGTCTGACTGGGGCATTCAACCCTGGGGAGCAGACAGGAGCAGATCAGAGCAGAGTTTCACTTTTGCTGAAGTCAGACAGGGCAGAGGGTGCAGGTGGGAGCAGGGAGTGACTGTGGATTGTTCCCTCCTGACGCTGTCAGGGACAGATGCAGCTGGGCTTTTTCCATCCTGATTGGTTCCCCGCACCACCCTGATGATCCTGTTTCTGTGCCTCTTCCTGCCTGGTGAGTACGCAGGAATCCTGTGCTAATTCATAGCAGGCTGGGAGGAAACAGAATCGAGTGCAGCCCCTGGCCCAGACTGTCAGCAAATCCTCTATAGTGGGAGAAAAATGGGAACAGTGTAAACATTGAGTGTGAGAGTTACTGGGCCAGATCCCCAGCTGGTTTGAAGGAGTGTCACTCCACTGGAGTCAATGCTGGTTTATGCCAGCTGATAATCTGGCCCTATGGAGGACTGAAGGGAAAGGCAGTTGCCAGGTCAGCCAAGGTCTGTCGGTGTGAGGGACCTGCCCTGACCCAGATCTAACGTCCTGCCTGGTTTGCTTCTTCACCAAAACAGGAGTCAGGAATTTATTTCCCTGTCTGTCAAAGGCAGTTTCTGTCTCTGAAAAGGGACCTCAGAAAAGGGGGAGATTTCATCTCCAGCACTAACCACGTGGCACCTTTCTGTTCCCAGCACTGAGTGCCAGCAGCCAGGACACCTGCTCAGCTCCAGGTCAGTCTTTCTGTCTCTCTGTGCCCACACACACTCACCGCTGTATCTAGCTATCATGCCAGAAGGGGGTTGCATTGATAGAAAAGGCTTCTTGTTGCAGAAGATTATTATTAATTATTATTATTACTGTGGCCACCAGATGCTCCTCTCAGGGATCAGGGCCCCATCATGCTAGGTGCTGCACACCCCTATGTGAAGCTCTGGTCCCTGCCCCCGAAGCTCTGACAGTCTCACATCCAACATTATTCCCCCCCCCATTACATAGCTGTGCTGAAATAAAAGCCTGCTCCAGAGACATTGCACAGGCTCCCCCCAGCTCCTCCTGCCCTGCCCCCCAGACAGGTGTCGGTGGCTCTGGGAGCAGATAATGGTTAGGGGCAGCATAGATGAGCACATAAATCTGGCACATTCCCTGTGAAAGGCCATGAGACAAACTGGATGAGACTGGGGTTTGCCATTTTAGAGCCTTCTGCTCTATTCCCACCTCTGCACCCATGACCCTGTACAGCCCTTCGTTGTCCATCCAAGGGGTGAATGATGGTGTCACCTGTACCATGGGGGCATGAGCTCTCAGCTAGTACTAGGGGCTGTGAAGAGCACAGAGAAGTTACTAACACTCAGTGGAAGAGCTGGGCCTAGAGAACAGGGTCTCCTGGCTCATAGCTGAGTGCCATCCCCAGGCTCCAGGATGCCATGTGGGGAGGCCGTGTGGGGAGTACATCTTATACAAAGGGTGACAGGGCTGCCAAATGCCCGTGGAGTGTGTGACACTTGGCAGATCTGACAGAGCCAGTCAACAAGCTCTTTGGGAAGGTTTCCATTTGGGGAACAGTCATGTCCCATTTGACTAGTGTAGGGGGCTGGGCTCAGCCATTGCAGCCGCGTTTCTCACACACTGAGTGTCACCTGGAGGAAAAGACGGTTACTCACCGTTGTAACTGTTGTTCTTCGAGATGTGTTGCTCATATCCATTCCATGTAGGTGTGCGCGTGCCACGTGCACGTTCGTCGGAAGACTTTTACCCTAGCAACTCAGTGGGTCGGCTGGGCGCCCCCTGGAGTGGCGCCACCATGGCCGCGGATATATACCCCAGCCGACCCACCCACTCCTCAGTTCCTTCTTGCTGGCTACTCCGACAGTGGGGAAGGAGGGTGGGTTTGGAATGGATATGAGCAACACATCTCGAAGAACAACAGTTACAACGGTGAGTAACCGTCTTTTCTTCTTCGAGTGATTGCTCATATCCATTCCATGTAGGTGATTCCAAAGCCTTACCTAGGCGGTGGGGTCAGAGTGAGACGTGGCGGAATGTAAAACAGCCGAGCCAAAGGCCGCATCATCTCTAGACTGCTGCACGAGAGCGTAGTGCAAAGCAAACATATGGACCGATGACCAGGTCGCTGCACGGCATATCTCCTGGACTGGTACGTGCGCCAGGAAGGCGGCTGAAGACGCCTGAGCCCTGGTAGAATGGGCAGTGAGGTGGCCCGCTGGGACATGGGCTAAGGCATAGCACGTGTGGATGCATGCTGTCAGCCACGAGGAGATCCGCTGAGTGGAAATGGGAAGGCCTTTCATGCGGTCCGCTATGGCCACAAAGAGCTGGGGGACTTACGAAAGGGCCTTGTGCGATCAATATAAAATGCAAGCGCCCTGCGGACATCCAGGGAGTGTAATCGCTGCTCCCATGGAGATGAATGAGGTTTGGGGTAAAAAACAGGGAGGGAGATGTCCTGACTGGTGTGGAAGGTCGAGACCACCTTAGGGAGAAAAGCAGGATGTGGCCACAATTGAACTTTGTCCTTGTGAAAGACAGTGTAAGGAGGGTCTACAGTGAGAGCTCGGATCTCAGAGACCCTCCGAGCCGAAGTAATGGCCACCAGGAAAACTGTCTTCCATGACAGGTATAGGAGAGAACAGGTTGCCATCGGCTCAAAAGGCGGACCCATGAGCCTGTTGAGTACCAAGTTCAGGTCCCAGGTAGGGGCGGGGTGATGGATCTGGGGGTAGAGATGTTCCAGCCCTTTACGGAACCTAGCGACCACCGGGTGAGAAAACACCGAGTGCCCACCTTCGCCCGGATGAAAAGCGGATATGGCCGCTAAGTGGACCTTCAGGGACGATATGGCCAGGCCCTGTTCTTTAAGGTGCCATAGGTAGTCCAGGATAACTGCCACGGAGACCGCCGTGGGCGCAAGAGCCCGTGAGACACACCAGAGCGAGAAACGCTTCCACTTGGCCAAGTATGTGGAGCGAGTGGAAGGTTTCCTGCTGCTGAGCAGGATATGCTGCACAGGTGCGGAGCAGCGTAGCTCTGAGGCGTCTAGCCACGCAGGAGCCACGCCGTGAGGTGGAGAGCCTGGAGGTCCGGATGGCGGAGACTGCCGTGTTCCTGAGTTATAAGGTCCGGGCAGAGGGGGAGGGTGATCAGCAGGGACACAGAGAGGCTGAGCAGCGTGGTGTACCAGGGTTGCCTGGGCCATGCCGGAGCAATCAGGATCAGACGAGCCCTGTCCTGACGGAGCTTCAGCAGAACTTTGTGGACTAGTGGGAACGGGGGAAACGCATAGCACAGTTGGGGAGTAGATGGGATGAGAAATGCGTCCAAGATCGACCCTGGTGAGTGCCCCTGGAACGAGCAGAACATTTGGCATTTCCTGTTCGCACGCGTCATGAAGAGATCCACCTGGGGAAAGCCCCACTTGCGGAAAATGGTGTGGATAATGTCTGGTCTTATGGACCACTCGTGGCACAGGAAGGATCTGCTCAACCGATCCGCGAGAGTGTTTCGAACTCCTGGGAGAAAGGATGCCACCAGGTCAATCGTATGTGCTATGCAGAAGTCCCATAACTGGATGGCTTCTCGGCAAAGGGGGGAAGAGCGGGCCCCGCCCTGTTTGTTGATGTAGTACATGGCCGTTGTGTTGTCCGTGAAGACGGAGACACAACGGCTGGACAGAAGCCTGCTGAACGCCTGACATGCGAGGCAGACCGCTCTGAGTTCCCGAACGTTTATGTGGAGCGAGAGCTCCTCTAATGACCACAGGCCCTGTGTGCGCAGTTGGCCCAGGTGGGCTCCCCAGCCGAGGGAAGACGCATCTGTCGTTAGAGACAACGTGGGCTGGGGCGGGTGAAAGGGCAACCCTGCACACACCACGGAGGGGTTCAGCCACCAATCGAGGGAGTGAAGCACACTCGGCGGCACAGTGACCAAGGTGTCTATTGAGTCTCTGGCCAGACGGTACACCGAGTGGAGCCACATCTGAAAGGGGTGGAGCCGGAGCCTGGCATACTTGGTGACGTATGTACACGCAGCCATGTGCCCCAGCAGAGTGAGGCCAGTGCGGACCGAGGTCGTGGGGAAGGTCTGAAGGCTGCGGATGACGGCCGTTAACTCCAGGAACCTCGGCTGAGGAAGACAGGCCTTGGCCAGAGTGGAATCCAAGGTCGCACCTATAAAGTCCAGCCTCTGCGTGGGAACCAGGGTGGATTTGTCCACGTTGAGCAGCAGGCCGAGGCTCGTGAACAGGTCCTGTGCCACTCGCACATGCTCCCTGACTTGTTCCCTGGAAGCCCCTTTCAGGAGCCAGTCGTCCAGGTAGGGGAACACGTGGAGCCCTTGGCGCCGGAGGTGGGCGGCTACCACTGCCATGCACTTTGTGAACACTCGAGGTGCTGTGGAGAGGCCGAAGGGAAGGACTGCGAACTGGAAGTGTCGATGGCCCGCCACAAAGCGGAGGAATTGTCTGTGCGGAGGGAATATGGCTATATGAAAATAAGCGTCTTTCATGTCAAGGGCAGCATACCAGTCCCCAGAGTCCAAGGAGGGGATGATGGTCCCTAGGGAGACCATCCGGAACTTTAACTTCAAAAGGAAATTGTTGAGGCCACGGAGGTCGAGGATCAGCCTGAGACCTCCTTTTGACTTCGGGATTAGGAAGTAATGGGAGTAAAATCCTCTGCCCCAATCTTTCTTTGGTACCTCCTCCACTGCTCCGATGCTGAGGAGCGTCTGCACCTCTTGCAAGAGGAATTGCTCGTGAGAGGGGTCCCTGAAGAGGGACTGGGAGGGAGGATGGAAAGGCGGGGTGGAAGCAAACTGGAGGTGGTATCCGTGCTTCACGGTGTGCAGGACCCAGACATCTGTGGTCAAGAGGGACCACACAGGGAAAAAATAAGAGAGGCGGTTGGAGAACAGGGGGGAAGGATCCCGAACTGGGAAAGGTATGCTGTCCCTGGGCGTGCCTTCAAAAGGACGTCTTCGGGTCCGGCTGCGGCTTCGAGGCACCGCGATTTTGGCCTGATTGAGGGCCGGAATAGAGCCTGCGGCCTCCTCGTCCTCGGCGTCTGCTAAAGTCTTGTCCACGTCTAGGGACAGAGTAGGGACGGAAGTGTTGAGGGCGGTAAGTGCGGCGCTGGGTGACAGGTGTATGCATACCTAGGTTACGCATAGTAACCCGATTGTCCTTCAGGCTCTGAAGCCTAGAGTCAGTTTTCTCCGAAAATAGATCTTTTCCCTCAAAGGGCAAATCTTGAATGCTGTACTGGAGTTCAGGTGGAAGGTTGGAAGCCTGCAACCAAGAAATGCGCCTCATGGTAACACCTGCTGCCAAGGTTCGGGCTGCAGAGTCAGCCGCATCCAAGGAGGCCTGCAAGGACGTTCTAGCCACCTTCTTTCCTTCCTCCAGGAAGGCCTTGTACTCCTGGCGAGAATCCGGGGGAAGCAACTCTCGGAACTTCGCCATCTCCATCCAGGTATTATAGTCATAACGACTCAGTAGCGCATGCTGATTGGCAACTCAGAGTTGCAAGGCGCCCGCCGAGTAAACTTTACAGCCCAGGAGGTCCATCCTTCTGGCCTCTTTGGACTTCAGCACAGGGGCCGGTTGACCATGGCGCTCCTTGTCATTCACCAACTGGACGACTAGGGAGGAGGGTGCACGTAAAGGTACTCATACCCCCTGGATGGCACCATATATTTCTGCTCAACCCCCTTAGCCGTCGGTGGAATTGATGCAGGCGATTGCCAAAGGGTATCTGCCTTGGTCTAGATCGTCTTAATGAATGGCAGGGCCACTCTCGTGGGTGCGTCCGCCGCCAAGATGCTGCACACAGGGTCCTCGACCTCTGGGACCTCCTCTACCTGCAAGTTGATATTTAGGGCAATCCGCCTAAGATGGTCCTGATGGGAAGCAAGGTCGACTGGGGGTGGACTCGAGGATGACGCGCCCGCCACTGCCTCATCTGGCGAAGAGGAGGATGATACCCCGGGGGCCAGGACATCCGGCATCTGTTCCTCGATCTGAGGCTCCTGCTCAGGAGGCACCGGGGAGGCAACTGGAGGCGGTAACTGGGCGTCTCCGCCTGCAGGTGGAGGGCGAGTAATTGTGGCCTCGGGGGCCCGACGGTCAGAGGTGGCGGCCCGTGATGGAGCAAGTGGAGCACCTTGGGCCTGATGGTACGCCCAAGGTGTCCAAAAGGGCCACTGCTGGCTATTCCGCGTTTCAGGCTGCGGTTCCTGAAACAGGCCCTCCGGTACATCTGCCTCCGGGTCTTGGGAATAGTAGCTCCCCATGTGCGAGGAAGCCGAGGGATGCCTGAATGGCCATGGTGGGGCAGATAGGCCTTCAGCCGACGTTCCCACCGACTTGGTACTTTTCCGCACCGGGGAACGGTGCCGTGAGAAACTGCGGTGCGAACGGGACCGGGACCTGCGACCGGCTTGGTGCCGGGAGGTCGACCTGGGCCTGGTGTATCGGCGCCTGGAGCAGCTTCTAGAGGAACGGTGCCGTGACCGGTGCCGAGACCTCGACCGGTGCCGGGAGAAGTACGATGGCGACTGGGATCTAGAGTGGTGCTGCTAGTCCGACCGGCGCCGTGTCGAGGAGCGGTGCCGGGACTGTGAGCGGCGGGAGGAGCGAGACCTGTGCCGGGACCTGGAACGACGGCGGGACCGCGACTGGGAGCGGTGCCGGGCGCTGGAGGAGGCAGGATGGATCAGCGCCG
Source organism: Mauremys reevesii (assembly GCF_016161935.1). Taxonomy (NCBI): domain Eukaryota; kingdom Metazoa; phylum Chordata; order Testudines; family Geoemydidae; genus Mauremys; species Mauremys reevesii. The sequence continues at coordinate 212,671 of NW_024100912.1, forward strand.
GCTTCCCCATCGATTGGACAGCCCGCACCGGCGGTGCCGGGGGCGGTGGCGGTGCCGCATCTGAGAGCGCTATTAGGTCCTTAGCCACCTCGCAGACCTCCGGCGTAGAAGGCACCATCAACTCAACCACGGCAGGTGCCGGGGACACAGGAGCCGGACTCAACGGACCCTGGGGAGCCGGAGTCGACGGCAACGGCTCAGGTGGTAGCACGGTGGTTGCAGGCACTGTGCGGTGCGGTGGAGCCGCGTTTGCGCCGCACCGCGGGCGGTGCTGGGGCGACAGGGGTCTTAGAAGTCTTCGATCTAGGAGACAGCGAGCGCCTCTGGCCTGATTTAGGCACTGACAACGTTCGGTGCCGAGAAGGAGCAGGTGCAACGGTGCGGCCTGGTGCCGAAGACGAGCTCTTTGCATCCGACGAAGGTGCACTCGGTGCTGAAGACGGAGGGGTTCGAGCCGCCTCCATGAGGAGCTATTTTAGTCTAATGTCCCTCTCCTTCTTTGTCCGAGGCTTGAAAGACTTGCAAATCACGCACTTAGAGGATAAGTCGACTCCCGAGGCACTTTAAACAGGAGTCATGCGGATCTCCCGTAGGCATCGGGCGATGACAAGCCGAACACGGCTTGAATCCCGGGGAACCGGGCATGAGCGCCGGCCCCGGTGCGGGGAGGGCAAGAGCCCCGAACCCGACTAAACGTATTAAACTCTAATATAACAACTACAGAAACAACTACTAACTAACTTTTAAACTGATTTGAACTATATACAGGAAATCTATGAGAACGCTAGGGAGGTGAAGGTCAGCTAAGCTGCACTCCGCTGTTCCAACGACCGACACGGGCGGTAAGAAGGAACTGAGGTGGGTGGGTCGGCTGGGGTATATATCCGCGGCCATGGTGGCGCCACTCCAGGGGCGCGCCCAGCCGACCACTGAGTTGCTAGGGTAAAAGTCTTCCGACGAACGTGCACGCGGCGCGCACACACCTACATGGAATGGATATGAGCAATCACTCGAAGAAGAACTAACAGTCCCAGATTCTCCTTGTCCCCATTGCACAGGCCAAGTGAGCAGCAGTGGAGAGGAGTCAGACCCCACAGCTCACGGAGACGCTCTTGGGCCAGACCACGGGGATCTGAGCCCGGCTCTGTCCCCCCAGCTCTCCCCTCGCTGCATAGAGACGTTGGGCCAAACTCACCCCTGGGGTAACTCCTCTGCCTGCAGCACTTACACCGGGGGGAGACCCAGCTCTCTGCAGTGAAACCCGGCCTGCGCAGAGGGGCCAGCCCCAGGGCCAGGCAGCACTTAACTCCCCTGAACCCTCAGCACTGGGCGTGAGCAGGGCCCAGGCCTGGTGCTGCCCTAGGCACGGGGCGGCTGGGGATTGTCGCCCGTGCACACAGCCTATCACACAACCCGCTCTGCCCACCAGGCAAGCCCCGGGCTGTCTGAAGGGTGCAGGGGTCTCTAGCACATTCAGATCCACGAGGTTGCTCTGCAGACAAGTTCCCTCGGGAGGCGAGAAAATCCTGGCTCAGGGCTTCCTGGGACATTTTCACCCCCGTGGGGCTTTGACCTCAGTGCCAGGGATCAATTAAATGATGGAGTGAGGAAACTCAGTGTGAAACTCAGAGCAAGAGAGAGAGTCCAGGGACCAACTCCTCGGCTGGTGCAAACTGGCAGAGCCCTATGAACTCCAATGGAAGGATACCAATTTACACCCACTGGGGATCTGCCCGCAGTGGCTGGCAGAACTGCTCTTTCTGTCACTGGGAGGCACGTCCCTGTGGAGGCCGCAGGCGTCTCTCCCACACGGTGCAATTCTCTTTGCCCTTGTCACACAGGCAGCACAAGAAGTAGCGGAGGAGGGGCGGAGCCGACCCACACCGGTAACGGGCTATTGCTCTGTCACACCCTGATTATCAGAGCCTGGCTCTGTGCCCCAGCTCTGACCTCAGGGCATCAAGTCGGGGCCAAACTTATCCCAGGGCAGGTAACTCCTCCACCTGCAACAGAGTCACTCCCAGATGGGCTGGGCTCTGCCGGTGCAATTCCCCCAGGGCAGAGGGGCAGCACAGCCTTAGGGCATTGCTTATGTCCCATGTTCACCCTCTCCTTAGCACACAGCAGGTTCAAAGGCCTCGTGCTGCCCTCTGCACAGGGCGGGTCACCCCCATGTGAACTGCCAGCCACTCTGGAGAGGGGCGATAGGGTCTGGGCTGCTGTGTCTGCTGCTGGCTCCTGAGAGGCCTTTGCTCCAAATCCCAGTGCAGCCTGAGCAATCCTGGGCCGTTCCCTGCTCCTTCAACCCCTCACTCCTGGGGACATCAGGGGTCACTTTCCATAAGACTCAGTGAGATCCACGCACTGAGGACTTGCCGGTGGCTGCTTGGAGAAGCCGTTCACAGCGAGGTTCTTTCCTAGGGCTGGATCTAAAGCTAAAGCTGTTGGGAATTACAATTCCATCTGTCGTAGTGGTTCTGGCTGTGGTGCTTTATCTGCTGGGAAAGAAAGGTGGGTGTGACGGTGAGGACTCTGAACCCAGTGTGTCTGGGATGGGTGGAGAGAGATTATCAAAGACACAGTGAAATCTTATTTCTATGACGCTGGCTGGGGAGAAAGATCAAAGAGATGATTAAATGGATTATTATTGTGATTAATTATTTGTAGTGTGGTAGTGCCCTGGAGCTCCAGATGGATCACAGCCCCACTGTGTTTGGCGCTGTAAATTAATTATTAGATGTGTTACTGGAGCCACAACCAGGGATCGGACCCTTACTGTGTCCAGCACTGAATAGATCAGTAATAAAGGGTAATAAATGGTCATATCTAAGACTCAGTGAGGGGCGTGTGTCTGGATGGAATATAGACCTGCAGGTACCTAGCTGCAGTTCAGGAAGGCATCCCCTCGTCAGGAAGGGCCCTTATGCCTGTGCCCGTGTGTTAGTGCTTTACTGAATCAGGGCCGAACAGCTCTGAAAACAGAGCTCTGGACACAGCTCTGCCCTGCCAACCTTTCCTCACACAGCGTCCCCAGCCCCAAGCTTTCACAGCACTCGAGTCACCCCAGCAATCTCGAGATTGGCTTAAAACTCATGGGATTTCCAACAAGTCACCAGTGTGGGGGTCTCTGTATTTGCCTGGGGGATTTGATCTTAAAGGTGGGGTCTCTCAAATCACATTTTCAAGCTTTTCTCCCAAACACAAGGGTTATAACATTTTTTTTTTTAATGAAAGCCGAGTTTCTCACTAACTCCCCTGACTCTCAGACCTGGGGATTTACATAGAATATGAAATGCTGTGAGACTCACACTATAATTGTGAGACACAAGTGTCAAGTTTCTAATCAGCCAGGGGGGTGCTCCCTTCCGGCTCTGCCCAGACCCCACCCCCACCCTGCTTCTTTCCACCTCCACCCCGCCTCTTCCCGCTCCTACCCCCTCCCCAGAGCACGCTGCTCCCTCACTCCTCCCCCTCCCCCCAGCGCTTCCTAATGCCCCAATATAGCTGATCTGTGCCAGTCAGTAGGCACTGAGAGGGAGGGGAAAGCACTGATGTGCGGGGCCTACCGGCAGGCATGAAGCACTTCGGGGAGAGAAAGGCGTTGATAGGGGGCTGTCAGTTGGTGCCTGTGTTGGGAGAATTGGGGACACGGCTCCCAGGGGCAGTCAGTGGGCTGGTGAAGGAGAGAGCTGGGCTAGGCCGTGGCAACAGGGCTCTACATCAATGTGATGATGAACTGGGGCCATGTCACTTAGTTTCCATCTCTCTCTCTCTCTCTCTCTCTCTCTCCCTGTGCCCACAATGAATCGTGTCCACTTCTCTGATCACATTGTCTCACTGCCTCCAGTTGTGTCTCTCCTGCGGAATCAAAGGTAGGAGGAAATTGTTCCCTCTCCCATTGAGTTTTCTTTCTGGGTCTCTCCTCCCTGCCTCACAGAAGAGCTGGCAGTCGCTCCAGCATCTCGGCTGAGCTCAGCTTTCAGTCTATTTGTTATGGAGGAATTTTTGAAAGGCCCAGAGCAGGACGAACTCCCTGGTTGGGATGGGATCTGGGATTAGGAGAAGATGCTTTAAGGAAGGGGTTTGCCAGCAGCGTGTTCCCATTGAATTCACCAGCAGCAGAGTGAGCACATTTCAAAGTTGGTCCTGAGTGTGTGAAAGAATGAAAGTGACCCTGTTTTACACTCAGGGGAGATCGGGGCTGGTTGGCCACAAAGCGGCACCGACTGACCCAGCCAGTTCCCTAGAACCGGGTCTGTTTTTCTGGGGTGGGGCTGGGAGAGGCCAGGCCTGACCAGGAACCAAGAGTCTCCTGTCCCTTCAGCTGCAGTGGGTAACACCCAATGTTAGCTTCATCGGCTGCAGCCGGTTTAGCGCCAGGCTCGATGCGTGCACACATAGACTCGCCCCAAAACACCCACAGCGGGATCCCTCGCAGCAGGTGTGATTTCGATGCAGGTCTGCGCATGGGGTGGCCGTAGCTGGGGATAGCTGGGAAGCAGGGGCACCTGTAGGGATTGAGAGCACGGTGTATGTGTGAACAACGCGATGGGCAGCATGGCCCAGGGGGACCAGCTCATTGTGCCCCAGGCTGCCCCCAGTGCCGGGGGAGCTGCTAAGTGCTGCTGGCTCGCTGTGTGCCCACCACCCAGTCAGGGGGCTCTGGGGGACCCCTCCCCCACCCACCACACACAGAAGACCCTGCAGGGACCCCTCAGACAGTCTGTAAGGGTCGCTCCCCATTGCTCTGCAGCCAGAACCTGCCACTCAGGTTCCCTCTGAATCCTGCTCTGTCTCTTCTGCAGCCCTCTGGGCCAGCTGCCGCCCTTTTGAGGGACATGGGGCCCATACGCTTGTTTTAAACCCTGCCTGGCCCATGATGGCCTCATGGCCCCAGAGCTCAAAGCCGATTTTTCAGCTGCACATTGCCCCAAGAGGGACTCCAGGAAATCTACACAGCCCCAGTCCAGATGGGCATGATAGAGAGAGGGGAAAAGCCAGGGAGTCCATGGGATGACCAGCTGGACACACCTGGCTTCCCAGTGCAGTGACTCTTCCAATAAAGCTTGTGGGGGCAGGGGCAGGGGACAGGAAGGACATGACACACAGAGCATCAGTACAGGGAGCCCCTCCCTGACACTAGCTGTGCCCTGCCTGCCTCCTGCGTCCCTCCCACCTGTACAGCTCTAAGCAGCTGTCTCTCCCCAAACATTCCCTCCCTCCCTTCTCCTGCCATATGACCAGCCTCTGCCCCCAAACACTCCACCCTGCCCCCCTGGGATGTGGAAGCTGGTTAGCAGACAGGGCAAGAAGTAAAGAGGCTGGGGACATGAAGTTGAGTTTCCACCCTGGGCAAAGACTTTACAGTTGAGCCTTAATGATGAATGTTCAGATTTCCAGCACTGACACATTGTGAGCAGATGTGGGCCAAAAATCCAGTTTTATTTGGGCAAAAAATATGCTAAGAAACTGAGTGTGAGCTGAATGGAGATGTACGGTCCTAGCAGGAGAACCAGCCATGGGGAGAAATCTACTCACAGCCAGATCTCTGAAAACAGAGAGAAAACACATGGCATCACTGACCCCCCTGTCCTTGTTACTCCCCACAGGAAACGAGTCCAGCTCAGCACCAGTAACACTCCTGAAGTTCATATTGAATGTAAGAGCTTTTGGAAAGTATTGGGGTTACTGGAGTCAGGTAAACATGAGGGAGAAATGTGGGGACTGGGAATAAATGTGTTAATTGGTGGGAGATGGACAGATCCCAGATCAGACTTTCTGGCCAGCCAAGAGTTAGAACAACAAACTGCCTGTGATTAAAGTGGATGAGGAGAAAGAGTTCTTGGGGCACCAGGGCTCGTGCATCTGAGACCCTAAGGTTCCTTTGTCCCACCCTTTGCCTGTAATCCCCAGTCCTGCATTGCCGTGGCTTAGGGGACTGAGCCAAAGTGTTACCACTTCCTGTCCTTCATGGAGAGTGCACATCCCGGGGAAAGCTTCCATTGGAATGTGTCCCACCGCCTTCCCTGGGAGCCGGGTCTGGTGCTGAGCAGTCCTTCCCGCACTGTGCAAATGTGGACCAGGATGTGACAGCACAGCAGTGAGTCCCAACAGACTGTGGCCTGGTGCCCAATAGGTGATACCCATTGGCTGTATTGCGAGGCCCAAGGCTGAAGGCTGAGATATGTACATGGGGGATTGCAGTGGGGCAGTCGATCTGCTCCAGTCAGAAAGGGGTTAAAAGCACCCGAGGGAGGCTGGCTGAGTAGTCAGCCACAGATGTGGCTGCATCCAATTAGGGCACATCTGGCCCTGATAAAAGGGAAAGCTGAGTGAGGTGAAGGAGACTCTTGCTCCAGCTGGAGCGCAGAGGGGCCCAGACTGCCTGGAAGGGAAGCAGGGTACCTGAGACAGAGCAGTGCAGGAGAAGGGCAGGCAGAGCTCAGGAGCTCTGGCTTAGTGACTCACCAGGCTGAGGCCTTGCTAAAGGCCAGGGGAGGTACTAGGGCTGCAGGGAGGCAGCTGGGGCTACAGAGGCAGAAGGTCCAACCCCCTTGTCAGTGATTAGGGGACATTACAGACTGTGGTTTGCCCCTGAGAGAAGGGGATAGATGATGACTGGCACTAGCCACTGAGGCAAGGTGAGTATAGGGGGTTGGAGTTAGGGGAGACCCAGAGTATGGGGGCACTGCTGTGGGGCTGCTCCCCAAGGTAAGGGGCACCAGGGTCTGGGAGGTACATGGGACCAGAGGTGGTGGAGATAACAGGACAGGTAACATAGGGGGAGGGGATATTTTTGTGCCAGGGTTTGTAAGGTTGAATGTATAAATAGAGAAAACACTTGTTTAAAACCCTTCTAAATGTGTAAAGTGCTTAGAGGTGCTGAGGAGGAGTTCGTGTCACAGACCAGATGGAGATTTTGCCCCCTAGGAAGCACAGTCACACACAACCTGCTGGGCCTGTTCCACTTCATTATAAATTAACCCAACGAATCACTAAATCCTCAACAGAAAGAACGAGGAGTACTTGTGGCACCTTAGAGACTAACAAATTTATCTGAGCATAAACTTTCATGGGCTAAAGCCCACTTCATCAGATGCATGCAGTGGAAAATACAGTAGGAAAATATATGTGTGTGTGTGTGTGTGTGTGTGTGTGTGTGTGTGTGTGTGTGTGTGTGTATATAGATAGATATACGCACACAGAGAACATGAAAAAATGGGAGTGGCCATACCAACTCTTAACAAGACCAATAGATTAAGATGAGCAATTATCAGCAGGAGAAAAAAACTTTTGTAGTGATAATCAAGATGGCCCATTTCAAACAGTTGACAAGAAGGTGTGAGTAACAGTGTGTGTGTGTGTATATGTATATATATATAATCTTCCTACTGTATTTTCCACTGCATGCATCTGATGAAGTGGGCTCATTCTTTCTGCTGATACAGACTAACATGGCTACCACTCTGAAACCTAAATCCACAACCTAGTTTGAGAATAGGGTTTTGGGGTTTTTTTCTGTGAAACATTTTGATTAAAAAAAATTTCTTTAGTTTTTCTCAATATTTTCTATGGAAAATTTCAACTTTTCAGTGAAATATCAAAAAATGAAATAGTTCAACTGAAAAAGGAAATATTTTGATTCAAAATGGTGCAAGAGTGCCTTGTTGGAGTTGTAGTTCAGGTGCCTCCTGCTCCTGGTCTCCTCTTTGAGCCGGGCTCTCTGGCTCTCCCAGGATGCACCATTTTCTCCCCTCTTGGTGATGGTAGGCAGTTCATCATAGAAGTCCCTGGCTGTGGTGCATCATGGGAGATGAAATCCAGCCACACAGCCCTGCCTGTGGAGAAGAATATCAGCACAAGGCCATTGAACTACAAGTCCCATGCAGCAGCTTGGTGGTATTTTGAATCAGAATATTTCTGGGTTTGACCAAAATATTTCAGTATTGGTACACTCATTTATTCAGAGCTGACTCTGTTTCTGACAAAATAGCTCTGATGAACATCCAGACAATTTCTATTGAACATCTTCAGTAGCCATATAAATCCTTCTGTTCTTGTATCCCCTAGCAACCCTACTCAGGGTCTGGCTCCATTGTGCTCAGTGCTGCCCATGGGGGAGCCCTGCCCTGGCTGAGAGAGAGGAGGGAGCAGTGGGGTTATGATTCATGTTCATCGAGGTGCCATCCCTTAAGGGCATTTACATCCAGGTGACTGTGTGTAACTGTCATTCTCTCCCCAGATGCCTCAATGAAGTGGCTGAGATGCTCCAGGGTGAGTCGCAGCTTTTATTAATGACAAAGTGAAGTGATAGAAAAGAGCGATTGGTTTGCCTATTCCAGCTTGGCAGTGACCCATGGGCTTAGAATGTGGATTTAGTCAGGATTCCCAGGCTTCAGGTTGCGTCTGTTACCACATCTCACTGCTGGGGCCTCAGATAACAGAGGAGGTAGCTGCCTCCCATAGCTGCTGTTAGCCTGGAGAGTCAGGCCCTGCCCCGCCATGGACAGACACACATCCAGGTAAGGGGAAAACATCCTTCCCAAACTCCACGCCACAGCGATAGGGGAGATTCCTCCATGGACTGAATATCTATCTGGCTCAGAGGGGCTTTCCCCCCACCAGCCTCTGCAGTCAGATAAACCACCAAGGCAGAGATGTTCAAGGTTAAATGTTCCTACTAAAACTCCTGGGAACTGGACATTCAAAGCTCCTAGGTGGGTTTGAAAATCTCCTTCGAAATGTTACCCATCTGGGAATCGGCTCTTGTGAGACGGATCCTATTAGTGAAACTCCAGCACCACCACAGGCCTCCCACAGGGGAAAGAAGACAGGCAAGGGATGAAATCCTGGGAGGTTCCCATTGACTTCAGTGAGGGCACGATTTCCCCCAATGAGTTCGCATGCGATGTAGGTGTCAATGGGGTGTGCACAGGCTCACACTCATAGAATCATAGAATCATAGATCAGAAGGGACCAATATGATCATCTAGTCTGACCTCCTGCAAGATGCAGGCCACATTAGCCGATCTCCCCACTCCATTGTAGCGACCCTGCCCCATGCTTCGGAGGAAGGCGAAAAACCTCCAGGGCCACAGCCAATCTACCCTGGAGGAAAATTCCTTCCCGACCCCAAATATGGTGGTCAGCTGAACCCCGAGCATGCGGGCAAGACTCTCCAGCCATACCCTCTGGAAAAAGGTTAAGAATAAGATATCATTGACCCATTGTACTATTTACCAGTGTGGCACTTAATTAACCTATTGACTAAGCCCGGTATCCTATCATACCATCTCCTCCATAAACTTATCTAGCTTAGTCTTAAAGTCATGGAGGTCCTTCGCCCCCACTGTTTCCCTCGGTAGGCTGTTCCAGTATTGCACTCCCCTGATAGTTACAAACCTTCGTCTAATTTCTAGCCTAAATTTCCTAACTGACAATTTATATCCGTTTGTCCTCGTGTCCACATTAGCACTGAGCTGAAATAATTCCTCTCCTTCCCTGGTATTTATCCCTCTGATATATTTAAAGAGTGTAATCATATCTCCTCTTATCCTTCTTTTGGTTAAGGAAAACAAACCGAGCTCCTCAAGTCTCCTTTCATATGACAGGCCTTCCATTCCTCGGACCATTCTAGTGGCCCTTCTTTGTACCTGTTCCAGTTTGAATTCATCCTTCTTAAACATGGGAGACCAAAACTGCACACAATACTCCAAATGAGGTCTCACCAACGCCTTATATAACGGGACTAGCACTTCCTTATCCCTACTAGAAATACCTCGCCTAATGCATCCCAATACCGCATTTGCTTTCTTAACGCCACATCACATTGCCTGCTCATGGTCATCCTACGATCAACCAGGACTCCTAGGTCCTTCTCCTCCTCCGTTACTTGCAACTGGTGCGTCCTAGCTTATAACTAAAATTCTTGTTAGTCATCCCTAAATGCATAACCTTACACTTCTCACTATTGAATTTCATCCTGTTACTAATACTCCAGCTTACAAGGTCATCCAAATCTCCCTGGAGGATATCCCGATCCTTTTCCGAATTGGCAATACCTCCCAACTTGGTGTCGTCCGCAAACTTTATCAGCCCACTCCTACTCTTGGTTCCCAGGTCAGCAATAAATAGATTGAATAAAATTGGACCCAAAACCGAACCTTGAGGAACTCCACTAGTGACCCCCCTCCAACCTGACAGTTCCCCCTTCAATACTACCCTCTGCAGTCTCCCCTTTAACCAGCTCCTTATCCACCTCTGGATTTTCATTTCAATCCCCATCCTTTCCAATTTAACCAGTAATTCCTCATGCGGTACCGTATCAAACGCCTTACTGAAATCTAGATATATTAGATCCACTGCATTTCCCTTGTCTAAAAAATCTGTTACTTTCTCAAAGAAAGTGATCAGGTTGGTTTGGCACGATCTACCTTTCGTAAATCCATGCTGTAAACTATCCCAGTTGCCATCGGCCTCCTGCTCCGTAACCACTCTCTCTTTTAAAATTTTTTCCATGACTTTGCATACTACAGATGTTAAACTAACAGGCCTGTAGTTACCCGGGTCACTTTTTTTCCCCTTCTTGAATATAGGAACTACATTAGCTAATCTCCAGTCCAACGGTACAATCCCCGAATTTAGAGATTTATTAAAAATCATCGCTAACGGGCTAGCAATATCACTCGCTAGTTCCCTTAATATTCTAGGATGAAGATTATCCGGGCCCCCCGATTTACTTCCGTTAAGCTGTTCAAGTTTGGCTTTCACCTCCGATACCATAATGTCTACCCCCATATCCTCATTCCCATCGGTCCCTGTATCACTATTCCTTAGCCCTTCATTAGCCTCATTGAAGACCGAGGCAAAATATTCGTTCAGATATTGTGCCATTCCAAGATTATCCCTAATCTCCACTCCGTTCAAAGTTTTAAGCGGTCCCACTTCTTCTTTCTTGGTTTTCTTCCTATTTATATGGCTAAAAAACCTTTTGCTATTGGTTTTAATCCCTTCACTAAGTCCATCTCCACCCGTCGTTTTGCCTTTCTCACTGCTTCCCTACACCCTCTGACCTCAATAAGGTAGGTTTCTTTGCTGATCCCTCCCATTTTCCAGTCCTTGTACGCTTTCTGTTTTTCTTAATGACCCTCTGAGACGCGTGCTCATCCAGCTCGGTCTAAAACTGCTACCTACGAGCCGTTTTCCCTTTCTTGGGATACATGCCTCTGACATCTCCTGCAACTTCAACCTGAAGTAACCCCAGGCGTCATCTGCCCTTAGATCCCTAAATATGTTAGGCCAGTCTACTTCCCTAACTAGTCGCCTTAGTTTAGTAAAGTTAGCCCTTTTGAAATCATAAACCCTAGTCTCAGATGCACTATTGATTATCCTCTCATTTATTTTGAAACGAATTAGCTCATGATCACTCGAGCCAAGGTTGTCCCCTACAACTATTTCCTCAACAAGGTCCTCGTTGCTCACCAAAACCAGATCTAAAATGGCATCCCCCCTCGTCGGTTCAGCAATCACTTGATGAAGGAATTCATCAGCTATCACGTCTAGGAAAAGCTGAGCCCTATTATTGTTACTAGCATTTGTTTCCCAATCTATATCCGGGAAGTTAAAATCCCCCATGATCAAGCAGTTCCTATTAGTGTTTACCTCCTTAAAAACATTAAAGAGCTCTCTATCCGTCTCTAGGGTAGATCCCGGCGGTCTATAGCACACCCCAATCACTATCCCGGGTGAGGCTCTAGTAGTTTTCTTCCCCAATGTGACCATTGCCCAGACAGACTCCGTATTATCCATTGCATTGCTAGTTATTTCATTACATTTCACCTCATTATTGATATACAATGCTACTCCCCCCCCTTTACCTTTGCATCGGTCTTTCCTAAACAGCACATACCCTTCCATACCTGTACTCCAGTCATGACTACCGTTCCACCATGTTTCGGTTATTCCTACGATATCCGGCTTCAATTCTCGGACCAAGAGCTCCAGTTCCTCCATTTTATTACCTAAGCTTCTTGCATTGGTGAACAAACATCCTAATTTTTGCTGTTGGGCTCCTCTCACTCTTTTCACCCAACTCGGTAGGGACACAGTACTACCAGCATGACCTGTAGATCTAGTATCCGTCCCCCCCCTCTTCCTTACACCTGCCTGCCCCCCTCTGGCTATATCTGTTGTTATCTTGTTGTTCTCGCTCCCAATGTATAAATTTGGCGTGGAGAGCACCAGGACCTCTCCCAACCGTCTCCCCTCAGTGTCTAGTTTAAAGCTCTTTTAATCAGGTGAGCCAACCTCCCTCCTAGAAGTCTACTTCCTTCCCTACTTAGGTGGAGCCCATCCCGTGAGAACAGTTGTCTGTCCCCAAAAGCCTCCCAGTGCCCATACATCCCACAGGTAGGATCCCACTGAAGATCACCTGAGCCTCAATTTCCTTGAGCGTCTTACCCAACCTGTTAGCAGCAGCTATGCAGTGGTGCACACACCCTCGGTACCACATTAGTGGCAGGGAAATCTGCTAACACAGAGCTTCCTTCCTTGCTTGCTTATGATAATTATTTATCAAAAGGTTATTAGTGTAACCCTTCTGCCAGGTGGAGTGAGCTGCAACAAGGGCTGGGTTCAATTTCTAGGGGGTCATTTTCAACAATACAACACAGAACCAGCTTGAGCCCCTTTGGACAATTTCACACCATCCTTGGGTGCCTCTAAGAGGCAAAACGTCCCCTCTTGCAGCACAGAGTCTGAGTGTATTGTGACAGACCCAGGCCAGTTGGGTACAGTAGAGCAGTTGGATAAGCAGTTTTCTGTTCCCTGAATAACCAAAATAAAAACTACTCCAGGCTGATGTGGACACCTGACTGCAATTAAGGCCCCACTCATATTGTTTAAAAGCTCTCACTCCAGTCAGCGTCAGGAGAGGAGCCAGAAGAGAGGAAGTGCTGCTGGAGGACTGGGTAATAAAAACACCAACAAGCCATAGGGAAGGGAGCCCTGAGGTACAGGTGAAGGAGACGTTGAGGGGTGGGGGCTCAGGAAGTGTGGTGAAGGGAAAGCTGCTAACAGATGCTGCCCCAAGGTTCCTGGGCTGGAACCTGGAGTAGAGGGAGGACCTGGGTTCCCCTCAACTAGGATGACCAGATAGCAAGTGTGAAAAATTGGGATGGGGTAATAAGAGCCTATATAAGAAAAAGCCCCAAATATCAGGACTGTCCCTATAAAATTGGGACATCTGGTCACCCTACCCCCAACCCTCCCGATGCACTAGAGACATGCCCTGCGAGGGAAGACAGGCCCCTGTAGGACAGGAGGCTAACCTGTTCCTACTAAGCCCGAGGAGCCAACAGAGACTGTGGGAGTTCTCCCACCAGTGCCCTTGCTGGCCTATGATGAAAGTGGCACAGTAGCCTTGCCTCTAGAGAGAGAAGGGCTATGTTGAGGGTCACAGTGATCCTCTGAGGCTAGCACAATCCACCTGGAAGTGACAGACCCACAGAGCTTTGTCACAGTAGAAAAGAAACTTTTAATGAAAAGTGGGGGAGTAACTTGGGAAAATGCTGCAAGCAGGACTCATAAACAAGTTCCTTTGATGTTCCCCTTCACCATACTCCACTCACAGTGATTGTCCTTGGTCAGTGAAGACCCAGAGTTCAGAGATGCATCTGTGTGAGTTCACCTCCCACCATAGGGGGTGGGGGAAAAGCACCTTTCTTGCTCCACCATCGGGGCACTTGCTCTGGTGCTGCTCCGCCAGCCAGAGTGTCAGCCACTCACTGCTCCGCCAGCTGCTTGACTCCACTGGCTGCCCACTCACCGCTCCACCAAACATCACCAATGCACATCATCACCTGCTGCTGCCACCTGCTTCTTTACTGTGATCTCTGCAGGTCTGTCGCTTGACTCTCTACCCAGCTCTCAGTGATGATTGTCAGCGCTTAGTAAAGGAACCTCACTGCTGAAGTAGGCTTGGCAGAAAAGCTGTCCCACAACAGATGATTTCAGCTCTAGTGAATCACTGCTCATCTAGGAGGGGGAATAGCTCAGTGGTTTGAGCATTGGCTTGCTAAACCCAGGGTTGTGAGATTAGTCCTTGAGGGGGGCTATTTAGGAAACTGGAGTAAAAATCTGTCTGGGGATTGGTCCTGCTTTGAGCGGGGGGTTGGACTAGATGACCTCCTGATTCCAACCCTGGTATTCTATGAACAAAACAACTGAGGGTGACCCCCTCAGTCAGGGCAGGATAAGCACAGTTCTGCCGCAGTATTGCTACTCAGACAATAAAGATAACACCATTTCATCACCCCTGCATTCAGGACTGCAGTGATTTGTAACCAATCACCAGACAAAGTTGGTTACCTTGACAATAGGGCTCTGTCTGCTCAGACCTCAGCATATAAATACAATTTGGTTATGAAATCTTTTCCCTTACCCAGCTTATCACTAGCTGCCAGGGGAAAGCTCTTTCAGACCTGCTTATATTGGCAATGAGCAGTAACCTGGGTTTATTCCCTGTCCTCTGATACTGCATGGGAGGAATTTGGGTCACTGAAGTTCTGTCCTTTTATTATTATTTTTAATATGTAACATTTTATCGAGCATTTAAAGCAGTGTCACAAAGGGAGGAGCTGTATGCTGCTATCATGGGGACCAATAGGGATTGTTGCTATCAATTGATGCTATCAATAGGGATTGTTGGTCTCCTCGGAGTTAAGGCTGAAGTTAGCATCCTGTTAGCAGCCTGATTTTCATATACACCCTCACCTTCTACAAAACCAGCCCTGCCCATATCAAAGTTACATTCTCAAGTCTCATCACTGGGGAAATTTTGTCTTGAATTCTTGAGCCAAACACCATAAAGGATCTCAGAGAGATGGAATCTCCTTCACTTTCCAGAGATTTTCCTAGTATTATGCTGGCTGCTCTTATACTAACCAACACTGATTTATCTCTTTGAACTTTTAGTAAATGACTCTAGGAGAGGGTACTACTTACAGAGCAAGTTATGACTCATTTTAAATGAATTCAGAAGTTGATTGAACCCTCTCAAAATTGTATGTATTGGTCCCCCTTTTGACCTATGTAACTGGCCAATATTTAGAGTCTTGTGGGTTGTTCTGTTGAGAGGAGAACGTGATGACAGAGTCAGGTATGTTGGTCGATGCAACCCCACTTATTTATAATGACTCAACAGAGTGCTGTTTCCCAGCCACTCTCCAGCAAAAAATTGCATAGAACTGTTATAAATGTCGCCATTAATAACATCAGTGATTCAAATATGAAACTGGATGGACAAAACTACACTGCCTGCAGCACAGAAGAATCCTTCTTTCAGATAATAACACCCCATCACAGGGAGAACCTGGCACTGCCTCAATGGGGCTGGCATGGAGAGAGGGAGAAGGGGTCCTCTGCCCAGCTGGCAGGTGTCAGGGCAAAGCCCAGCTGTCCTAACTGGAGGGCAGAAAAGGCCAGACCAAGGCTGCGGAGGTGGGGTGGGGTTTATGTAGGAAGTGGTGTTTCCCAGTCTATATGCTCATTGTCACTGTGCCCCGATGTATGTACAGCTGTGCTGTCAGACAGACATTTTATGGCTTCATTTCTCAGGCTTTAGGCTGTTTTGGCAGAAAAGTAACATCACTGTGTTTCATCTTAAAGCATCCACCAGCCCAGAGGCAAGAGACATCAATATATGCGAACATCGCTGTGCAGCAGGACAGATGTAATTAATTCTCCACTTGCTGAAATGCAGGATTCGTCAGTGTGCAGCCACATCACAGAACCTCCCAAAATCAGAGGCAACAGGGGCCGTGCAGCAAGGAACTGGGGATCCTTCTCTGGGACCACAGCTGGACAATGCACAATGACCCAAAGTGCTGCTGGACACTGGAATGTTCTCAGGGCACATACAGCCTGTTTTCCTTTAGGAAAAAAATGTTTTTTTCTGAATAAAATTGGGAAAATTTGTAGTTTGTGTGACCCTGTCTGCTAAATGCCTTGTTGGTTTGTAGAGACGTTATAAAATTTAAATATCAACCACAAAGTATTTGTCACAAACTGTGGCTTTGTGAAACTGTGTTTGTTCCCCTCAGCCAGACACTGCAGCCGTGACATTGCAAGAGAACATCATGAGAGCATTTAGCTCCCTGGAAAGCAGTTACTGTGTGAAGCTATTACGTTGCTGTAGTGTGTGTGATCCATGTACCTCTGGAGGCTGACTAGCAGAAGGTCCGGAGTACATGAGGGTTATAAGGAAGCCCTAGGTCTGGGATTTACATTTAGGTGAAGAACATAAAAGTGGCCATACTGGGTCAGACCAATGGTCCAACAGTGGCCGATGCCAGGGGCCTTAGAGGGAATGAACAGAACAGGCAATCATCAAGTGATCCATCCCCTGTTGTCCACTCCCTGCTTCTGGCAGTCAGAGCATGGGATTGCATCCCTGGCCATCCTGGCTAATAGCCATTGATGGACCTATTCTCCAGGAACTTATCTAGCTCTTTCTTTGAACCCTGTTATAGTTTTCATCTTCACGGAATCCCCTGGCAAGGAGTTCCACAGGTTGACTGTGCATTGTGTGAAGAAATACCTCATTTTGTTTGTTTTAAACCTGCTGCCTATTAATGGCATTGGGTGACTCCCTGGCTCTTGTGTTATGTGAAGGCATAAATAACAGTTCCCTATTCACTCTCTCAACATCAATCCCAATTTTATAGACTTCTATTACATCCCTTCTTAGTCGTCTCTTTTCCAAGCTGAAAAGTTCCAGTCATTTTATTCTCTCCCTATATGGAATCTGTTCTAAACCCCTAATCATTTTTGTTGCCTTCTCTGTAGGTTTTCCCAAGTCTACTATATATTATGTAACCCTTCTGCTGGGCCGAATTGATAGCAGCAAGGGCCGGGTTCAATACATAGGGGTCCCTTCCCCACAACGTAATGCAAACCAGCTCGAGCCCCCACCCAGTGACCTTGGAAAATCTTACACCCCTGGGTGCCTCAAAGAGGCAATATTTCCCCTCTTGCAAGCACAGAGTCTCAGTGTAGCAGAAAATGTTTAATAACATGAGATAAGCAACATAGCATTAAATTGGAGAAACACCTCAACTAGGCCATATCCTTTTCCCTGGGCTCTTGAGTCCAGCAACCCCAAAATCACCCACAGTCCCAAAAGTCCCACAACCCAAAAGTCTCTATCCTGGGTCAGTGTAGCCCCAGAGTTCAAGAGTCTATCTGCAGGAGTTTCCCCTTCCCCTTCCAGCCTGGGTAGAAAGGGGCACCTTACATGGTTCAGGGCCAACTACCTTGCCTCTCCATAGGATTCTGCTTCTGCCTTCCCCATGAAATGCTCAGCTCTGCTCCACCAGCCATCTGTGATCTGCTCCAGCCATCCCTGCAAATTGCTCAGCTCCACAGGCCACTCTAACTATCCCACAAACTGCTCTGCTCCACAATATAGCTTCAGGCTCTCCCACTGGTTAGCACAGCTCTTTAGTAATTTCAGCTCAGTAACCTGTAACTTAGATTCATAAAGGAATAAAAAAAACAGCTCTAGCATTCAATAGTGGAGAAAAAAAGAAGTGTAATTGGTCTTCTGTGTCACAGAAGGAGCCCACTCCCTTGTCTAGCGAATGCCACTCAATTGATGGTGAGATTCCCTGTCACAAAGCAGTTTCACAGTTCCTCATCCACACAATCAGGGTGAGGACACTCCACTCCTCCCGCTCCAACAACAAAGAAACTGAGGATCCCACAGCTGCCAAAACAACCATCCCAGGTTGCCATGGGCTATGCCAGGTGGGGTGGGTGTGCCTATGCAAACACAATCAGCCCCTAAAATTCTTTTCCACACTCGCCATAATTCATCACCAGATGTCAGGGTAGAGCTCATCCTGACTTCTTACAATTATATATATTTTTGTTAGTTAGTTTGTTTGTTTTTTGAGATGGGGTTACCAGAACTTCATACAGCATGGATTCATATAGTGGCGTTGTGATATTTTCTGTCTTATCTATCTCTTTCCTAACTGTTCCTAACATTTTTTTAGCATTTTTGACTCCAGCTGTACATCAAACAGATGTTTTCAGAGCATTATCCACGATGACCCCAAGATCTCTTCCTAGCAGCTAATTTAGACCCCATCATTGTATTGGTGTAGTTGAGATAATGTTTTCCAATGTGCATTTCTTTGAATTTATCAACATTGAATTTCATCTGCCATTTTGTTGCCCAGTCACCCAGTTCTGAGTGATCCTTTTGTAGCTCTTCGCAGTCTGCCTGAGATTTAACTATCTTGAGTAGTTTTGTATCATCTGCCAATTTTGCCACCTCACTGTTCACCCCTTTTTCCAGATAATGTATGAATGTGTTGAATAGGACTGGGCCCAGTACAGACCCCTGGGGGACACCACTATTTACCTCTCTCCATTCTGAAAACTGACCATTTAAACCTACCCTTTGTTTCCTATCTTTTAATTAGTTACCAGTCCATGAGAGCTCCTTCCTTCTTATCGTGTGGCCTCTTACTTTGTGTAAGAGCCTTTGGTGAGGGACCTTGTCAAAGGCTTTCTGAAAATCTAAATACACTATATCCACTGGATCCCCCTTGTCCAAATGCTTGCTGACCCCCTCAAAGAATTCTAGCAGATTGGTGAGGCATGATTTCCCTTTACTAAAACCATGCTGACTATTCCTCAACAAATTGTGTTCATCTATGTATCTGATAATTCAGTTATTTACTATAGTTTCAACCAGTTTGCCCAGTACCGAAGTCAGGCTTACCGGCCTGTAGTTTCCAGGGTCACCTCTGGAACCCTTTTTAAAACTTGGCATCACATTAGCTATCCTCCAGTCATTTGGTACAGAAGCTGATTTAAATGATAGGTTATAGACTACAGTTAGTAGTCCTGCAATTTCACATTTCAGTTCTATCAGAACTCTTGGGTGAATACCATCTGGTCCTGGTGACTTACTACTTTTGAAAGTGGACAGGCCTGGCTGGTCCTCTTTTTGCCACAGGCCTGGCCCCCTGCCCCTCCTCTTCCCCCTAAGGTACCACACCCGGTCAGGCCAGAAGCTGGAGCCTGGCCCAGGTAAGAGCAGATGTGCCACCTGCCTGGGCTCAGGGGGCCTGAGAACAGCCCCCAGCTCATTTTTCAACCCCTGGGCACTTGCCCAGGGCAGATGGAGAGTCCAGGGCTCCTCACAGCTTCCCTGGCAGCTCTTACCATGGTCTGGATGCAGCTCTTCAGCCCTCGAAACTCCCTGCCCCCAGGCCAAGCCAAAAGCTGGAGCAGGGTCAGGGTAAGTGCCACGTGGGCAGCTGTGGGGAGCCACGGACCATCCATCTGCTCTGGGTGGGGGAACCATGGATGGGGACATGGGCCAGGAACTGCTCTCAGGCCCCCCACCGTGGGCAGGTGGAGGGGCCAGGGCTGGGCCTCAGGGGAAGAGGAGGGGCAAGGACGTGGCCATGGAGGGGTTGAGACCTCATGGCTCCCCCTCTTTTAGGAAGAATCCATCTCCGTGGCCTGAAGAGGAAAGAGCCAGTGCTCACCACTGCCAAAGGAAAGGCTGGCTAGCAACAAAGATGGGATTCAAACCCACCCATGCCAAATACAAATATTCAGTCTTAATTCCTCAGCTGCCTCTTTCCCAATGGGGAATCTTTCACACAGTTATCATTTAGTCGCCCAAGAGCAGGCATCCATGTGATTGTAGAGAAGAAAAAATAGGGCTGGCCCGGAGAGATACCAAGCTCATAACCCCATCACACAAGATGGTTGAGTGAGGAAGGCAATAGACTACTAATCTATTGTGTGCTACACACATGTTCAAATTCCCCTTTGGTTGTTGGTCACCCTTCTTTTGGTGGAGACAGCCACTGGTTCCCTCTTCTGTGCCTCTTCACCCAGCTAAGCCTTACAGTTGTCAAAAGAAGAAAACTCCCCACAAATTGAGTGTCACAGCACTGCCTACACCAGGTAGGACTTAAATCTACTTTACAAGACAGGAACTCTTATGTAATCGGAGTCAGAATGAGCTCTCCCCTGACATCTGGTGGTGAGCTGTGGAAAAGGACTTCAGGGGCTGATCTCGTTTGCATGGGCACACCCACCCTGCCTAGCATGATGTGTCACCTGCTTGCCCAAATGGTCACTTGGCTGCTGTGGGATACCCAGTCTCTTTGTTATTGGGGCAGGAGTAATAAAGTGTTGTTATCTTGGTTATGGGAATCAAGCACAATAGCACTGTACTTGGCATTTTATGATGAAGGGACTCACCCTCAACTAAGAAACACTTGCTAGGCAAGGGACATGGGTTCCAAAGCATAGTGAATTGAAAGAAGGGTTTTGTGCTACTATGGATAATATGGGGTTGTTGTGTAATAACAGAACCAATTCTGACTTTTTTGGTTGTCTTATTATGTGCTCAGGAGCTGAAATCACTGATATCTAAATTTAAGTATTTGATCTACTTTAAGATAGTGGTTCTAAGTACACTAGCACTGAGAGTCCCCTACTAACAGCTGAATTCACTAATAGGCTGATGTTGTTAACAGCTGAAATCACTAAGACCTGTCTTAAGGGTGGAGGGCTGAAGATATATTAGTTATTAGATAGCAAAATGGCCAGCATGGCAGCTGGTGGAGAGATATGGCTTGCAGTGAAGATTGCAGCAGATCCTCATGAGAGATGTGGCAATCAGCCATTGGCACAAGTAGCAGAGCATGTAAGATGCCCTCATGTGGGAATTTGGCACATGGGCATGTTTGGGTATGTTAGAGGCTAAGTGGCCTTGGGATGGTTCTCAGCTGCCAAGCAGGCAGTAAACAGGATAATAAATCAGAAAGTAGTACAGCATGATAATTACCCTATAAAGTTACAGCTGTGCTTGTGTGTATTTTATTAACCAATTAGCAACTGCTTGATTGCCTGTTATAATTGTATATAAGAGCATGCTGGAGAGAAAAATAAATGACTCTACTACCAATCACATTGATTGATGGGCTCGGTCCATGCCCGCCTGAGAGGCACTGCAACGCAACAAATGGTGACCCCGACGTGATTCGAATCAAATGATGATAGTGTCGGAGGCCTAGTGTCGGTGACCTGTTCCAGGCGGAGGAGCTGCGGCGGGGAGTGCTGGAGAAGCCCCCGGGTGTCCGAAAAGAGAGGCGCACCTGAGCCCTGAGGAGAGCGGCTATAAGCCGCGGTGGAGAAGGGTGGCTATAAGTCGTGGAGGAAAGCGGCGGCTATAAGTCGCGGAGGAGAAGGGCGGCTATAAGCCGCGGCGGAAGGGCAGAGCAGCTAACATGGGAACTGCTGTATCAGTGGAAGAAAAGATAACACAGAAGCTTTTATTGCACATTATGAAGCGGCAGGGAGAAAAGCTCCCCTCTGATACGTTATCCCACCTGCTGCGGTGGGGACAGAGAAGGGAACTTTTTGTTAAGCCGAGTACAATTTTTAATAAAACTGTGTGGGAGCGGCTAGGCTCCAAGCTTTGGAAGTCGGTGGCTCAGGGCGATGAGGAAGCCTTTTCCCTGAGTCCAGTATGGAATAAGACAAAGAAGATAGTAAAAACTCTCACGGCCGAGGCAGGAGTGCAGGCGGCCCTTTCTAAGCTTTTCCGCCCAACGCCCGAAATGCCTTCTGTGTTGCCGGTTGGAGCCAGGGAGTTTTTCGGTGGCGAGGACACGGTGATACCTTTGGCTTCCGACCTGGATAATGTTGCCCCTGTTATGGTTCCATTACCCTCCAATGTGGCCCTCGGCCCCGATATAACTAATCCTGCTACGGTCCCGCTACCCCCCGATACGCCCGAGCCTATGAAAACAGCTTTGCCGTATGCACCCCCTCCCAAGCCATGCCGTGTCCACGGGACCTGGGGGTGTCACGAATGCGGGGAAACAAAGGAGGCTCGGGGGAGACACGTGCCATCACAGGTCTATCCCAATTTGACTACGCCTATTCAGTTTACCCAGTTTAATGCCTTTTATAAGAAAATGGAGCGCCGGGGTCAACGGCTGCAGGCCATTTATAATAAGTTAAATCAAATGCAAGGTCTTCCAGCTGGATCATCGTGGAAAGAGGGGGAGCTGGAGAGGCTCCGGACCGCCCTTCGGGCACTCGACGAGGAGGTGCTCCGCTGGAAGTGAGCCCTGGACGGGAAGACTTTGTAGTGCATGGCGCAGGCAGAGGCTCGTGAGGAGGTGCTCCGCTGGAAGCGAGCCCTGGACGGGAAAACTTTGGAGTGCACGGCGCAGGCAGAGGCTCGTGAGCAGGCAGAGGCACGTGAGGAGGTGCTCCGCTGGAAGCGAGCCCTGGACGGGAAAACTTTGGAGTGCACGGCGCAGGCAGAGGCTCGTGCCGTGGCCCCGGAGGTCGTTTGGACCTACAAGCAAGTAAGTTGTTTTGGCAGGAACCTGGAGAAGGCGTCCTACACTGGCTGGTCTAAGCCTGGGACAATGCCGGGAAAACCGTTATGCTTCTCCGGTATGAGCAGCAACAGCTGGGTGTTCTGACACAGGATTCACAGATTAAAAGAAGCCAAGCAGGGAAGGAAAAAAGAACAGAATGAATTAGCCGAAGACAGCTCATCCTTTTCTGGCCCCAGTCAAGGACGCGGCACAGCTAAGATTTGGCGGACAGCCTAGACAAAGGGGCTTGACTGGGACCAAAAAGCTAATGAGAGCTGCAAAACCCTGCCAGGCACTAACGGAATGTGTTAGCTGTCTCTTTTCACAGGTATGGAAGAGCTGCTCAAAGATCCTAGCAGCCCTGGAACCAGGAGTCTTGGAACCAGGAGACTGACTGCTTGGACCTATGATTTTTACTGCAAAAAGACCCCTTTACATCAGGAGGATTCTACTACTGATGATTGGCCTATCTTTTCTTATTTAGCTTCATTGTGCTTCTAAATAGCAGGAAAAAAGGACAAGGTGATGTGCTAACTAACCTCTCCCTTGTCCGCTGCAGCCCCCATTGTGTTATTGGATTTTTTTTTTGAAAGAAGCAAAACCAACTCCAAGAAGCAAAACCACTACAGAATAATGTTTTGGTAATTTTCCCCGTAGAAGCTGAACCACGACGGTGGTGGAAAAGAAGAAAAAATGCTCACATTATTGACATTGCCAAAGTCCAGAAATTCCTGACTAAAAGGACATTGAGAATTGACCCTGGTGAAAAAACGAAGAATTGTACACAGGCAGGAAGAAATTTGGGACTCCTGCTGAAAAATGTGGTATTCATTGGATTTTGGGGTTTATTCTACAGGCTGCGCCCTGTGTTTTGGATAAAATGTTTAGCCTGTGTTGCCCTCCCTAATTGGATTGTATATGATATTACCCCCCCATTACTAACCCCAATTTGTTAGAGCTTAATTGTTTTTTGTTTTTAGAGTTTGAGCAAACTCAGCCAAAGGTTTGTTGAGTATTCTCAAAGGGGGGGGGGAAGTTTATGGTGTTATTAGGCATAAATCTAGGTAATTTAGGAGGATGGTTTTGGGGTGTTATTAGGCATAAATTTAGGTAATTTGGAAGAATGGCTTTGAATTTATGTGATTCTAGTACTTTTATGTTAAGTGCTTCTGTTAGCCTTATTAGATTTTTGTAAATTTTGTGTTGTGTGTTGATTATTGGTAATTGTATGATTGTTTGATACTAGATGTAGCCAATAATATAATAGATAGGCTGAATGCAGATGTTGTAATTAAAGTTATATGTATGAGAATGTAGCCCCCACGGTGGGAAAGTACAGATAATTGTTCATAGAAGAGACCACAAGGGTAGGGGCTAGTTAAGAAGTACACCCTCCTAGCTAAATTGATAGTGGGATAAGTTAGTGTTCATGCAAGGAACGGTCTAGCAAGAGGAAAAAAGGATTGGGCCCAGGCAGGCAGGCAATAGACAGAGAACTTGGAGAGGAAAAAAGGATCGGGCCCAGGCGGCCAGGCAATAGACAGAGACCTTGAAAAGGAAAAAAGGATCGGGCCCAGGCGGCCAGGCAACAGACAACAAGCTTGGAAAACTGGTTGGAAACCTTGAGGGTGTAGTTGATAGAAAAGGTAATTGAGCATGAACATGGGGATTTTAAATATTCAAGAGGATATTTAGAATGGTGATTTAGTTGAGACAGGTGGTTGTTGAAATACAAGCGAGTAATTTAAGGCAGAGTAAAAAGTTAACTCTGTGGTTGCTAGAGGGAACAGCAGTTGAATTTTGTAAGATGCTAAAGAGTAAAGTTTTTGGTGTTTTTGAAATGTTTGTAAATAAATTTAGGTAAAGAGATTAGTTTGCAATTGGTTGGTTATGAATAATTTTGTTGTATTAGCTAAGAATGTATATAGTGCTATGTAATTGAAATTGTATTAGGCTTAAGGGCATATAAGTGGTGATGTTTTTTTTGTTTAGTGTTTAATAGCAGAATTTATAAGTAAGAAATTTTAGCTGTGAATAGCTTTGAATTTACAAGTAAGCCAAGATGCAATTGTATTATTGTAAATGATTTCATTGATGAAGTAATTCCCCTGTTTTGCCTGAAATTAATAAGGGTATTTGTGTATTTTAAGTATTGATTGATTGCCCAGTAGGGGTATATGTGTTTTTGTTTTTTAGATATTTAAGAGAATTGATGTTAGCTGTATAGTATTTAATGTACCATGCAGTTATTATGGAGTTTAAATTTATGTTTTATGTTTTATGTTTGTTTGTGGTGTTGTGGTGTTGTTAAGATGTTTATGTGGTTTATGTTGTGTTTTTCTGCTGTGATCCCCCCCCTCAGTGTCAGCTTGATCACCTGACATCTGAGGGATGAATTGGTAATAGAAATTTGTCACAGGTTGGTGTACAATAGAGAAGGGGGGAACCCTGCAGAATTTACACCATTTACGTGTTTTATTTTTGGTGTTTTATGTCTTGTTTGTTTGGTGCTGTTGATGTTATGTGTTAAGAATTGCATGGTTATAGATGAGCCCTATAGATTAGGAAGCATTATTTGGTTTTGGTTTTGTTTTGTTTAATTGGTTACTGTTATTTTTTTTTTTGCTTTTTTTTTTGCATGCCCCTTTTTGTGTGTTTTGGAATAGAGGGGGAGATGTGGATGTGGGGTTGCATTTTCCCTATGTTGCTTTGATGGAAAGTTACAGTAGCGTGGTCACAAGAACAGAGGGATGAGATAAAGTTGTTATGAGAAAGTAGGGAATTGCCAGAGCGAGGCAAATGCCAGGAACAGGGAGATTTCTGGCTGTGGTCATGGATGTCGTCGCTACGTGGCTGGGCTGCATATTTACTGTAAGGTTTTATGCTAGGGATGCTGTGTATTTTTGCTGCTTGCTTTTTGTATTTTTGCTATTTGTGTGGCTGCCGTTGCTGTTGTGTGGCACGTACATTGGCAGAACCCTCCTGGCCCCTTGGGCCACTTGCATTACCTGGAGGAGGGATGTAATAGGTAAAAGTAGGGCATTGCGGAAGATATTGTTACGGTTTAGTTAGGCAGCTGGTGTTTTTATTTGCCTTTTTGTTTTGGCTTGTGTAGATTGTAGTATTGATATTATAGTTGGGAATGTATTGCTAATGCCTTCTCTCCTTTTCTTTTTGATTTTAAGGAAAGGGGGGAATTGTGGGAATTTGGCACATAGGCATGTTTGGGTATGTTAGAGGCTAAGTGGCCTTGGGATGGTTCTCAGCTGCCAAGCAGGCAGTAAACAGGATAATAAATCAGAAAGTAGTACAGCATGATAATTACCCTATGAAGTTACCGCTGTGCTTGTGTGTATTTTATTAACCAATTAGCAACTGCTTGATTGCCTATTATAATTGTATATAAGAGCATGCTGGAGAGAAAAATAAATGACTCTACTACCAATCACATTGATTGATGGGCTCGGTCCATGCCCGCCTGAGAGGCACTGCAACGCAACACCCTCATACCTTCCTTCCCTTCCACCCAGGCTGGGAGGTAAACTCTGTAGATGGACTTCTGAACTCTGGGGGCTGTGTTGACCAAGGACAGAAACTGTTGGAGGGGTGACTCTTGGGTTGCTGGACTCAAGAACCAAAGGGAAATGACATGGCCCAAGCTGCTTGGGGGTGGGTCTTCTGGTTCATGGTTTGTGTTTGTGAACCCTAGTTGTGGTGTTTTCCCAATTTAATGCTGAATTGTTTACTGCCTGTTATTAAAGACTTTTGCTATACCAAGACTCTGTGCTTGTGAGAGGTGAAATATTGCCTCTTTGAGGCTCCTAGCGGTGTGTTTGTAATTTTCCCAGGTCACTGGGTGGGGGCTTGAGCCGGTTTTGCATTGTATTGTTGAAAGGGAACCTCTAGGTACTGAACCCGGCCCTTGCTGCTGTTAACTCTGCCTGGCAGAAGGTTACATTTGCATGATCCCACTACACCACTGGTCTGCTTGCAGGCCTCTCATGAAATGCCTTCTCTACTCTAGCTTGGGTGCCTGGCCTAGGCTGACCAAGGCACAACTGGTGGCAAAGGGGCCCCTTTGGCAGATAACTGGATTGCTAATCCATTGTGCTCTGTCTGCCTGGGTTCAAAGGGTACCAAGAGCAACTTGCCGATGTGCTTGTTGTTTTTCCTGCACTTCCAGAGGCTTGGAGCAGAGAAATCATAGCACCTATCTTTAAAAACGGAACCAGGATCCAGGGAGTTATAGACAAGTCAATCTAACTTCCATACCTGGGAAGATACTGGAACAAATTATAAAACAATCAGGTGGTGAGCACCTGGAGGAGAACAGGGTTATAAGGAATAGCCAGCATGGATTTGTTAAGAACAAATAATGACAAAACAACCTAACTTCCTTCTTTGACATGGTTACTGGCCTAGTAGATGCGGGGAAGCAATAGAAAGCATATATCTTGATTTTAGCAAGACTTCTGAATCAATCCCATGACATTCTCATAAACAAATTAGAGAAATGCACAGCTGGTTGAAAGACCATGCTCAAAGCATAGTTATCAATAGTTCACTGTCAACCTGGGAGAGTGTATCTAGTGGGATCCCACACAGTTCAGTTCTGGGTCTAGTACTATTCAATATTTTCATTAATGACTTGGATAATGGAGTGGAGAGTATGCTTATAAAATCTGTAGATGAGACCGAGCAGGGAAGGGTTGCAAGCTCTTTGGAGGACAGGACTAGGACTTAAAATGACCTTGACAAATTGGAGAAATGGTCTGAAATCAAACGAGATAAAATTCAATAAAGACAAGTGCAAAGTATGTCATTTAGGAAAGAAAAATCAAATGCAGAACTACAAAATAGGGAATAACTGGCTGGGTGTCAGTACTGCTGAAAAGGCTCTGGGGGTCACAGTGGATCACAAATTGAATATGAGTCAATAATGTGATTCAGTCGCAAAAAAGGCTAATGTCATTCTGTGGTGTATTAACAAGAGAGTCATATGTAAGACTTGGGAGGTCATTGTCCTGCTTTCCTCAGAACAGAAAAGCTGACCTATGTAGAATGTTTTTTTAACCTGAGTATGTTTAGTCTTGAGAAAGGGGGAGGGGGGACCGGATAACAGTCTCCAGATATGTTTAGGGCTGTTATTAAGAGGACAGTGATCAATTGTTCTCAGTCCCACTCAGGAGCGGCTCTATGAATTCCGCCACCCCAAGCAGGGCAGCGCGCCGCGCCGCTCGCGCTGCTGGGTGCGGGTCCTGTGCCTCCGCGGGACCTCCCACAGACGTGCCGCTGGTCCCGCGCCTACGGTGGAGCTTCCACAGGCATGCCTGCGGGAGGTCCACACGAGCCGCGGGACCAGCGCACCCGCCGCAGTCATGCCTGCGGGAGGTCCAGTCGTCCCGCGGTGCCGTTGGACCTCCTGCAGGCATGACTGCGGAAGGTCCGCTGGACCCGCCTGCTGCACTCCAGTTAAAATGCCGCCCCACGTGTGCGTTTGGCACGCTGGGGTCTGGAGCCGGCCCTGGTCCCACTGAAAGTAGGCCAGGAAGTAAGGGGCTTAATCTGCTGCAAGGGACGTTTAGGTTAGATAGTAGCAAACACTTTATAAAGATAATGGCAGTTAAGCTCTGGAATAGGCTTACAAGGGACATTGTCAAATCCCCTCATCAGAGGTTATTACGAAAAGGCTGAACAAACTCCATGTCAGGAATGGTCTAGGTTCACTTGGTCCTGACTCAGTGCAGAGGGCTGAACTTGATGACTTTTTGAGGTCCCTTCCAGCCTGACATTTCCATGATTCTAGGATTACCAACATTCCCACACTCTTCACACAGCCCTACAGAACAATGTGCATTGGCCTCTAGGAGGTCACAAGGGAGTTGTGGACATAGGGCAGAACAGAGCATTGGTAGATTCCACCTGCAACCAGTGAGGACTTAAACATGGTGCACTCTGGAGCAGGGCAGAAAATGGATTTTTTTCCCCCATGGAAAATGTAGGTGAATTTCCATTGACATTTTCAGCAATAAAATGTTAACTTTTTATTGACAAACTGAAAACCTGAAAACTGGGGAAAATATGAGGTTTTGGCAACTGGAAATTGAAAATGTTCAGCTTTAAACTTCCAAAAACTAAAATATTGGGGGGGCTTGGTTTTCCAATGAAAAAAATGTCAAAGAAAGCAGAAACGTCACTAAATAAATAAATACATAAAATAACAAAACATTTAGTGAAAAGTTTAGTTTTCTATATAAAAAAAGTCTTATTGTAAAATTCCCAGCCAGCCCTGGTGCAGTCATCACTGTGAATGTGTAGTTTCCTCAGTGCCATTGGTGTACATGGTGCTGTACAGTCAGGCAGTATACAATACCGTCCCTGCCCTGACAGCCTGCTGTCTGTTACACTCTTGACTAGAATATTGATCCTCCCAGCATCCTTTGCCAAAGTCCTTGGTATGTCTGTAGCCTGGCCTATGTGCTCTGTCAGCTGCAGGTCTTGAGTATGCACCAGATCTGGATGCTCCACTGAGCTTCCTGAAATTAATGCGAAGACCAACAGCTCCATCTTGTTCCTCTTGCCCGTTCACTGTTAGGTGGCCCACCACACCAGACTGAGCATCTTCTTCCCCGCATTTGTCACGTTCTGAATCATCAACTCTGGTATCTATTGTGCTTTTGGTCTCAGAGGGAGAGACCTCACACCCAGACCATAGGAGATCCTAACTCTGTGGCCTGCAGCTGTCTCTATCACAGACCCAAACCGGAACCCCAAGTCCACACTCCCAAACTCTAAGAAAGGTCAGAGTAGGATCCACAGCTGGGTCCTCATGGCCCATCTCCAGTTGTTCTGTCCCAGTCCAGCATCTCCCTTTCCCCTGGTCCCCTCTTTCACTGATCAGCCACAACCATCTTAGTGTTTAGAAATGAGAGACGGTTTGTGGTCTTTAAACCAAGAGGGGACATCTCTTTCTACAAGACAGGCTCTAGCTCAGCCAGAAGTGAGCAGCTCAATGCAGGGATCCCTGTGGGAGGCTCTCTGGCCTGGGCTGTGCAGATGCTCAGAGTAGATGGTCCCATTGGTCTCTTCTGGCCTTTAAATGTCCGACTATTAAAATAAACTGCCCTGGAAACCTCATGAGACCAGACTAAATGGAGAGAGAGAGAGAGAGAGAGAGAATGAGGCAGGTTACCACGCAAGGACAAAAATAACATGAGAGTAGGTTATTCAATCCCACATCATAGAGTGTGATACACCCCCGCCTCGCTGGGCTGCTAGCTCGGGGTCAAGCCTGACGAGAACTCACTGCTGAGTGGGGGAAGAGATGGCTGCGCTGCAGAGTCTGCGGCTCAGGGTGCTGTCAGCTTGTCCTGCGGGTCCCTCACTGCATGGCTACATGAAGCAGCTGGACTGTGTGTAGAGTCGCTGAGCAGGAGCCACTGCTCACAGCACAGACTCTCCTCTCCTGCTTCTGAGCAGCAGCTGATGGCTCTGGAGTCCTACAGTGTTTGGCTCATTCAATATCCCCTGCAGGATGTGGGGAAATTAGTCTAATTCTGCCCTGGAGTCTGGGCCTGGGGATGGGAGGCATGATCTAGTCCAGAAGGAATAGGGATGGGATGCTCTGTGAGATCAGTTAAATCCCCTGTGGCAGATTTCCCAGCTTGTGTCTCTGATCCTTTCCCTGTTTCTCTGTCCTGTCCCACCGCTTTTCCCCTCTTTGGATGAAATAGCCCAGGGTAATTGGCCTTCCAGGCAGATACAAGATTGGTCAAGGTTGTAGAGGGAAGGATGAACTAATACATTGGGGATCAAGAGTTCTGGGTTCACTCTCTGACTCAGCTGTGGACTCCTGTGTGTTCTGGGCTCAGGCACTTAGTCTCTCTCTTGCTCTGTGCCTCAGTTTCCACATCTGTGAAATGAGAATGATACTTCCTTACCTGTTAGGTTTCTGTGAGGATAAAATCCATAAATGACTGTGAGGGGCTCAGATACAATGACGTGGGATATACAAGGTGTTACGGTTCAGTCACAGAGATCCCCTTGGGACTGTCCCCTGATGTGCTGAAATTACCTCTGAGCCCATTTTCCTACCAACTTGGGACTCCAGAACCCTGACTTGTTGAGCCAGACATGCCAGCCTGCTGCAACGCAGACCCAGGATATGGGCCATGCCCCCAAAGCTGCAGAGTTTAACTAAAAACAGCTCAGCAGGATACCCAGACACCCAGCTCTGAATGGGGTCCAAACCCCAAATAAATCAATTTTACTCTGTATAAAGCTTACACAGAGTAAATTCATTAATTGTTCACCCTCTCTAGCACTGATAGAGAGATATGCACAGCTGTTTGCACCCCCAGGCATTAATCACTTACTCTGGATTTATTAATAAACAAAAGTGATTTTATTAAGTATAAAAAGTAGAATTTAAGTGGTTTCACCTAATAACAGACAGAACAAACTAAATCACAAAGCAAAATGAAACAAAACATGTAAGTCTAAGCCTAATAGATTAAGAAACTGATTGCATGTAATATCTGATCCTCAAAGATGTTCCAATAAGCTTCTTTCACAGACTAAACTCCTTCATAGCCTGGAACCAATTATTTCCCCTGGTCCAGCCTTTGTTGGATCCAGCAGACATCTCAGGTGGTAAGCAGGGGGTTTCTCCCTTTGTCCTGCTCCACCCCCTTTTATAGCTTTGGCACAAGGCATGAATCTTTTGTCTCTGTATGTCCCCACCCCTCCTTCTAAATGGAAAAGTACCAGATGTAAGATGGATTTCATTATCAGGTGAAATGGTCACATGTCACTGTAAGATCCCTAGTCTCCATTCTTCCTGGGTTGTCCCACACATACACAGGAAGGTTTGCAGGTAAATAAACCATTGACAACCAATTGTCCTAGTCAGTGGGAGCCATCAAGATTATAAACCGCCATTAATGGCCCACACTTTGCATAATTACAATAGGACCTCAGAGTTATACTAGATGTTGGACTAGATGACATCCTGAGGTCCCTTCCAACCCTGAGATTCTATGATTCATATTTCTAGCTTCGGATACAAGAATGATACATGCATACATACAAATAGAAAGAATATATTCAGTAGGTTATAATCTTTATGGTACCTTACAAGAGTCCTTTTGCATAATGCATATTCCAGTTACATCATATTCACACTCATAAGCATATTTCCATAAAACATATGGAGTGCAATGTCACACCCTCCTCCTGAACATACTGCCGGAGTCTTGGTCACTGTCCATGGTGGAGGCAGTACATGTAATATCCCTGTTTCTTTGGTTACACACCCTTCCAGTACCTTTAAACCCTATGATGTCATTCATAGGTGTTCTTGCAAGATTTGGAGTTCTTGGTTCCCGGGTGCCTGAAAACATGTTGGAGTGTAATATTGCTAACAGAATGCAGACAGCAATATCTGTTAAAGTGTAAGTGTCTTGGCATATAGCCACCAATGCCATGAGGTGGTGTGCCTCAGTTTCCCCTTCCACACAGCAGTGTAGGTCTGTTAAGCTCTTGCTGCTGAGCCAACCTCTAAGCCTGTTTACAGATATTAGCTGAGAAGCATCATGTTTGTGGTACTGTCTTGTACCATCCCTAGCATGTACAAAAGTTTTTCCCAAAAATCAGGGATGGCACATGTTTTCACAGGGTTCATCATTAGCATCAACTCCTTTGTCTTGACCCATAGGTGACCCATCCTTCCTAAAATGTGGCTCCCAGAACTGGACACAATACTCGAATTGAAGCCTAATCAGTGCGAAGTAGAGCAGAAGAATTAGTTCTTCTGTCTTGCTTACAACACTCCTGCTAATACATCTGTAGTGAAGCAACTACTCACCAGTGCGGCACCTCCTGCTGGTTGTCCTGGGAATTAGCTTTCCAGCATATTCAGCATCCTCTGCAGGCCAGTGTCTCGCCTGCCGCTGGCCCCATGTCCCTCCCGGATCCTGGTGCCTCTTTACCTCAGGGTTCTGTCCCCAGCAGTACCCCCTTACTCTGGGTCTCCCCTCCCAGGGGAACCCCCAACCCTCTAAACCCACCTTGCCTCAGTGGCTGCTGCCAGACATGATCTAGCCCCCGCTCACTGGGGCAGACTGCAGTCTGTAATGGCCACCCATCATTGGCAAGGGGGGTTGGACCAGCTGTCTCTGCCTATCCTCAGGCTGCCCGTCTGCAGCCCCAGTACCTTTTGGGCCTTAACAAGGCCTGCAGCCTGGGGGTTTACTAGGCTGGAGCTCCCCAGCTCTCTTTGCCCTTCCCTAGCACTGCTCTGCTTCAGGTACCTTCTCTCAGCAGCTAGCTCATCCCACTCCAGGGCTAGAGTGAGACTTCTTTGAGCCCCTGGCTCACAGCCCTTTTATAGGGCCTGATTGGGTGTGGCCCCAGCTGTGGCTGCTTCCCCAATTGGCCCCAATTTTCCCAGCTGCAGACCTCTCCAGGGCTGCTTTATCCTGTTATCCAGGAGTGGGGCAGCCACCCCACTACAACACCCCAGAATGAGGTTTGCTTTGTTTGCAATAGTGTTACACCTTTGACTCATATTTAGTTTGTGATCCACTATGACCCCCAGATCCCTTTCGGCAGTACTCCTTCCTAGGCAGTTATCTCCCATTGTATATGTCTGCAACTGATTCTTCCTTCCTTAGTGGAGTATTTTGCATTTTTCCGTATTGAATTTCATCCTATTTACTTCAGACCATTTCTCCAGTTTGTCCAGATAATTTTGAATTTTAATTCTATCCTCCAAAGCACTTTCAACCCCTCCCAGCTTGGTATCATCCACAAACTTTATAAGTATATTCTCTATGCCATTATCTAAATCACTGATGAAGATATTGAACAGAACTGGACCCAGTACTAATTTCTGCAGGACCCCACTTGATAGGCCCT
Source organism: Mauremys reevesii (assembly GCF_016161935.1). Classification (NCBI taxonomy): domain Eukaryota; kingdom Metazoa; phylum Chordata; order Testudines; family Geoemydidae; genus Mauremys; species Mauremys reevesii. The sequence continues at coordinate 246,018 of NW_024100912.1, forward strand.
TCCCGCTTGACTATGAACCACTGATAATTACTCTCTGGAAATGGTTTTTCAACCAGTTATGCGTCCACCTCATAGTAGCTCCATTTGGGTTGTATTTCCTTAGTTTGTTTATGAGGGGTCATGCAAGACAGTATCAAAAGCCTTACTAAAGTCAAGATATACCACATCTACTGTTTTCCCCTGTCCACAAGGCTTGTTACCCTGTCAAAGAGAGCTACTAAGTTGATCTGACACAATTAGTTCTTGACAAATCCATGCTGACTGTTAGTTATCACCAGGGCCGGCTCCAGGCACCAGCCAAGCAAGCTAGTGCTTGGAGCGGCAGATTCCAAGGGGAAGCATTCCGTCCAATTCTTTTTTTTTTTTTTTTGCACTTCGCCGCTTCTGCCACCCCTGCAGGTTTTTTTTCTTTTTGGTTTGCTGCTCCGGCTGCCCGATAGGGGTCGGCGGAGCGGAGGAGGGGAGCTGCTGGGAGTGGTGCCAGGTCTGCAGCAAGCCCGGCATTGCAGACCGCGTCCTTCCCTGCCTGCCCACCGGAGCGGCGTGGAGCCCTCCCAGCAGGCAGCGCAGTGGGAGGGGCCGCATGGCGAGCGCCCCGCTTAAGGAAGCCCAAACTGCCCCCCTTTTCTCTCCTCTACCCCCCCCCCCCCGCTAGCTGGGGTGTGCTCTCTGCTGCCGCGGGGTCTGCAGGGCTGCGAGTCCCCATGCACCCGCTGCCCCGCAGGTATTTTTTTTTCTTTTTGTTTTTTTGTTTTTTCTTCCCTTTGCTGCTCCGGCAGGCCGGGCGGTTTGTTTCCTGTCCCCCACTTCACCATGCCGGCCAAGTGGCAGGTTTTTCCGCTCCTCTCTTTGCTGCTCCAGCTGGCTGGCAGGTTTGTTCCCCCCTGCCCCTTCGCTGTGCCGGCCGAGTGGCAGGTTTGTTCCCGCTGGCTGGCAGGTTTGCCACTCCCCACTCTTTGGTGCTCTGGCCAGCCGGCAGGTTTGTTTCCCTTCACCGCTCCAGCTGAGCAGCAGGTTTGTCCCCCCTCCCACCACCACCTTTGCTGCTCCAGCCACCGGGCAGGATTTTTTTTTTTTTTTTTGCTTGAGGCGGCAAAAAAGCCAGAGCCGGCCCTGGTTATCACCTTATCATCTTCTAGATGTTTGCAAATTGATTACTTAATTATTTGCTCCATTATCTTTCTGGGTACTGAATTTAAGCTGACTGGTCTATAATTCCCTGGGTTGTCCTTATTTCCCTTTTTATAGGTAGGCGCTTTATTTTCTCTTTTCCAGTAATCTGGAATCTCTCCTGTCTTCCATGACTTTTCGAAGATAATTGCTATCTCCTCAGATGATAGACATCTCCTCAGTCATCTCCTTGATTATTGTAGAATATATTTCATCAGGCCCCAGCTGGGAGTGCTGGTGGCATAGGGTCTGAGTAATTTTTAACTTGTCTAAATAATTTTTAACTTGTTCTTTCCTTATTTAAACCTCTGATCCTATCCCGTTTTCACTGGCATTCACTCTGTTAGACGTCCAATTACTACTAACGTTTTTGGTGAAAACTGAAACAAAAAAGTCAGTTTGCATGTCTGCCATTTGCACATTTTCTGTTATTGTCTTTCCCCAGGACTGAGTAACAGGCCTACCCTGTCCTTGGTCTTCCTCTTGCTTCTAATGTATTTGTAAAATGTTTTGTTCTTACCCTTTATGTTTCTAGCTAGTTGAATCTTGTTTTGTGCCTCGGCGTTTCTAATTTTTCCCTACATAGAACACAACACTTGTTGGCTTAAAAATCAAGCGATTTTTTAAAATGTGATCCCTAAAGATTCAAATATCAGAAGGCAAAGAAAAGGACACCAAAAAACTTAAAAAAAAAAACAACAGAAAAACCTCATTAATTTTAAGGCAGACTTGTGATTTAGGAGGGACAGGGGCTGCCACATGATTTTTGGATACTTTGGGTTGGCAGTGGAATCTCTACATAGAGCCGAGAGGACTTGGGTTATGAGTGATCCATATAAAGAGTCGGTGGGTAGGAATATGGAGTTTGGGTATTTTCCAACAATTTTATTCAGAAGAAACATTTTTTCCAAAAGGCAAACATGCTTCATGTGTCCTGAGAATATTATAGTGCCCTTGGGGTGCTGTGCATTGTCCTGCTGTGGCCCCAGAGTAGGTCCCCCTCTTCAATGCTGCATAACTCCTATAATGGCCTCTCGTTTTGGGAGGTTCTGTGGTGTGGCTGTGCACTGATGAGTCCTACATTTCAGCAAGGGGGGCATTAATGACATCCGTCCTGCTGCAAAGCTATGTCCGCGTATGTCAACGTCTCTTCTGTCTGGGGTGGTGGATCCTTTCAGATAAAACACAGTAATGTTACTTTTCTGCTAAGCCAGCCTAAAGCCAGAGAAATTAAGCCAGAAAATGCTCCTCTGACAGCACTGCTGAATGTAAATCAGAAGCAGCTCTAAATGGGCATTTAATGGGCTGGGAAACACCAGCGGCCCCACTTCCTACATCAACCCCTGTGAGGCAGGCAGCTCAGATTTCCCCCTCCCCAGTCTTGGTCTGGTACTTTTCTGCCCCCCAGTTAGGACAGTTGGGTTTAGCCCTGACACCTGCCAGCTGGGCAGAGGACCCTTCTCCCTCTCTCCGTGCCAGCCCCATCGAGGAAGTGTTGGGTTCTCCCCTGATGGGGTGTTATTGTCTGATATACGGATTCTTCTGTGCTGCAGGCAGTTTAGTTGTCTCCTGTCCAGTTTAATATTTTAATCACTGATGTTATTAATGGCAATATTTATAATGGTTATTTGCACTTGTTATTATTATATTGTGATGCTGGAGATTGGGTGACCGTCAACAAGCATGTCTCTGATCTATGGGCAATCACAGCACATTGCTGAAGTTGGTGGCTGTGATAACTACCTGCCATTCAGGCTAAATAAATGAACCATTAAATGCCCCTTTGCTTAGTTTCAGCTGAAGCAATGGGCAACCACCACACAAGGACTAGACCGCAGGCAAGCCCTGGCATGGCAGGGCCATGTGGGCCAACGGGGTTCCTCTGGGTCTGATAAGAAATGCAGGGATGGTGAGTGTGACAGAAGAAGCAGAAGCAAACAGAGAAAGCAACAATAAAGACAGACACAGCCAGAGAAGCACTTGGAGCAGGACCCTGAGAAAAAGCTGAGAGAGAGATTTTGGGCAGAGTGTTGGCTTGGAGCCCGGAGCAAAGTGCCTCCTGGAGTTTGATTCCTGTTGTGTTCAGGGAAACAGGGTTATGTAAATAAATGGGGTTGCATCAATAAACATACCTGACTCTCTCATCCCTTTCTCCTCTCCACAAAACAACCCAGAAGACCCCAAACATTTGCTATCTGCTTGCATGAAAGGGGGACAAATATGTATAATTTTAATAGGGTTAAATAAGCTTCTGAATTCACATGAGTCATAAATATCTCTAAAAAAAACCAGGAGTACTTGTGGCACCTTAGAGACTAACAAATTTATTTGAGCATAAGCTTTCGTGGGCTACAGCCCACATCCAAAGAAGTGAGCTGTAGCCCATGAAAGCTTATGGTTAGATAAATTGGTTAGTCTCTAAGGTGACACAAGTACTTCTGTTCTTTTTGTGGATACAGACTAACACGGCTGCTACTCTGAAACCTATAAATATCTCTGTTCGTAGTACCCTGTCCTACGGTCATGTACTAAAAGCTCTAAGGGGTAAATCATATAATACTAGGAAAGTCTCTGGAAAGTGAATGAGCCTCCATCTCTCTGAGATTGTTTAGGTTCCTGACCCCAAGTTTTCAGGGCAAGATGTCCCTGGTGGTGAGAGGTGGTGTTGAAAATTTCATGTCCATGGGAGAGAACATGTGTGTTAAAATCAGGCTGATATTGAGATGCTAACTTCAACTTTACCTCTCAGGACACCAGGTATCCCCCCATGATAGCAGCGCAGAGCTCTTCCCTTTGGGACACTGATTTAAATGTTCAATAAAATAATACATATTAAAAACAATAATAAAAGGACAGAACTTCAGTGACCCAAACTCCTTCCATGCAGCTTTACAGGAGGAGGAATAAAAATCAAGGGTTATTCATTGCCTATATCAGCTGGAGTATTGACAAATAATTACCATAAGGAAGCAGTTTGTGGAAGGAAGCTCTGTGTTAGCAGCTTTCCCTGCCACTAACATGCACCACCACACAGCCACTGCTAGCAGTAGAGGCCCATGCACCTCCCTCTGAGACCTACATCACATGGAGACCTGTAGCAGGGTGGTTACCCTGCTCCTGGGATAAAAGAAGTGAGAACAGCTGAGGGAAGTTGGCTGGGGAGCTGGCTGCTGGGGAGCTGGCCATGGGTGTGGCCAGCTCAATCAGGGCACAGCTGGCCCTGATAAGAGGGCTGTGAGTAAGGAGCAGGGATGGAGTGAGAAGGACCTAGCTGCCTGGGAGAGACAGGGTACCTTCTATAGGGCAGTGCTGGGGAAGGGTCAGGCTGAGCTGGGGAGCTCAGGCCTGGCAGGAAGGCCTAAGGAGGTACTGGGGCTGTAGGGAGACAGCTGGGGCTAGAAAGGCAGCAGGTCCAGCTCCCTTGCCAATGAGGAGTGGCCATTACACACTGTAGTTTGCCCCAGAGAAAGGGGGCTAGATGATGACTGGCAATAGCCACTGAGGCAAGGTGGGCATAGGGGAAGGGGTTTCCCTGGGAGGGGAGACCCTGAGTGTGGGGGTGTTGCTGTGGGGCAGCACCCCAGGATGAGGGGCAGGGAGGGATGTGGGGCCTGAAGTACAGTGGTGGAGATTGATGAGGAAACAGGTACCAGGAGGGAGATACCAGCCAGCAGGAGGTGCTCTGAGGCTGAGCTGAGCTAATTCCTGGACTGACCAGCAGGAGACACCATGGCGGTGAGGGCCTGCCATGCTACAAGATCCATTGGGGGAAATCCTGCCCCCACTGAAGTCAATGGGAAAATCCCAGGATTCCACCCCTTGCCTGTCTTCCTTCCCCTTTGTGAGGCCTGTAGCAGGGAGGGTTACCAGGCACGTAATCTGAAGCCTGGGAATACCAAGTAAATCCATGTTCCCAGCCCACAGATCACTGCTGAGCTGGAACAGGCAAACCAATCACTCTTTTCTATCACTTCATTTTGTCGTTATTAAAAGCTTCGACTCACCCTGGAGCTTCTCAACCAATCCACCGAGGCATCTGGGGAGAGAATGACAGTTACGTGTTGTCAATTGGGTGTAAATGCCTTTAATGGAAGGCACCTCACTGAGCACAAACTATAAGCCCACGGCTCCCATCTCTCCCCCAGCCAGGGCAGGGCTCCCCCATGGGCAGCATTGAGCACAATGGAGCCTGATCCTGAGCAGGGTTACTATGCGATACTGTAGCAGAAGAATTTTTAAATACAGCTGTTGAAGATGTTCAGTGGAAACTTTCTCTCTGGGTTTTCGACACAGCTCTTTTGTCACAAACAGAGGCAGCTTTCATTTTCAAAAAACAAATGCCCCAAAATGGAAATATTGTGATTAAAAATACCACCATGGTACCACAGGGGACTTGAAGTTCAGTTGCATCATGTGGATATTCTCCTCTCTGGAATGGGCTGGCTGAGCTTCATCTCTCATGATGCACCTGAACCAAGGAGTCCTACCATGTACTACTTCCCATCACCAAGAGGGGAGAAAGTGGTGCATCATAGGAGAGCCAGAGAGCCTGTCTCAAAGGCAAAAACAACATTTTTTACCCATGAAAGCTTATGCCCAAATAAATTTGTTAGTCTTTAAGGTGCCTCCGAACTCCTTGTTGTTTTTGTGGATACAGACTAACATGGCTACACCCGATACTTGTCTCAAAGGAGACCAGGAGCATGAGGCATCTGAGTTACAGCTCCAAGAAGGAACTCTTGCACTATTATAAATCAAAATATTTTCTTTTTCAGCTCAAAGATTTTGATTTTTGATTCTCACTGAAAAGTTAAAATGTCCCACAGAAAAGTTTGGTGAATGCTAAAAAAAATTATTTGTTGTCCAAAAGTTCCACAGGAAAAAATCCTATTTTCCAACCAGAGCTAGGATTTGCTTTTTAATTTTTAAAATAAAAATGTAAAATTAGGGAGCCAGACTGTAAGCTGAGCAGAGTCCAGCAGGTTGTGTGTGACTGTGCTTCTCCGGCAGCCAAATCTCCCTCTGGGACTTGACACCCACTCCTCAGGGCTTCCAAACGCCTTATATATTTAGAGGATTTTAAACAAGAGTTTTTTCTATACCTTGAACCTCACATATCCTGAGATAAGAATATCCCCCAAGTACGTATCTCAACCATCAGCCTTGGGCCTCACAATACAGCCAACAGGGGGGCACCAATTGCCAGACAAGGCAAAGTCTGTTGGGACTTGTTGCTGTGTTGTCACATCCTGGTCTCTGTTTGCACAGGGCGGGAAGGACTCCTCAGCACCAGGCAGAGCCAGCTCCCAGTGAAGGCGACAGAACACTTTCCAATGGGAACTTTCCCCAGGATGTGCCCTTTCCATAAAGGAAGGGAAGTGGTAACAGTTTGGTTCAGTCCCCTGAGCCATGGCAATGCAGGACTGGGGATTACAGGCGAAGGGTGGGACAAAGGAACCTCAGAGACTCAAATGCATGAGCCCTGGTAGCCCGAGAACTCTTTATCCTCATTCACTTTGATCACAGGCAGTTTGTTGTTGTAACTCTTGGCCAGACAGTCTGAGCTGGGATCTGTCCATCCCCCACCAATTAACACATTTACCCCAACCCCAGCCTTTCTCCTTCATGTGCAGGTGACCCCACTAACCCCAGTACTCTCCAAAAGTTCTTACAGTGAATATCATCTTCACGAGCATTGCTGGTGTCACGCTGGACTCGTTCCCTGTGGGGAGGAATAAGGACAGTGCATATCAGTGACTCTGTGTGTTCAGTCTCTGTTTTCAGTGATCCACCTGTGAGCAGATTTCTTTCCATGATGGCTGGATTTCCTGCTAGGACTTATATCTTGATTCAGCTCACACTCAGTGGAAAGGCAGCAAGCCCTACTTCTGGATAATCAGGAAATGTGGTGGCTTTACCATTTATGCAGGGAATGTCTCATACAGATGAGAATTGAACATCCTGTCCTACGTCAGCAAAACAGCCAATAAAACACCCAGCTGAAACTTCACTCGGTCAGGTTGTAGTTAAAATGTGGGGAGGGACCAAAAATCTCTGACATCTCGGGACAGAAGTTACAGAGAACACCATCATATGTGCTCAGTTAGAACTAGATGAACTGGAGACCCTTGGTTCCCAGCCAGACCTGTCCACTTCCAGCCCTGTCCCAGAAGAACGGACCCAGTTCTAGGGAACTGTCTGGGTTGGTCGGTGTCATTTTGTGGCCAACCAGCCCCGACACCCGGAGTGTAAAACAGGGTCACTTTCATTCTTTCACACACCCAAGGGTGATTTTAAAATGTGCTCACTCTGCTGCCCGTGAATTTGATGGGAACATGCTGCTTTAGCAAACCCCCTCTCTTAAAGCATCTCTTCCTAACCACCAGATCCTACTGCAACCAGGGATTTCATCCTTCCCTGGTCTTTTCATAAATTCCTCCACAGCAAACAGGCAAACTCCTCCCTCCTACTCCCAGCAGGTGAGCTGAGCTCTGTGAGGCAGAGAGAAGGGACCCTGAATAGAAACGAGATGGGAGAGGGAATAATCTCCTCCTACCTTTGATCCCTTGGCAGAGATGCAACTGGAAGCAGTGAAAAAATGTCATCAGAGATGTGGACACATTTCCTCATGGGCAGAGAAAAAGAGAGATGGAAAATGAGTGACAGCCTCAATTCCTCATTGTATTAACACACAGACCCGTCCCCCTGGCCTAGCCCAGCGCGCTCTTCCACCAGCCCCACTGACTGCCCCAGGGAGCAGTGTGGCCAAGTTTGATGATTTAACTGCCAGTCTCTCAGCATTTGATGTTCTGCGTAAAGCCCCAGGTCTGAGAGTCAGGGGATTCAGTGAGTCTTGGCTTTCATTAAAACAAACAAACAAAAAAAGATTATAAACATTTTGTTTGGGTAGAAAAACCTGAAAATATGACCCAAAGACCCACAAAGATCAAATTCCCCAGGCAAATACAAAGCACTCACTCTGATGACTTTTTGGAAATTCATAGAATCATAGAATATCAGGGTTGGAAGGGACCTCAGGAGGTCATCTAGTCTAACTTCCTGCTCAAAGCGGAACCAATGCCCAACTAAATCATCCCAACCAGGACTTTGTCAAGCCTGACCTTAAAAACCTCTAAGAAAGGAGATTCCACCACCTCCCTAGGTAACCCATTCCAGTGCTTCACCAACCTCCTAGTGAAAAAGTTTTTTCCTAATATCCAACCTAAAGCTCCCCCACTGCAACTTGAGACCATTACTCCTTGTTCTGTCATCTGGTTCCACTGAGAACAGTCTAGATCCATCCTCTTTGGAACCCCTTTCAGGTAGTTGAAAGCAGCTATCAAATCCCCACTCATTTTTCTCTTCTGCAGACTAAACAATCCCAGTTCCCTCAGCCTCTCCTCAGAAGTCATGTGCTCCAGCCTCCTAATCATTTTTGTTGCCCTCCGCTGGACTCTTTACAATTTTTCCACACCCTCTTGTAGTGTGGGGCCCAAAGCTGGTCACAGAACTCCAGATGAGGCTTCACCAATGTTGAATAGAGGGGAATGATCACGTCCCTCGATCTGCTGGCAATGCTCCTACTTATACAGACCAAAATGTCATTAGCCTTCTTGGCAACAATGGCACACTGTTAACTCATATCCAGCTTCGCGTCCACTGTAACCCCTAGGTCCTTTTCTGCAGAACTGCTGCCTAGCCACTCGGTCCCTAGTCTGTAGCAGTGCACGGGATTCTTCCATCCTAAGTGCAGGACTCTGCACTTGTCCTTGTTGAACCTCATCAGGTTTCTTTTGGCCCAATCCTCTAATTTGTCTAGGTCCCTCTGTATCCTATCCCTACCCTCCAGCATATCTACCACTCCTCCCAGTTTAGTGTCATCTGCAAACTTGCTGAGAGTGCAGTCCACACCATCCTCCAGATCATTAATGAAGATATTGAACATAACCAGTCCCAGGACCGACCCTTGGGGTACTCCGCTTGTTACCGGCTAGACATGGAGCCATTGATCACTACCCATTGAGCCTTACGATCCATGCGTTTTATGCCAATCTCGAGATTGTTGGGGTGACTCGAGTGCTGTGAAATCTTGGGGCTGGGGATGCTGTGTGAGGAAAGGTTGGCAGGGCAGAGCTGTGTCCAGAGCTCTATTTCCAGAGTTCTTAGGCCCTGATTCAGGAATGTACTTACACATGGGCACAGGTGTAAGCCCTTCCTGACAAGGGAATACCTTCCTGAACTGCAGCCTTAGTTACCTGCAGGTAGATATTCCATCCAGACACACACCCCTGGCTGAGCCCTAGATTGTGACCATCTCTGGGGCAGACACTGTCCCTTTTATTACTGATTTGTGCAGCGCCTGGCACAGTGTGGCCCTAACCCCTGACTGGGGCTCCAGGGCACAACAGTGACATACCTAATAAATAATGTACAGCACCTAGCACAGTGCGGCTCTGATCCCTGACTGGGGCTCCAGGGTGCTACTGTAATACAAATAATAAATCACAATGATAATCCCTTTCATCATCTCTTTGATCTTTCTCCCCAGCCAGCCTCCCAGTAATGAATGATCGATTTCACTGTGTCTTTGATCATCTCTCTCCCCCTCACCCACACACACTGGGTACAGGGAATCTAAGGAGGTGTCTCTGCCATGTCCGTCTGTACATTTGGTAACACGGCTTGACTTCACTCTCATACCCACCTTTCTTTCCCAGCAGATAAAGCACCACAGCTAGAACCACAACAGCAGGGATTGTAATTCCCAGCAAGAGCTTCCGATCCGGCCCTAGGAAAGAACCTCAATGTGAATGGTCTCTCCAACCAGCCATCAGCAAGTCCCCACGGTCTGGAGCTGGCTGAGTCCCATGGTAAGTGACTCCTAATGTCCTCATGAACCTACCCAGGGAGCTCACCCCATGGTTATCTGCAGGGCGTCATTATTGGCTGTTCTTTCTGACTAAAGTTTTCCACAAATTATTTTGACCCAACAGATTTTATTCCACACACAGTTTAATTGAATCAAATATTTTGCCCCGAATGTGCACATGCAATGATCTTCTTAGTCTTGCCAGAAAAATAATTTTGAAATGGAAGAAAACTTTTTGTTTTGTTTTGAACTGACAGTTTTGTTTAATTTTGGTTTTCCAATTCCAGAAATGGAAGGAAAACGCCCCTTTAAAAGGAAACAAAACAAAACTCTCTGTGTTTCCAGCTGACGTTTTATCTCATTTTTGTTCTAAAAACCCAAAACAAAGGAAAATGTCTAGTCAAAATGAGATCAAAGGGAAAAATTTGAGTTTCATGTGTATTTTTTTCATCAAAACATTGACATTTCCCATCACAAATTTTGAATGAAATAGTTTTGTTCACAATTTTTTGTGTCAATAAATCTGGATTCCCCCCCAGGTCTCAGGGCGAGCTCCTCAAGGCAGGAAACATCCCTGTGGGAACTGCCCTGCTTCAGGACAGCACCAGGTACAAACTTTACTTCAAACAACCACTTTAGTTCCATCAATGGGACTTTAGCAGGTGCTTAAAGATAAGCACATACATAGAAGGTGTTGTCCTGGATAGGGTTGGACTTGAACACATGTTCAGAGGTTTCCTGGGTTGGGGACAGAGATGTGTAGGGCATGTAGAGATGTGTGTGGAGCTGGTCAACAAATCTCCAGTGGAACAGTTTTCCACCAGAAAATGCTGTTTCTGCAAAATAAAAACATCTTGACAAGGAGCTTCGATGTTTCTGAATCAAAATGTTGCTGAATTTCTGTTCCATGAAATATATCAAATTTCAACTTTTTTTCTTGATTCCATATGAAAATAAAATTTGAAATGTCAGAATTTCCTGCAGGAGAAAAATGCTTTTTTCCTCCCCATTTCCCCCCGTTACTGGCCAGGCCTGAGCTGGGATGCGGTCTCTCTCTGTCTCTCACACACACACGCATCTGACTCACAGGTCATGTTGAGGTGTTTAGCAGGGCTGAGCTGGGATTTGGTCACCCGTTTGTCACTGTCCTCGATCTCGTAGCCACAGGCATAATTCCCGGAGCTGCCACTGGACACCGTATGGTTATAGCTGTAGATGACCTTGTTTTCTGAACCCTTCTGGAATGAAATCTCCTCCCTGTCCTTACAGAAGATGATGCGGGTGGCCGGGTCCTGGGAGATCACAGAGCACTGGAGTTGCACAGAGCTCCCCGGTTGGGCAGACGTCTGGCTCAGGTAGAGGTCGGGGGCAGGGAGAGCACCTGGGAAGGGGAATGGGTCAGAGCTGTCAGTGGGACTGTTGGTGGCTCCCATTTTAGGGGGAGCCCAGGGAGCATTTTACTAAAGAAAGTTGGTTGCCATGGAAGCAGCTTGCAGCTTCTAAGGGTCTGTCTACCCTGCAATCAAAAACCTGGAGGCGCAGCTGACCCATGTGAGCTCATTTGGGCTCGTGGGGTTTGAGCTCAGGGCTGTGTACATGGAACGGACCAGTGTCAAACTGCAGAGCAGGAGAAACTCTGCCTGCGGAAGGGCTGGGGGTCTATGCACTGTATCTGGAGCAGGCTCTTATTTCAGCACAGCTGGGTAATGGGGGGATAATGTCAGATCTGAGGCTGGAGGCCAGTCACTGCCCCAGGGAGCTCACTAACAGCCAAGGAGCTGTGTCCAGTCCCTAACCCCACCGGTGTCTGCTCTAACATCCTCCCTGTCCTTCTGCCTCTCCTGCCCCACAGTCCCCAGCTGGCACAGGGGGCACCAGGAGCTATTCCAGGCCCAGGCTAAGGGAAGGCCCTGGAGCAGCAGCAGGGAGAGGATCCCCCTTTCCCGGGAATCACCAGGGTGATGGGTCCAGCTCTGAACTCGCAGGGGAATTGCTGCTGCCTCTGGGCGGGTCAATATCTACCCACCACCTTCCCCACCCCTGCGGTGCTCCCTGCTGCTTCCTTGGCCGGCAGCATCCCCTGCCACTACTGCCCAGGCAGCCAGCAAAGAAATGCAGCCACGACCAAAAAAACACATCTCTGCTCCAGCAGCCCCTGCTGGGCTGGAGAGAGGGTCACTGGGCGCGGCTCCCTGGCCCGGGTCCTACAGGAGCTCAGCCTGGGTGACTTAATTGTCCCTTCTTGAAAGCTCCCTGCCCAGCTGGGGCTCACTGTTAATGGTGCTGCTGATATATAAGGAGGAGGCAAAGGCTGCATCCACTGGGTTGGAACAGGAGCTCCTGGGAAAGCCCTGCGGCCATGTGGGGCTGGGAGCCAGTGCCCTGAGAAGGTAAATCCCTTGGGGTCAGAGCCATGGCGTTCTCCACTTCCCAGGGCCAGTGCCCCAGGGATGAGATGGGCTGTGGATGTGACTCTCTCATCTGAATGTCACAGTGGCCCCAGGTCAGCACAGAGCAGAGAGGGAGCAGGACAGAGAGGAATCGGCCAGGAGACCCGCGCGCCCCACTCGGATCCCACACAGCCCCATCTGCCTTCCTGTGCCATTGCTATGGCCACTGCTCTGAGCAGCACACAGCCCAAGGGGTGGCGGCTGGATGCCCTGGAGAGGGAGGTGTAAAGGCCCTGGGTAGATTGGGGACAGACAGACACACAGACTCACCGGGAGCTGAGCAGATCTCCTGGCTGCTGGGACTCAGCGCTGGGAACAGAAAGGTGACGTGTTCAGTGCCAGGCTAGAATCTCCCCTGCTGTGAGATGCCCTGAATGTCTGAAGGGGTCTCTGCTCCCCCCATAAGCCCAAGTCCTGGTTTCTGCCCCATCCGTCTCATCAGGGGCACCCCCACCTGCTTCGTGAGGCTCTGCCAGGCACAGTGCAGAGCCCTGACCCCCAGGTTCCCTCTGGGACAGAGACGCCCACGGGAGTGGCCTGGAGTGTTCCAATGTCCCCAGGGGACTGAGCGACTCTGTACAGGGCTCTGCTAACAGCCAGGCAGTGCCTACATTCATCTCTAGCCCCATTAACTCAGCTCATCCCCTCACTTCACCAGCAGAGCCGCAGCAGGGAACCTGCAATAGACAGAGAGTCAGGCCCAAAGCAGAGCCCCCTGATCCCAACCCTGCCTCCCAAAACACAGATCTGGGGTGAGATCCAGGCTGTGTGACTTGGACCTGGCCCTATAATGAGTCTGACCCTGAGCCCCAGACCCAGAACCCCTGAATTCTGGGGGAATCCACAACCGGAGCCCAGCCTGGATCCTAGCTCGGTGTCTCTGGCCTGTCAGTAACAGGGAGCCCTGGGGCTGGACCCCGATAATCCCTCATCCTCCAATGACAACAGCCCTCCCTGCTCCCTCTACCTCCAGGCTGAGCTGAAACCCCATGAGCATCGTCCCCCGAGACTAGCCTGTCCTGACTACATGTGCCTGGTGTGGGGCGCTGGGCTCAGCGACACAGCAGGTGTCTGCATACAGCCAAATCCCAGGTCACAGCTCCCAACAAGGAACGCCGGCCAGACCTGCAGCCTGGGGCCTGGGACAGGACAGCAGGGACCAGGGGAAGGATTTAGGGCACCAGGGGAAAAGTAACTTGACATGAGCTCCCAGGGTGCCACGGGGGCAACAGAGATGATGTGCTGATGTGGAGGTTAGCAAGGAGCAGGAGTAGGAGCAGGGAGGGGATTTTCCCCAGCGTGAAGCCTTGGTGTGGCCAATACTGGATTTTGGACCCAGTTTAAAAGGCTGTTGGAAAAATGCAGCAGGTGCACGGGCTGGAGAAGAGGGCTGGAGAAGAGGCCTCACAGGAGAGGCCAGGGGAGCTCCGTGTGTGGAGCTGGTCAGACAGCTGGGCTGGTCACGGTGTCCAAGCTCCTTCCTGGGGAGAAACCCCAGGTGCTGATGGGCTCCTCAGTGCAGCAGAGACAGGCAGAACCAGACCCAAGGGCTGGACACTGAGTCTGGGCAAACTCCAGTGAGAAAGGAGGCAGCAGTTTCTCCCCGTGCTGGGGATTAACCCCCGGCACCAGCTCCCCAGGGAAGTGGGGGAGTCACAGCTGGGGGCCTTTCTGGGAGACGCTTTAGTCAAACACAAGTGACTGGGCTCAGTACAGGGTTGCTGGGGGAATTTCTCTGCTCTGGGCTATCGGGGTGTCTGACTGGATGGGTGAATGGTCCTTACTGGCCTTAAACTCTGTGAAGCTGTGACTGTAACCCCAGCCTGGGCCGACTGCTAGTCCCGGCCCATCCCCAGCACCAAGCGCTGGCTCTGTGCTGGTTTGGGACACTCACACTCCCTCGAACATCGCAACAGCACAAACCTCTCTGCCACTAAAGGGTATTTGCTGATTCCCTGGGCCAAGGGCTGCTCTTGATTCTGTGTCCTCTCAACCCCCTACAAATTAGCACAGATACTCACCGGGCAGTAAGAGGCACAGAAACAGGATCATCGGGGCGGTGGAGGGAACCGAGAGGGATGGGAATGGCCCTGCGATGTCTGCTCCGGATGGGGACAGTATGGGACAATCTGCAGTTGCTCCTTGCTCTGACCTGCCCCACTGGGCTCAGGGCAGAAGGACCCGCTCCCTGCTCGGACTCTCTGCCAGCCCCTCAGGGCTGGGCTGTGAACCCAGATGCCGTCACTGCTCTGAGTCCCCGTCAGGGCCGTATGACTGAGGCAGCAGGGACACCGCAGCCCCTCTCTGTTCTGTGCCGTCCTGTCCTCACATCTGATCGTTATTGCTCCCCGTTTCCTGTCCCGTACACCCCCTGGCCACAGCGTCTTTATTTAGCGCCAGCAGCTTGAGACTCAAACACACATCAACTATGTCAATAAAAACCCTCTCCTAATTTAGTAACAGAGGACTCAGCCAAACCTACCCTGTTAAACACAGGTCTGTCCTGGCTGGAGGGTTTAACAATAATTCCTCCTATCTCATCCAAAGATTTCAAAGTGCTTTATGCAGAAGGGGAAAAAATGGGGAAACTGAGGTACAGGAAGGTGAGGACATGAATGGCCCAAGATCACCCAGCAGGGTAGAGCCAGGAACAGGAGTCAGATCTGATTTCCAAACCATTGCTCTGTCCACTAGGCCACACTGCCTCTCTTTGCACCAAGACACAGCATGACAAAAGTATTTCGGTACCTAGTGCTGCAGCTAGGCACGTAGTGGGATTAAATAGAGCTCCTGGGCATGCCAGGCACCTGCTTCCAGTTGGCAGCCAATGGTTGTTAGGTGCATCACTCCCCTGGGAACTCCATCAGTTGCACAAAGAGTCTGTCTGCATCGCTGGGCTCCTGAATCTGGCCCGAGGTGATGAAGGAGCAGGTGAGAAAGGGCAGCTCCTTCTCCATGCAGAGCAGGGCCAGGAAGCCCCCAGCCGCCTGCCCATGTGTGTGAGCTGTGCTCTGCACGGGCACTGGGAGGTCACTGTTGGGACGGTGGCTGTGCCCATGTGTTGCCTGAGGAGCTCTCAGCTCTCACCTCGGGGCCACACGCTGCTGACTCCAGGGAGGTGGCACCATCCAGTCCCCAGGTGTTAGGGGAGCTGGGCTCCATCCCCCCACTGCTTCCTCGCGATGGCCCTTGGGGCAGCCAATCATAATCTGTCCAGCCCCCCTTGGCGACAGACTCTGAGCTGTAGGGCTGACAATGCTACGTCAGAGCTGAGCCCACAGCCCAGGGCTCCAGTGACTTGGGGCTATTCACTTAAAGCTCCCACCTCCCACAAACCATTACGTCCCTTCCCCCTCTAATTCTGGGAACAGGCTGACATCAGACAAATGCCAATGAGAACTGAGAGGCCAATTTCTGTCCAGGAGGATAATTAACCACTGAGATAAACCACCCACAGAAAGGGGGATTCTCCATTGTCTGACGGCATCAGAGCCAGGCTGGAGGCCTTCCTGGGAGAGGCTTTGGTCCCACACAAGCTATTGGCTGAATGTAGGGAGCTGGGGGGAGTCTCTGGGCTGTTCAGGTCAGACTGGCTGGGCGAATGTCCCTTCTGGCCCTGGAAGCCAATGCACAGGGGCTGTTTGTGTCCCAGTGTGGGGAGAGCCTGGCTGGGGTGGGCCCGAAAACACAGAGCAAGTGTCAGAGACAAGCTTGGAAATAGGCTGAGCTGGTTTCATTGATCTCACAGAGTGTCCCCCACCTGCTGGGACTGGATCCTGGGCTGAATCCTGGCTCCCTCCCCCCGCCCAACCTCCTGGGCAGCCAGGGCAGAATTACACCCATCTCCCAGCCCTGCAGGGGATATGGATTGAGCCAGGTGCTGCGGGAGTAGAGAACAACTGGCTGCTGCTCAGTGACTCTCTGCACCCAGTCTTGCTGCTCTGTGCAGTCGTGCAGAGAGCAAACCACAGGACAAGCCCTGAGCATCTGCAGAGTCCCTTGTGCAGACGCCTCTTCCCCTGCCCAGCAGTGAGCTCACCCCAGCCTGACCACGACCACGCAGCCCAGCAGGGCGGGGGGTGTCACAGGCTGTGATATGGGCTTGAGGAACCCGCTCACACTGTGATATTTCTGGCACAGCCGGTGTCTCTGTGGCTCCTTCTCTCCCTCTCTTACATTCTCCAGGGGAGCCTGGCTCTGAAGTGTAAAAGCTGGGGGTCTGAGCAGTGACAGAGCCGCCCTTAAAGAGTGTGGGAAAGTGAGCGAGTCCCACAGGGCTCAGACCAAAAGCCCCTCGGCATCTCCTGTTATGATGGCACCTGAAAAGGATAAAACCATGAGGTGTTTTGTGGACTTTAGGAAAGTAAACCCGTCCCCCAGCCAGACCCAGACCCCATCCCCCACACAGGGGACCTACTGGATCTGTTGGAGGCAGGGTTGGCAACATTGTATTTGAACAATACAGGCCAAACCTCAGATGTCTCCAGTCTTGACTTGAACCTCTGGGGACAAGTCCCTTCCCTCCACCCTACTTCCTAGGGTTTCTCTCTCTCCAGCTCTGGATGCTGCAGAGAGCCCAGGGACCTGCTGTGACTTGTTCAGGTTCTGCACAGGGGCCAGGAGCCAAGTTGGAGGCTGCAGTGGCTAGTCTTTGCCTGCTGCCAGGCTGTGCACTCTGCTGGGGACGTTGGCAGAGACTGTGCAAGTGGGGAGGCTACATCCCAGGAGTACTGACCCCCTGCCAGACAGAGCCCCTTCCTGAGCCTGGCCCTTCAGCGCAGCTCCAGAGCACAGAGCCCTGTCCACTCGCCCTGCCAGAGCCTGTGCAGGGAAAATGAACCAGGCCGTGCTCAAGGACTGGAGTCAGCAGGGGGCCCTGTCCAGCAGGGGGCCAGTAGCCACAGGTGCATCTTTCCACTCCCCTCCCGCCCCGGCCCTTGAGTGTGGCCCTGGCTGCTTTCTCTGTGCAGCACTGAAAGGCCAGGACCCAGCTCCCTGCTGTTGACATACAGGATAAAAGCACCCGCACTGATTTAGCACAGGACAGGCAATTTTCTATTTCAATAAGGGACGTCCTTTGTAATACGTTGGCAACCCTGCAATGGGGATGTAAAGTTCCTAAGCCCTCTGCACTTAACTCGTGGGTACTGGCAAATTCCCTAAAATGCTGATGCCCAAGAAAAATCTGCTTTTATAGTGTAACCTGCCAGCTCTGCCGGGCCAGGGTCTGTAAAGCACCAGCCCCACCACTAAGAGGAGTTTGACTAAGAGGAGATGACTAACAGTGCACTGGCACCCTGGGGAATCTGCCATCCTCCCTCCTGCCTTTTCAGAAGGGACATTCCTGGGGCAAAGCCTTTGGAGCAGCTGCCCTGGAGCGCCTGGCCCATATACGGGTGACCTTGGATACAGGCCATATGGCAATGATGGGACCTGTAGGGAGCCCTCCTTGGAGGGTGAATCCAGCCTGATAGGGAAGGGGCTGGAGGGAGCTGAGGATAAAGCAGAAATGGGGCCACAAGGGATCCCCATGGCACTGGGAATGGCCCTGTCATGCACAGGAGTGGCTGAGGTTTCAGCTGCAGTCCCTGGGAGCTCAGAATAGCCCGGCTTGGGTGATCCCTCTCCAGTGCCTGGCGAAACATCTGCCAGCCTGAGAGTACCCAGAGCAGAGTGTGCCGGGCCTGACAGACAGATGGGGACATCCTGACCCACCAGCTCCCCGCACACAGGCAGCAGCTGGGGACATTTTCCCATCGCTGCTCTCCCCTTTTCAGCTCCTGCCCTGGTCTAGTGAAAGAGGCAGCAGGGAACCAATTCCAGTTTATCAGAAATGGGGGCTGGGCTGAGCAGCAGTTGGAGGCAGAAGCAGCTGCCCCAAGGGTGCTGTAGGGTGAAGGATAGATAGGGAGATGGTCCATGCCATTCGGGAGGGGGCTATAGGCCTGCTCTCTCTTTAGCTGTGGAAAAACGCTCAGACCTCAGAGTTAGTGGCTGAGGTTAGAACCTGATTGACAATTTTCCCAATAGAAAATCTGGTTTGTCTGAAATTAGGATTTGCTGATGGCAGCTGGGATTGATCCTGCAGGAGAATTCCTGAGTGTGATAAAGTGGGGGACACAAAACGCCGCCACCCCTTCTTCCTGAGACAGCTAGAAACCAGTAACCAAAGTGCTGGAAAATCATTATCCCTTCACCTCCCCTCCCTCCACAGAGACATGGAGAGTCCAAGGGGAACATCTCAAGTGAGGATTATTCCTGAGAAAATTCTTCCAGGAAAATCCTCCTTTCTTGACAGCCCTAACTGGGCTATTGCACAAACCTCATCTCCCGGTTATGGAACTGGCTGCTCCTCTGTGCCCTTCTGGGTGACCCCTCAGGCCTTACCGTCTCTCACACCCTGTGTACTGGCCATGCTGAGCCCCAGCAGGTCTGAGTGGACTCGATACCTGTGGTTCCACCCACTGGAGCTGTGACCAGCGGTGACTGCAGTGACCATGTCATAAACCTACTGTTAAGGGTAGCAAGGTGGCAGAGTGGGGGGATCATTTTGAACCAGAAGCACAGACCTTAGGATTTTAAAATGAAAACATTTTTTTCTTTTGGCTGATTGAAAACCAGGTAGGTAGGTAGGTTGGTTAGTTGGTTGGTTGGTTTGAAGGACACTGTTTTTTTCTTTTAGCTGAGAGCATGTGGAGGTTGGTTTTTGTTTTGTTTTTATTTTTCCTTTTTTCCTTCCTTTTTTTTTCTTCTTTCTTTCTAGCTCTTGGGTTAGGCGAAGCTAAGCGCAGGGAGGCTAGGATGACAGGACTTTATGTCCAAAAGAAACTAGATTTAGCTAGATTGGAAACAAAAGAGAAAGAAAACGAACATAAGAGACAGATGGAATTAAGACAATTAGAAATTAATGCAGAGGAAACTGCCCACAAGATAGCTGTGGAGGCAGAAACAGCCAGGGAAAAGGCTGCCCACAAGAGAGCCATGGAGGCGCAGAGGGAGGCCCAAAAGCATGCTCAGGAGGAGAGGGAAAGAGAGAGGAAGCATGACCTGGAGTTGATGAAGTTGAAATGACAAAACCCTTCAGCAGCTGACGCCACATCCCCAAAAATCCACAAATGGGAGTGACTATGTCCACAGTATGATGCATCCAGTGATATTGCTGAATATTTCATCACCTTAGAGCAGAGGTCCCCAACGCGGTGAATCTAAATGTGCCCAAGTCCTGGCCCCCAGGGGAGCACCCACCGAAATGCCTCCAAATTTCTGCGGCATTTCGGTGGTGACGCCTCTCGATGACGCCACTTGTTGCTGACAAGTGACGTCATCGAGAGACGTCACCCCCGAATTTCTGCAGAATTTCGGTGGTGACACCTCTCAATGACGCCACTTGCCGTCAACAAGTGACATCATCAAGAGGTGTTGCCTCCGAATTTTGGCGGCATTTCGGTGGCGACTCCTCTCGATGGCGCCGAAATGCTGCCGAAATTCGGCGGAATTTCAGCGGGTGCTCCACCACCGCCGTGGTCCTTCATCTGGTGCCCGCCAGATGAAAAGGTTGGAGACCACTGCTTTAGAGAGACTGTGCACCCTCCATGAAATTCCTGAAGATCACAAGATGACCATACTGGTAACAAAATTGAAAGAGCTGTGGACATATTCAACAAGATACCTGTTGAGGATGCTTCTGACTATGGTAAATTTAAAGATTTGGTTATGAAACAATTTCAAATTACAGCTGAAACTTACAGAGTCAAATTTACAGCCTTTGAGAGGGGGGCTGGACTAAGTAATGTGGCTTATGTAAACCAGATGAAGGATCTGTTAGATAAACAGATCAAAGGCAGGGGTGACCAGTGACCAGTCAGCTGGATGATGTTTTAAATGTAATGAGCTGGAGCATGTAAAGGCCAACCACCCCTAGAACCCCAACAGATTACAGTTCATTACACCAGAAACACACCAAAGGTCCTCAGGCCCAGATGCCTCCCAGAGACCCTCAGAGCGAAAGGAAACTGTGAGTGTGGATGGGAAGAAAGTTATTGTGTGGAGGGACACTGGAGCACAAATGTCAGCTATCCACAAATTCCTAGTAGACCCCAAATTCATCAACCCAGAGGCCCAAGTGATGATTCAACCCTTCAAGTCAAACTCTTTTGACTTGCATATAGCCAAGTTGCCTGTCCAGTACAAGGGCTGGTCAGGAATGTGGACTTTTGCAGTCTATTATGATTATCCCATTCCCATGCTGTTGGGGGAAGACTTGGCCAGCCATGTCAAGCTACCCAAGAGGGTGGGAATGGTTTAATGAAACTTTGGGGCCATGATACATAAATTTGTAAATAAGCACTCCAATGATTGTGACCTAGTGTTGCAGATGTTGCTCTTTGCCTACAGGGCTGTACCACATCCCAGTTTAGGGTTTTCACCATTTGAACTTGTGTATGGCTGTGAGGTTAAGGGGCTATTACAGTTGGTGATTCATCAATGGGAGGGGTTTGCTCCTTCTCCAGTAACTAACATTCTAGACTTTGTAAGCAACCTAAAAAGCACCCTCCAAACTCTTTAGCCCTTGCTAGAGAAAACTTAAGAGATGCTCCGGAAGAGCAAAAAGCCTGGTATGATAAACATGCCAGAAAATGTTCCTTCAAAGTAGGGGCTAAGTCATGGTCTTGAAGGTGCTCCAGGCCCATAAGATGGAAGTGTTGTGGGAAGGGCCATTCACGATTCAAGAGCGCCTGGGAGCTGTTAACGATCTCATAGCATCCCCCACCTCAAACCTAAAGCCTAAAGTATACCATGTTAATTCTCTGAAGCCCTTTTATTTCAGAGAATTAACGGTTTGTCAGTTTACAGCCCAGGGAGGAGATGACGCTGAGTGGCCTGAAGGTGTCTACTATGAAGGGAAATGTGGTGGTGGCATGGAAGAGGAGAACCTCTCCATGACCCTTGGATGTATGCAGCGACAGCAGATCAAGGAGCTGTGCACTAGCTTCGCACCAATGTTCTCAGCCACCCCAGGATGGACCAAACGGGCATACCACTCCATTGACACAGGTAATGCTCACCCAATTAGAGCTCAACCTTACCGGGTGTCACCTCATGCCCAAACTGCTATAAAACAGGAGATCCAGGACATGCTACAAATGTGTATAATCTGCCCCTATAACAGTGCATGGGAATCTCCAGTGGTTCTAGTTCCCAAACCAGATGGGGAAATATGCTTTTGCATGGACTACCGTACGTTAAATGCTGTAACTCACGCAGACAACTATCCAATGCCACACACAGATAAGCTATTGGAGAAACTGGGATGTGCCCAGTTCACCTCTACCTTAGACTTAACCAAAGGATACTGGCAGATACTGCTAGATGAATCCGCCAATGAAAGATCAGCCTTCATCATTCATGCAAGACTGTATGAATTTAATGTGCTCTCTTTCAAGCAGTGAAATGCAGCCACCACCTTCCAGAAACTTGTAGATGGTGTCCTAGTGGGATTGGGAGACTCTGAAGTCGCCTACCTTGATGATGTGGCCATTTTTTCTGATTCATGGGCAGAACACCTGGAGCATCTACAAAAAGTCTTCTAGCGAATAAGGGAGGCAGGACTGACTGTTAAGGTGAAAAAGTGTCAAATAGGCCTAAACGGTGACTTACCTTGGACATCAGGTGGGTCAAGGAACTATCAGCCCCCTACAGGCCAAAGTGGATGCTATCCAAAAGTGGCCTGTCCCAAAGACAAAGAAACAGGTCCAATCCTTCTTAGGCTTGGCCGGATATTACAGGCAATTTGTACCACACTAAAACCAAAGCGCTGCCCCACTGACAGACCTAACCAAAAAGAAACAGCCAAATGCAGTTCAGTTGACTGAAAAGTGCCAGAACGCCTTTAACCAGCTTAAAGCGACACTTATGTCTGACCCTGTGCTAAGGGCCCCAGACTTTGACAAACCATTCCTAGTTACCACAGATGCATCTAAGCATGGAATGGGAGCAGGTTTAATGCAGGAAGGACCAGATCCAGAATTCCAGCCTGTTGTGTATCTCAGAAAAAAACTGAGAGGGAAAGCCACTGGTCAATCAGTGAAAAGGAATGCTACATCATTGTGTACGTTCTGGAAAAGCTACGCCCATACGTTTGGGGATAATGTTTCCACCTGCAAACCAACCATGCTGTGCTGAAGTGGCTTCATACTGTCATGGGCAATAACAAAAAACGTCTTCAGTGGAATTTAGCTCTCCAAGATTTTGATTTTGCAATACTACACATTCCAGGAGCCTCTAACAAAGTGGCTGATGCACTCTCCCGTCAAAGTTTCCCAGAATCAACTGGTTAAAATCATCCTTGAAATGTGGAAAATATTGTTAGTTTTTATATAATCAGTAGGATATCCAGAGGTGCATGTGTCTTATTAATTCTGTTTTCTCCTTGAGCTCCAGGAAGAAATCACAGCCAGTGTGGAGCAGGCTGTCCAGCACCGTCTGTGATTCTGGGGTGGAGGTCATAAACCTATAGCTAAGGGTAGCATAAAATCCCTCCTTTGCCTGTAAAGGGTTAAGAAGGTCAAATAACCTAGTTGGCACCTGACCAAAAGAACAAATAGGGGAAGAAGATACTTTCAAATCTGTGAGGGAAGGTTTTTTGTTTGTGCTCCCTTTGTTTTCTCTCTGGTACAGAGAGGGACCAGGACAGGAAAAATACATCTCCTAAAGCCATATCTGAAATACGCATCACAAATTGTAAGTAATAGCAAGGAAATGCATTAGGTTATCTTTTGTTTTAGCTTGTGAATTTTCCCTGTGCTAAGAGAGAGGTTTATCCCTGTTTTTTTGTAACTTTGAAGTTTTGCCTAGAGGGGAAATCTCTGTGTTTTAAATCTTATTACCCTTTAAAGTTACATTCCATCCTGATCTTACTGAGGTGCTTCTTTTACTTTTTTCTTTATAATAAAGTTCTATTTTGTTAAGAACCTGATTGGTTTTTAGTGTCCTAAAAACCCAAGGGTCTGGTCTGTGCACACTTTGTTTACCTATTTGGTTGGTAGATTATTCTCAAGCCTCCCTGGGAAAGGGGGTGAAGGAGCTTGGGAGGGGGTGGGGTATTTGGGGGAAACAGGAACTCCAAGTGGTCCTTTTCCTGAATCTTTGTCTAACTCACCTCGTGGTGGCAGCAATACCAATCCAGGGACAAGGAAGAATTTGTGCCTTGGGGAAGTTTTTAACCTAAGCTGGTAGAAATAAGCTTAGAGGGTCTTTCATGCAGGTCCTCACATCTGGAGCCCAGAGTTCAGAGTGGGGAGGGAACCCTGGCAGACCCAAATACCTTCTTATACAAAATCTTGTTTGATCTCCACAGCCGGAGCCAGGCACAGCCAGAGAACAGGGTTTCACACAGTAGAGGGGCTCCCTGCAAATCTACCTCATCCTTAGACCTAGGCAGCCCCAGGCCCTCACCTCTGGGGGTGGGGCCATCTGGTCCCTGTGTCTCTGGCTGTTCCCTCCCTGTCCTTCAGGGTGTCTCTTAGTGTAGCACAAGGTCTCTGTTCCCTCCTGTATCCCTGAGACTGGTTAATGGGTGAGGTGGCAGGGCCATAGATAGCTCTGCAGTGTCTCTTATCCCTTGCAGCGTTTGCCAGGAGGTGTGTCGGAGGGGCAGCCAACCCCTACTCAATTTAATCCCTTGTGTTCATACAGTGACCTCTGCACAACAGTCAGACAAACAGAGCAACGTTCCAAGGTTATTACAGGGCAGCCCCAATCCTGTCACACCCAGTGATTCTCAATTTGTTCCCTTAAGACCCACCTGCCCGGACCCATGGCAACCAGTGTCCCACCTGTGCTGGGAATCTGATTGCCAGCTGCTGCCCCTGTAGAAATGGCTGGTTTGGACATGGCCTACACCCGAATAAAGGTGTTTTCACACAGTAACACCTCCCTGGGGTTCACCTCCATCAGCTACAGGGATGTGAAACACCCATGGCACCAAGGTGGCCTTGTCCCCTCTAGGCTCTGATGAGGAGAACAGTGCTTGTCCCGGCCGGCTCATCGCACTCTCACCTTTTACCTAGTGTAGACCCAGCATTTGTGGGTGGTGCTGCCCAAGGCTCCCTGCCCCCCATTCACTGCTGGGTCCCATTGTGACCTGCAATAAACCAAGAGCCAGGCCCTAGGTTTAAATGCAGAACACCCAGCAGTAAAACCAGACATGGCTCACAGGGACATTGGGGTCACACTTTACAGCTCCACTCCACAGCCATAGGCTAGAAACTGACTTTTTATTTGTTTTAAATCAAAGCTGAGATTCTCCCACAATCCCAGGACTCCAGGAGCTGGGGATTTAGGGGAAACAGCAGATACCATGAGACTTGGCAATGCTGCAACTGGCAGCCTGTTCCCCTCCTGCACCCCAGCCCCCTTGCTACAATATTCAACAGCATCTGAACTTCCCCATGTCCTTGTTCCATGAGAAGCTTCTGCAGCATCATCCATCATCTCTGGTGCCCCATGAGACAGCCAGCCCTGCTAGAGCCCAGGGGAGGTTGTGGGGGGCGGAGTGCTGCTCAATGTGAGGCTATCACAACCCAGTCTGACACATAGAGGGCCCAGTCCTATTACTCACTCGCACAGCCTGAGGCTGGCAGGAACAGCGTGTGTGTGTCTGCAATGGGAGACCCTTCCCCTCTGCATCCCCTGACCAATGTGTATTGAATTTCCTATATTTAAGAAGTATCGGGGGTAGCCGTATTAGTCTGTATCCACAAAAACAACCAAGAGTCCGGTGACACCTTAAAGACTAACAGATTTATTTGTGCATAAGCTTTCATGGGTAAAACACCACTTCTTCAGATGCAAGGAGTGAAAATTACAGATGCAGTCTCACTCAGCACCCCCAACTCCCAGTCCAGGTTGTCCCCCACCTCCACCTCCCAGTATCACCTACAAACCCCGTCCTCCCCACCGTGATCCCTCCTGAACACAAACCCCTCCCTCCCCATGGCGATCAGAGCCCCAGAGGGGGTAGCTAGCCCAGGGGCTGCGGGGTTGTGCCAGATTGTTCTGCCATCTGCAGACACAATGAGTTTGGGGTGTTTGTAACTCGGATCCAGGGTGATGGGAACTGGGGAGAAAGACAAAAAACCCAACATTAGCCACAGGTCAATCAAAGACCCCACAATCCCGGGATTCCACCTGGGAGATCCAGGAGGAAGGGGAGAGCTCAGTTCTGCTCTCTGCCATAAAGATTCCATGACCCACTCAGCACAGGCCCAGAGTCTCTGCCCTGCTGTGTGACATGGGGAGGGTGGAAGGGGCTTCCCTGCCCTGTGTCCTTGGAGTGTCCAGATCCCACTGCAGTGAGAAGGGCAGATAACTGGCCAAATTCAATCTGTGTGGCTCACTCCAGACACAGCCCGTGTCCACCTGTTCCCAAGTCACTTGCTTCGCAGGGCAGTGACCCCTCGGGGCTGATTCCCTGGGCGCCAGAGAAGGCAGAAGTGTCATCTCAGGACAGGTGCAGGAAGGTGGCTGCTCAGGCCTTCAGCTTGGCAGGACGGGTCTGTGTAGACAGCTCAATGCTTGGTGGGAGATGCCCAGCACTGTCAGTGAGGGGTGAGGGGCGGAGGGGCACTGAGAAGAGATTGAGTTGGGCGGAGGGGGCAAGGGAAGGTCAGAGAAGGAGTTAAGAGCCAGATCCCGGCATTAGGCATTGGGGTGACTAGTGGGACTGGCACCGCTCACCTGGATCCAGCCATGGGTTCTAGGGAGCTCCAGGGCTGTGCTGGGCCTGGCCTCTGAGCTTGTTGGGAGATGAAGTGGAGCCAGAGTGTGGATTGGGCTCCTTGTAGCCTCTCACTCCCCCCTGCACAGGATCTGTCCCTGAGAGCCATTAGGGCTCTGGGGGTCTATGGAAGGTGTCAAGGAGGTGAAGAATCTGGAGGCTGCGGAGGCAGGGCTGAGTGGGGCTGTAGGCGCAAATGACGGGGTAGGGATGGATCATCACTGAAGGGCCAATGAGAGATGGGGAGGGGGTATCAGAACTAAGTGAGGGGGATTGTGAGGGAGTTGCCATGGGGTGAGACTAACAGCTCAGAGCAGCGTGTTCAGGACCATTTGCAGCATCCAGCCCCATGGGGGCCCCACACCTCTGACAGCTCAGCTATGTAACGCTGATACCAATAACCCCAGTGCAGCATCTGCTCAGCCCCTCACAGCCCCACTCACCCATGTAGCTCCGAGCCCTCCTGAAATCTGCAAGGGAAGAGGAACAAACATGGTCAGGGGCAACATGGGGACCTCGCTCCCACAGGAGATGCCAGTCTGGGAGAGGGGTCATTGGCAGATAGCAAAGAAATAAGTGATGTGAAAAGTGACATGAAAACACATCCTCTTACCTAGCTCTGTGACCGCCCTGCCTGAAATGGAAAGAGACGGAGTGATTCCCTGTCATTTAGGTAGAGGGCTCAGTTCTGGGAGTTGCTCTGTGACCCTGTGATCACTTTACACGTAATTTATGGGCCCTCACCGCAGAAGGAGAAATATCCCGGCTGTGTGAAGTGACAGACAGGCCTTTCACTACAGAGATCAGAGATTTCTGGTAATAGCAACAACCAGCTCTCAGGGATGCCTTTATATTGTCCCTTAGTATCGGGGACTGGAGCAAATGTTGCTCTCAATGACGCTTCTGTAAATCCACAATAACTCCATGTGCTTCACTGGAATGAATCTGGATTTACACTGTCGTCATCCAGAGCAGCATTCAGGTCTGTAAGAAGCTGTTTGGCTGTGTGGGTCCCCAGCAGACTGGGGAATTTTAAGTGGACACTAGTAGGATAAAAATCAGGCTGGGATTTGCAAAGCATCTAACCTTGATGGAGAAGGCTTGTCTGGCTCTATACAGTTCTAATATTCTCAACCCTTCCATTTCAGGAGAATTCCTTTTCTGTGGTACTAACAAAGCAACAAAGAATCCTGTGGCACCTTATAGACTAACAGACGTTTTGCAGCATGAGCTTTCGTGGTGAATACCCACTTCTTCGGACATCCGATGAAGTGGGTATTCACCCACGAAAGCTCATGCTGCAAAACGTCTGTTAGTCTATAAGGTGCCACAGGATTCTTTGTTGCTTTTACAGATCCAGACTAACACGGCTACCCCTCTGATATGTGGTACTAACAGTTCTTTGGAGCATCAAATCTACACACACCAGGTGTAACTAGGGGATGGACATGACGATAATCGGAGCTCACATCTGGGATTTGACCTTGGCAATAAAGCATGGAAATGGGAGCCTGAGTCTGGTCTCTTGCTCATCTCCATGTTTTGGGAAATGGCCCAGAAGAGCCTGCACTCCAGCAGTCATCTATAGAAAGCAGATGAGCCCTCCTGCTGCATCAGAGCAATGTGATTGGCATTGGCTTGTCAAAGGCAAGGTGACACCTGTCTGTCTATCCAGGCATAAGAGCAGTGTAGACATGCCATGCCATGTGTAACATGGTGTCAGCTGGTCATGGATAACCTAGAGTACTACCCTGACCATGGTCATCAGGCCGTCCTTTTCCACACCAAGAGCAAAACCGTGTTCAGCACAGTGCTCGTCACACAAGGCTAGTTACTGCCAGAGGTATTATCTGGCCAGGATCCAGCACAGGTGTTAGGTTACTTGTGGAGACACAGTGAGCAGTGAGGCGTTTATGCGCCAATGAGTTCCTGTTCATCCTCCCATCACTTGGGAGGCCCATTGCAGGTCTGCACTGAGTGCTGATACTCACCTCCCCTGGATCTGCTCCCCACTCCCAAGCTGCTCCTCCTGTTCACAGACATCAGCAGCCCAGGGGTCGAAGGTGCAATGCAAAATAACACAAGGGCCTTGAACATGAGACAGGAGGATGGCAGATTCCACTTACGATCAGTGAGGACTTAAACATGGTGCACTCTGGGGGCAGGTGAGAGAAGTTTTTTTTTCCCTGGGCAAAACAGAGCAATTTCCATTGAAAAACTTTTAACAAGAAATTTTTAAAATTTCCATTTAAAAAACTGAAAGCCTGAAAAGCGAGCTGGGGGAAGGGGGCATCCTGGCTGGGAGAAGCAACACCCTTTAGGAACTGACTGTGGATGTGCCCCCCATCACCCCATCCTGCCAGCACAGTAACTCGATTACAGTATTTTGGTGATTCACGCCATAATTTACAGATTAGCATCATTTTTAAGTACAAACCTGTTTTAAAAATTGGCTCTTCACTGTGTGAGTCCCATAAAGCCAAACTGCTCTTATTATTTGCATTGTAGTAGCACCTAGAACCCCAGTCACAGACCAGAACCCCATTGTGCTAGGTGGTGTACAAGCCCTGAACATAACCCCCCCCCCCCCCCCTCCGCATGCAGATCAGCAGGAGGGTCTGAACCCTTAAGAATCAGTTCCCGACTTTAGGCCCATGGTAGCCAAACCACCTGAGTAATTACTAGGCTCTTTTTACACCAGCCAATGGAGAAGGACATGACACATGACTTCTCAATGAGTTACACAAGCATTCACTTGTCAACCGTAGGCTGTTGGTGATTAGAAATCGTGGCTTCTACCCCAGCTCTGGGAGAGGAGTGTGGCTTATAGTGGTTAGAAATGGGTTAACCCAAGCTACATCAGTCACTCTGAAAGGCGCTGTGGTGAACTAGTCAATTTGAGTGGGGTTTGTTGTCTTAACAACCTGGGACTTGCTCTGGCTCTCATTTTTGCCATGCTACATTTTTTGTCATCATATTAACATTTTACAGCTTCAGACTGGCACACAATTTTATTGTTATAATTGTAAAGTACTTTTTAGAAACAAAAATGCCATGCACTGACCTAAACCTGGTGTTCTTAGAATTCCTAGTATAAAAAACTATGATATATACAAGTGTGGACCTTGTCTGTGACTGGATCTTTCCACTAGAGGAGTATTAAAAAAAGGAAACACTCCACAGGGGGAAAAAACACCAACACACCTATTTTTCAACAGCTTATCATAATCTTTCCAGAACTGCACATTGTACAATCAATCCACCAAACATTCCATCACTGGATAAAGACTATAACCCAGGTTTTGTTTTATTAAAACTCACTCAAAAAAACCCAAAACAAGATATTCCCCATCCTTTCCACTGTCAAAACACAAGTGTCTTTAACAGAACCCTAGCTCTGGTGTAACTAGCGCTGCACCCTAATCCAGACAGATTCCAGCCCCTGGTTATGTTTTGCTTCCATGACCAGTGGTGTCAATTTAGTCCACTGATAAGACATGAGATTTCCCATTTAGAGTGGGAAGAAAGCTCTTGGGCCCAACCCCCACGGCTTGGCAGCTCCGAGGTTGTAGTGGGACTCACAGTGTGAACGCCAGTGAATCACAGTGTGAGCTTTGGTAAGTCTCCCGTTTGGCTGCCTCAGTTTGCCCTTTCCAAAGCCAGAGCAAATAACATTTGTGTGCTTCATATGGGTGTAAATCTGAAAGCAGACCATGAAAATAACAACAAATCAGCGTGTGCGCAGTGCTGGTATATTTGAGCCTGCCATAACAGATGGGGGTCAATATGAAAATTGAAAGGTGGATAAGGAACTGGTTAAAGGGGAGACTAAAATGGGTTGTAATGAAAGGTGAGCTGTCAGGCTGGAAGAAGGTTACTAGTGGAGTTCCTCGGGGATCGGTTTTGGGGTCAATCTTTTTATTACTGACTTTGGCACAAAAAGCAGGAATGTGCTAATAAAATTTGTGGATGACACAAAGCTGGGAGGTATTGCCAATACAGAGAAGGAGCGGGATATCATACAGGAAGATCTGGATGACCTTGTAAACTGGAGTAATAGTAATAGAATGAAATTTAATAGTGAAAAGTGCAAGGTCATGCATTTAGGGATTAATAAAAAGAATTTTGGTTATAAACTGGGGACAGATCACTTGGAAATAACAGAGGAGGAGAAAGACCTCAGAGTATTGGTTGATCACAAGATGACTATAGCCACCAATGTGATATGGCTTTGAAAAAGGCTAATGCAGTCTTGGGATGCATCAGGTGAGGTATTTGCAGTAGAGATAAGGAGGTGTTAGTACCATTGAACAAGGCACTGATGAGACCTCATCTGGAATACTGTGTGCAGTTTTGGTCTCCCATGTTTAACAAGGATGAATTCAAACTGGAACAGGTTCAGAGACGGGCTACTAGGATGATCTGAGGAATGGAAAATCTGACTTATGAAAGGAGACTTAAAGAGCTTGGCTTGTTTAGCCTAACCAAAAGAAGGCTGAGGGGAGATATGATTCCACTCTATAAATATTTCTGAGGGATAAATACCAGGGAGGGAGAAGAATTATTTAAGTTCAGTACCAATGTGGACACAAGAACAAATGGATATAAACTGGCCATCAGGAAGTTTAGACTTAAAATTAGACAAAGGTTTCTAACCATCAGAGGAGTGAATTCTGGAACTTCCAAGGGAGTAGTGGGGGCAAAAGACATATCTGGCTTCAAGACTAAGCTTGATAAGTTTATGGAGGAGAGGATATGATGGCAAATAATTGATCTTCAACTATTAGCGGTAGATCCCCAATTGCCTGATGGGATGTTAGATGGGTTGGGATCTGAGTTACTACAGAGAATTCTTTCCTGGATGTCTGGTGGGTGAGTCTTGCCCACATGCTCAGAGTTTAGCTGATCACCATATTTGGGGCTGGGAAGGAATTTTCCCCCAAGGCAGATTGGCAGAGGCCCTGGGGATTTTTCACCTTCCTCTGCAGCATGGGGCATGGGTCACTTGGTGGAGGATTCTCTGCACCTTGAGGTCTTTAAACCACGATTTGAGGACTTCCGTAGCTCAGACATAGGTCAGGGGTTTGTTACAGGATTGGGTGGGTGAGATTCTGTGGCCTGTGTTGTGCAGGAGGTCAGACTAGACGATCATAATGGTCCCTTCTGACCTTAAAGTCTATGAGTCTAATAAAGCCACATGTGCAGCCCCAGAACCCAAAAGAAAACCACAAAACTAGACAAGGCGTTGTACAGAAAAACCAGCATTATTGTGAAAAAAAAAAAGGTAACACGGGGCTGACATTACCAAACACACACGGGATACAAACCAAGTGATAAATTATTGAAAAATCCAGTGTGCTTACCTCTCTGCCTCTGCTCCTGCTCGCTGCCTCCTCAGGGTTCTGGGCTACCACTCCCCGGCATTCCCTGACATCTCAGGTTCAAGGGCCTCTGCTCCTGTTCCAGGGCACAAACACAGGGATGGATA
The DNA here is from genome assembly GCF_016161935.1 of Mauremys reevesii. NCBI lineage: Eukaryota > Metazoa > Chordata > Testudines > Geoemydidae > Mauremys > Mauremys reevesii. Next base: position 277,772 of record NW_024100912.1, read on the forward strand.
GTGGCCTCCTTTCCTCCAACAGCACATGTGCATCAATCTCTGTGACTGCCCCCGCACTCCTCAGTCACATGACACAATGTGGGGGGTCCTGACATGAGGGGGCACCCAGTGGGATTGGTGCCCACTGGCTATGAGTGGCTTCAGTTTCTCATTCACTCTGGTCAAACGATAACAGGGGGGCCCTTTGTGGGACAGGGCCCAAGCCCACAGACCGGCCCTTATCCCAGCAGCGGGATTTATAAAAGAAACCAATCCCCTAAGAGATGACTTTCAGAGAGACAAGGAGTTTCTGCTCTGTGGCAGAGTTGGGGAAACAGGAATACACGGAGGTCACTCCCAGTGAAGTCACCTCCCCTGCACATAGAACAGCCTCACTGCACATGGGGGTTTGACTCTGACAAGGGTGGCAATTTACACATGGAAACAACTGGGGATTCTCATTCCACTTCACTACTGTTATTAACACACACAGCATCCATGAGCAGCCCTACAATAACAAACCAAAGTGATCATAACACCAGCACTCACCAGGAACCCTACAATAACAAGCCAGAAAGAGTAGTCCCCAGAATTCATGAAAAGACCCTGTGATAACAAACCTGTATTCATGCAGCTTCAGCATATGAATAGCCTCAGTGCTTATGGACACAATAACAATCCCACATGGAAAATGTCCCAGGGCTCATAGATGCACCTACAAAAATAAATCAGAAAGTAACCCCAACAGTCACAAACCTTCAAACAAACACTTGTGTGCAGTCCTGGCACTCACCAACAACCCACAACAACAAACCAAACCAGAGCTGGGAGAAAATTACTGGATGAATACTTCCCTCACTGGAAAATGAAGTTTTGGCCAATCCAAATCTATTCATGAATTTGACAAGATTAGTTTTTAGCTGGGCAAAAGTTTTTAGTATGTTTTTCAGGTCAGCTTCAGAAGTGTGTGTTTGACCCCTAACTATCAGCTAATAATTTGTCATTCCTTGGGCCAAGGAGCACGAAAACGACTCTCCAGCCTGGGGGTTAAGGCACTCAGGAGGTAGGAGACACTGACTCAAATCTTCTCTCTTCCTCATTCCTAGGAGGGATTTGAATCCATAGCTCCTACCACTGAGGTGAGCCACTCTATCCCCAGCCTACAGAGTCATTTTCACTAGCTCACTCTTTTCATAGCTACATAAATATTAATTGTGCCAAAGTGGAAAGGCTTTGACAACAGAGCAGCCCACCCCAGAATGGCCTGAATGGAGAGTTTTCTATGACCCCAAACAGACTTTCCTGATTTACTGACAAATTCAACAGGCAAAATACCCAAATACGTGCTCTGATTTTCAGTTTGCTGATGGACTGAAACATCAACTATTCGCCCTATTCTACCCATAAAGCAACATCGCAGAAGCCTATAAACCCAGTATGAATGTCAGCAAAACACACCAATCAGAAATGGATGAAATCTAGACAGACCTTGGGGTGGCTCCTCAGCTCTGGGATGTGCTCTGCAGCCTCGGGGGGTGGGGGGGTCAACCCCTTTGCAGGGACCTTGGGGCCTGGGGTAGGGGGTTTGCCATCCGGCTCCCACTGGCTTCCCCTGACCTCTGTCACTTGAGGGTCCCAGCATATCCCATGTGATACAAGAGATTATCTGACCTGGTTGCTGTATCCCCATCAGCGGATCCCTGTCCCATGATCAGGGAACTGGAAAAGGCGGGAACTTTAATTATGCGCTAAGGAGTAGGGTTATGTGAGTGTGTGTTGGGGGGGAAGATCCACAGTCATCCAGAGACAAAAAGGGCACGTCTCCTGGGCCTTGTCTGGGCTCTCACTCCCACCCGCTGTTTCTATCCTGTTTCTCTCCTCTCCTCTCATCCTGTTTCCATTCCCTGTTCTCCTCCCCCATCTCCATCCCCTTCCCTTTTCCTCCCTTCCCCATTTCTATCCCCCTTCCCTCTGCCCAGCCCCCATTCCCTCCCTCTATCCCACTCTCCCCCTCTTATCTGAAGGCTTTTCCTGACACCCCCCCCCCAGCCTAGTGACATCCCCCCTCAGGTGACATCCCCCCATCTCCCCAGGTGGCAGTTGGCCATCTCCCCCACCCCCCGATGCCTTCTATGAGGAGATAACTGGGTCTGTGGATGAGGGAAAACCAGTGGATGTGTTATTCCTTGACTTAAGCAAAACTTTTGATACGGTCTCCCACAGTATTCTTGCCAGCAAATTAACAAAGTGTGGCCTGGATGATTGGACTATAAGGTGGATAGAAAACTGGCTAGATCATCTGGCTCAGCGGGTAGTGATCAATGGGCCCATGTCAGTTGGCAGCCGGTATCCAGCCGAGTGCCCCAAGGGTCGGTGCTGGGGTCAGTTTTGTTCAATATCTTCATTAATGATCTGGAGGATGGTGTGGACTGCACTCTCAGCAAGTTGCAGATGACACTAAACTAGGAGGAGTGGTAGATACGCTGGAGGGTAGGGATAGGATACAGAGAGACCTAGAAAAATTAGAGGATTGGGCCAAAAGAAACCTGATGAGGTTCAACAAGGATAAGTGCAGAGTCCTGCACTCAGGATGGAAGAATCCCATGCACTGCTACAGACTAGGAACTGGATAGCTAGGCAGCAGTTCTGCAGAAAAGGAGCTAGGGGTTACAGTGAACGGACCTAGGGGTTACAGTGGACAAAAAGCTGGATATGAGTGGACAGTGTGCCCTTGTTGCCAAGAATGCTAACAGCATTTTGGGCTGTATAAGTAGGGGCATTGCCAGCAGATCGAGGGACGTGATCTTTCCTCTCTATTAGACATTGGTGAGGCCTCATCTGGAGTACTGTGTCCAGTTTTGGGCCCCACACTACAAGAAGGATGTGGAAAAATTGGAAAGAGTCCAGCAGAGGGCAACAAAAATGATTAGGAGGCTGGAGCACATGACTTATGAGGAGAGGCTGAGGGAACTGGGATTGTTTAGTCTGCAGGAAAGAAGAATGAGGGGGGGATTTGATAGCTGCTTTCAACTATCTGAAAGGGGGTTCAAAAGAGGATGGATCTAGACTGTTCTCCGTGGTAGCAGATGACAGAACAAGGAGTAATGGTCTCAAGTTGCAGTGGGGGAGGTCTAGGTTGGATATTAGGAAAAACGTTTTCACTAGGAGGGTGGTGAAACACTGGAATAGGTTACCTAGGGAGATGGTGGAATCTCCTTCCTTAGGAATTTTTAAGATCAGGCTTGAAAAAGCCCTGGCTGGGATGATTAGTTGGGAATTGGTCCTGCTTTGAGCAGGGGGTTGGATTAGATGACCTCCTGCGGTCCCTTCCAACCGTGATATTCTATGTTTCAGGTCTGGAGGGTTCGGCCCGTCCCAGCAGGGACCCGCCAGGCTACAGCAAGTCTCCAGTGCACAGAGCAAAGGGCCACGTAGCCCCTGACTGTTTGCTCCCCAGTGACGTCACTGCGCCCTGAAATGCAAACATGGGGGTTACGCCGGCATTGCTCAGCCGCGGCCAGACACCCGAGCGAGCATGGGGAAGAGACGGGCTCTGCCTGCTGAGGCGCCAGCACTGGAGAGGCACCAGACAAAATTCCCACCTTTGTGAGCCTGGAGTCCAGCTGGCCCAGGGACTGTGGGGCCCCAGTTTGTTGGGTGTGTCTGGTTTTTATTAGCCAGACAAGGCTGGTGAGGTCAAACCTTCTATTGGGCCAACTTGTGCTGGTGACAGAGACGCTTTCCAGCTACACGGCTCTGCTGTCCTGGGACCTACATGGCTACAAAAACACTGCCGACAACCACTTTTTGTGGTAAGGGATGCTGGGGTAGCGAAGGCCTGAAGAGGAAAGAGCCAGTGGCCACCGCTGCCAAAGGAAAGGCTGGGTAGCAACAAAGGTGGGATTCAAACCCACCCATACCGAATACACTGAATCAGCCTTAACTTCTTGGCTACCTCATCACCCAATGGGGCATCTTTTACTTGAGCTGTCATTTAGTCAGCTAATACCAGGCATCCAAGTGAAAGTAGAGAAGAAAACATAGGGCTGGCCTGCCGGCATGACAAGCCCATAGCCACACCACATAAGATGGCTGAGTGGTTAAGGTTGTGAATTCTTTTTATGTTGCACATATGTATTTGACAGTTTTGCTAGTCTTGGTTTTTGTATCTGCTTGTAACAAGGCTTTTCATTTATATATTTAATACTAATTAATTAGTTAATTAGCTAAGTAATGCCATAATCCAGAAGAGAAAAAGTCTGTATGAATTCCAATTAAAATGATCGGTTAGCAAGAGAAAAAAAAATTACAGTGCTTTTCACTCAGCAAACTATATAAAGATGATTAACAAAGATGCTAAATAAAACTTGGGTACATGCAATCGAAGCTTTTAGAACTCTAAGATACTTCTCACTGCTTGTGTAACTAACTGGTTCAAATGTAATTTTCCCTTTTCTTTATATGTATATGTAGGAAAAGTAATATACACAAATTATAAAATAGTCTTGTTATTTAGTAAAAATTAGGCTATTATTTTTATCATACAATTTTATGAAGTTAATTCATAAAAGAATTAAGTTCATTCCTTTTATTCTGCTTAAATTTAATTTTAAAAGAGTCAACCCTATGCAATCCTTGCTGAAAATCCTCAAATAACTATGTTGTGGCTTTCCACCTGCTCTTGTATAAAAATTGTGTTAAAGCACTAGGAGAGGGGCTGTACTTTTGCCCACCCAAAAGTTATCTGAGCTCCTGGGGGTAGTGACTGTCATTTGCTCTCTGTTTGTACAGCACTGGCACAATGGGCCCCTGACTAGGTTGGTGTAGCAGAGCAACAACTCACCAGGGCAGCGCCTCCTGCTGGTCATCCTGGGAATTAGCTTGCCAGCTTCCAGAGCGCCCTCTGCAGGCCAGTGTCTCGCCTTACCGCTGGCTCCTCGTGTCCCTCCCGGACCCCTGTGCCCCTTCTCTCGGGGTTCTTCCCCCTGCAGTACCCCACAGTGTCATTGGGTCTCCCGTCCCCGGGGGACTCCCAACCCCCTATCTCCACCTCGCCTCAGTCTTGGGCTACTGCAGTCACCATCTACCCCCCCCCCCCTCACTGGGGCGGACTGTAGTATAATTGCCACTCATCATTGGCAAGGAGGGTCTGGACCTGCTGCCTCTGACTACCCTTAGGCTGTCCCTCTGCAACCCCAGTACCTACTCAGCCTTTAACAAGGCCTGCAGTTTGGTGGTCTCCCCTGCTCCTCTGGTCTTTCCCCAGCCCTGCTCCACTTTAGGTACCCTGGTCAGCTCCCAGCAGCCAGGTGCATCCCTCTCAACATCCAGAGAGAGACTGTCTCTTGGCTTCTGGCCCCAGCCCTCTTGTAAGGGCCAGCTGGGCCCTCATTAAGCCAGCCACAGCTGTGGTCAGCTACCCACTCAGCTTCCCCAGCCATTCTTAATCCCTCTTACCCTGCTGCAGCCCTCTCCAGGGCTGCTTTTACCCTTCCAGGGCCAGAGTGGGCTGATCACCCCACTACAGTCAGTCTCTAGGTGCTACCACAATAGAAATGGTAAATCATAAAGATGCAGAATGTTTGTGTCTACTTAAATCTACTGTTAATTATTTGGGTTTCTGTTGTTAGTTTCCCTGGGTTTTACTTTCTCATCAGAGTAAGACTCCTGTCAGGTTAGCCATCCAATGACTGACCAGAGAACAGTGACTGAGGCTAATCTGTATGAGGTGTCTGGGCACTTCCCACCACTGGCAGGACATACACCCCCTTGGATGTCTTATGTGTAAACAGAGCCTTCAGCAAGATGCACCTAAGTGCATTTCACATCTGGGAATATTGATGGTGCCATGGTTCCATTGTGAGGTTTATAGACAACATGTAATTCTTAAAGAAGGGCAGCAGAGATCACAAACCCCTGGAAATATTTCATCTCTGACCCCTGCACCCTTGTCCAGGTGAAGGCACCTTCCCATCCACTAGACGGGGCTTTGCACCAATCTCACTGGGAAACTCCATCTTACCTATTGTTTCCAGTCACTCATTAATGCAGCCATCTACAAAACAAAAATGATGAGGCCAGGTGTGACTCAGGCTTTCAGTAGAAACCTCACATGGCGCACTTTGGTGAATTGAAATGTAAATCCCAGACCGCAGGGATCCTTGTAACCCTTATGTACCCTTGGGACCTGTGGTAGTTGGTTCCAGAAGTCCTTGGATCACATACACTAAAGTAATGTGATTTCTTCATGCAGTAACTGCTTTCCAGGGAGCTAAATGCTCTCATGATGTTCTCTTGCAACCACATGGCTATAGTATCTGGCTGAGGGGAACAAACACAGTTTCACAAAGCCATGGTTTGTGACAAATTCTTTTTGCTTGATATTTAAATTTCATAACCTCCCTACAAACCAACATGGCATTTAACAAACGTGGGTCACAGAACCTGCAAATTCAAAGGTGACGCTGATGCTGTTGTAAGTCCTCATGATTTTACAATGTGTTACTAACTATTTGCTGCTTTTCTTAGAGCCCCAGCTCCTGGGTTGTTCAGATTAGGTGGGGATTTGGGCTTTTGTTTAAAAAACTAAGTTCCCAGCCCTCCTGGTTGTGAAGAAAAACTGGAAAACCTGACCCCTAAAGGCTCAAACACCAGAAGGCAAATAAAAGGATACAAAAATCGTATTTTTTTTTTAAATCTTATGAATTGAAACACAATCTTGGGATTTTGGAGGGCCTTCCTCATGATTTTTGTACACTTTGGGTTGGCAGTGGAATCTCTAAACAGCACTGAGTGGACTTCAGAGTGGAGCTGTCGATATAAAGAGACAAGGCATAGGAATATAGAGTTTGCTTATTTTCCCCAATTTTATTCAGCAGAAACATTTTTTCATGCATCACTTTGGGCACACTGCATTGTCCAGGTGTGGCCTCAGAGAAGGATCCCCACTGCCTAGCTGCACGGCCCCTACAGTTGCCTCTGATTTTGGGAGGTTCTGTGATGCAGCTGCACACTGAGTCCTACATTTCAGCAAGTGGAGCATTAATGACATCTGCCCCGCTGCAGATTGATGTCCGCGTATATCAGTGTCTCTTCTCTCTGGGGCAGTGGTTGCTTTAAGATAAAACACAGTAATGTTACTTTTCTGCTAAGCCAGCCTAAAGCCAGAAAATGTCTCTCTGACAGCACTGCTGTACGTACATCAGGAGCAGTTCTAATGGGCATCTAGGCTGAGAAACACCAACGGGCCCACTTCCTACATCAACCGCTCTGAGGCAGGCAGCTCAGAATTCCCCCTCCCCAGCCTTGGTCTGGACCTTTTCTGCCCCCAGGCAGCCGGGCTTTGCTGTGATACCTGCCAGCTGGGCAGTGGAGCCTTTCTCCCTCTCTCCATGCCACATCCAGGTAGTGCCAGGTTCTCCCTGTGGTGGGGTGTTATTATCTGAAATAAGGATTCTTCTGTGCTGCAGGCAGTGTAGTTTTTTCCTGTCCAGTTTCATATTTGAATCACTGATGTTATTAATGGCGACATTTATAATGATTCTAGGCAATTTTAAAAATAATATTATTATGCTGGAGATTAGTTGCTCCTAACAAGTACTTCTCTAATCTATGGACAACCGTAGCACCTTGCTGGAGCTGGTGGCTGTGACAGCAATCTTTGATTGAGACTAAATAAGGGCAGCATTAAATGTCCCTTTATTTAGTTTCAGCTGAAGCAATAGGCAACCAGCACCCAAGGACTGAAGCTCAGGCAAGTCTGGGCATGGCAGAGTCATGTGGTTTAAGTGAGTTCCTAAGGGTCTGCTAAGAAATTAAGGGGCAGGGGTTGATTTGATTGCAGCTGCGTGTCTGTGTGTGAGACACAAGCAGCAGAAACACTTCAGAAGCACTTTCTTTGATCCCCGCTCCAAGTCTTTTTCCAGCCAGCACTCTGCCCCAAAACTCTCTCTCCCTCTCAGCTTTTTCTCAGTGTCCTGCTCCAAGTGCTCTCTGCCTGTGTCTGTCTTTCTTGTTGCTTTCTCTGGTTCCTTCATAACCTGAAGCCTGGGAATCCTGAGTAAATCCATGTTCCAAGCCAACGAGTCACTGGCGAGCTGGAACAGGCAAACAAGTCACTCTTTTCTATCACTTTATCATTAATAAAAACTGTGACTTACCCTGGAGCTTCCCAGCCAATCCACCGAGGCGTCTGGGGACAGAATGACAGTTACACATTGTCACTTGGAAGGCACAACGCCGAGCACAAACTATAACCCCACGGCTCCCACCTCCCCCAGGCAGGGCAGGGATCCCCCATGAGCACTGAGCACAATGGAGCCTGATCCTGAGCAGGGTTGCTAGGTGATACCATTCAGAAGGACTTTTAAATACAATTGTTGAAGATGTTCAGTGGAAATTGTCTGTCTGGGTTTCTACAGAGCTCTTTTGTCACAAACAGAGGCAGCTTTTGGCAGAAAATTTCAGCATTTTGTTCAAAACGCAAATGCCGCCAAACTGAAATATTCTGGCCAAAACCAGAAATATTCTGATTCAAAATACCAGCCTGGTGCTGCATGGGACTCACCCACCCTGTCCTCCAAATCCTTCCAGTTCTCCAGCAGAGAAGGATGCATGGCAGAAAGGAAACACCAAGATAGACCAGCAGACCCGCGCTCCACTAAATGGCTTGAAGTGTGGGTGGGAGGAAGCTTGCCTCCCACCTGTCCCCAACCATTAGGCCAGAGCTCTTGACCCAGTTGACCTGGGTGGAGGAGGCCGACGAATAGATAGCCTGGCAGGTCTCCACCCACACCAGGTCACCCAAGTCCTGGAACACGAGGAACATGAGGAACACGTCATCAGCAGTTGGGCCGACAGGACCCACTGCAACTCTGGCTCTCGAAGCACCAACCCTGTCAACCTCTGGTGGAGGAGACAGGGGAAGGGCTTGATCACCAGAGTATATAGCTGGCCTGACACTGGACACCCTTGATGTATCCCTCACCCGGAGCTGACCAGTTTGGTCAGGATTCAGTTGAGCCTGTCCAAACACTCCACCGAGGCGTACAGCACCTGGAGAAAACCCACAAACTGGGATCCAAAGTCAAATGCCCACAGAGTGCCCAGGAGATACCCATGGCTCATCTTGTTGAACATATTCTCTTGGTCCAGGGACAGGAGGGGGTACGACAGACTATCCCTACATCCAAGCTCCAAGAGATCCTGGACCAAGTATAGATTGTAGAAGATGGAGCAGTCCAGGACGGTGTAGGTCTGGTTGGGGTGGACCACGTCTGCCAGCATAGACCCCAGCTGCAGTGAGATGGCCTTTGCTATGACATTGTAGTCTGTGCTGAGGAGCGAGATGGGACGTCAGTTCCGAAGGGTCGAGGAGGTTCCCCTTCTTCAGTAGCAAGGTGAGCACAGCTCAGCTGCACAACAGAGGGAGAACCCTGCTCCCAAAAGACTTGGCCCAGACAGTGACTAGGTCTTGGCCAAGGATGTCCTAGAACACACGGTAGATCTCCATGAGCAGCCCATCCATGCCCAGGGATTTATTAGTGGTCAAGAGATGAAGGGCTTCCCAAAACTTAGCCAGAGTGAGAAGCAGCTCCAGACAGTCCTGGTCACCCGTGCTGACCGTTGAGAGTTCAGTCCAGAGCACTCTGCAAATGTCAGCATTGGTCAGGTCTGGGGAAAAGAGGTGGCATAGAAGGTCATGGTCTTCCATGCATCTCCTCCGGATCCATGAGGGGGGAGCCGTCCTCTGCCAAAAGGCAGGTGACATGCTTCTTAGCTCCCTACTCTTTTTCTCCAGGGTGTAGAAGAAACAGAAGCCACGATCCGTCTCCCGAAGAAGACAGATGCAGAATCAAACAAACATGCCCCAGGCCAGATGGTCCTCAAGAACCCAGAGCTCCTCCCACTTCTCCCGGCATGCTCCACAGAGGAATAGATCCCTGGGGCTGGCGGCCAGATGCCTCTCCAGATCCAAGACCTCCCGCTCCAACTACTCTATCACCACATTCCTCCACCAGTTGGCGCCCTGGGTGTAGTCACAGCAGAAAAGCCAGGCATATACCTTCCCCACATCCCACCACCACAGCATCAAGGGAAAGACACTCCTCTGCCCTCACCAGGCCAGCCAAAACTCCCAGAAAGATGCCACAAAGCCCTCATCCTCCAGCAAGCTATTGTTAAAATGCCAGTAGGCTGGCCCTGGTCTCTCTAAGGTGAGAGAGGCTGTCACAGCCACCAGATGAGATGTTGGTCCGAGAACGGGCTGGATGAATGCTGGAGGAGTGGACCCGTGAGAGATGATGACGGGATAAATAAATGTAACCCAACTGGGAGTGGTGTAACCAAGCTACCTCCACCCAGACATAAGTAAAAGTGGACTCATTGTCTGGGTGGTAGTCGCACCAGATGTCCACCAGGGCATGATGATCTACAATCTCCTGGAGGACATCCATGGTGGCCGAGCACCTCTCACGAGAGGTCCCAATCTTCAAGGGTGGTGTTGAAGTCCCCACCCATGACCAGGCACTCTCAAGGACCAAGGAGCTGAGGAAGGTGGACACCTGCTGAAAAAAATGCCCCTGCTCCAGGCTTGATGTTGGGGCATAGATGTTGACACGGTTCAATGCCAGCCCCTCTACGTGGACCTGGAGGTGCAGCAGGCAACCTGGCAAAACCTGGGCAACTCCCAACACCTCAAGCTGTGAGTCAGGGGAAAACACGGTGGCCACTTCAGCCATACCAGCTGTCAGATGGCTACAGGTCCATGTTAGCACAGGGCAGGAAGGACTGGTCATCACTGAGCAGACCCAGCTCCCAGTGAAGGGAGTGGAAGACTTTCCAATGGGAGCTTTCTCTGGATGTGTCCTTTCCATGAGAGACAGGAAGGGGTAACACTTTGGCTCAGTCACCTAAGCCATGGCAATGCAGAACTGGGGATTACAGACAAAAGGTAGGACAAAGGAACCTCAGGAACTCAGATGCACAATCCCTGGGATCCTGCAAACTCTTTCTTCTCACTCACTTTTATCACAGGCAGTTTGTTGGACTAACTCTTGGCCAGACAGTCTGAGCTGGGATCTGTCCATCCCCCACCAATTAACACATTTACCCTCAACCCCCACCTTTCTCCCTCATGTGACCCCACTAACCCCAATACTCTCCAAAAGCTCTTACAGTGAATATCCTCTTCATAAGGGTTACTGGTGTCACGCTGGACTCGTTCCCTGTGGGGAGGAATAAGGACAGGGTGTATCAGTCACACTGCATGCTCAGTCTCTGTTTTCAGCAATCCAGCTGTGAGCACATTTCTTCCTGTGATGACTGGTCCTCCTCGTAGCACCTTGGATCTTGATTCAGCTCACACTCAGTGGAAAGGCAGCAAACCCTACTTCTGGATAATCAGGGAACATGGCGGCTTCACCATTTATGCAGAGAATGTCTAATAAAGATGAGAATTTAATGTCCTGTCCTATTTCAGCAAAACAGCCAACAAAACAGCCAGCTAAAGCTCCACTTGGTCAGGTTGGAGTTAAGATTGGGGTGGGTGGAGGGAGGAGGACCAAAAATCCCTGACATCTCAGGACAGAAGTTGTCATTTGTGCTCAGTTAGAATTTGGTAAAATTTTTCAATGGCTTCCCCCGACCCCCAACAATAGTTTAAACATGGTTGGCCCAAACAGTTTCATTTTAATTAAATTTTCAATGAAAAAATCTGAAAGAAACAATTTTGTTTGGCTTGAAAGGACATTTTTGTTTTATTTTCAGAATGAAATGAATAGTTTTATTTTGGTTCACTTTGATTTTTTCTGTCAAAAAAACCCATTGTGTTCTCTGAAACATTATCAATAACATTGTTTGTTTGCAATTTTTTCACTGAAATAAAACTGCATTTTTGGCTCACAATATGTAGATTCTGAAAACTAAACATATATCTTGTAAGCAGGGTCTGCATGTGCTCTCTCCTGAAATCCAATGATTAGGTGGGGAAGGAGACTTCATGAAGCAATCTTGTTTGCATAGACACACCCACTCTGCCTAGGTGCACAGCCTCATGGAGCTGCTTTGCCAAAATGGTCACTTTGGGCTGTTGTTGTCGTCACTTTGTTATTGGGGGCAGGGGTAACAAAGCGTTGTTATCTTTGCTGTGTCAATCAAGGGAAGCAGGATAGTGCTTGGCATACCCTGATTGAGGGACTCTCCCTCTACATAACTGTACTCACTAGGCAGGGGATGGGGACAGTGTCTCTGATACAAGAATCTGCACTAGCAGTGAGGTTCTACCATTAATAGTTGAAATCATTGAGAGCTTGGTACTGTATGGAATGATAGAACCTCAAAACATTACAGAGGGTGTAGGCTGGCCTGTAGAGTACTGAATGATTAGTGGGGTCACTGCTGCCAGACTGAGTACCCGGACAGCAGAACAAGCAAGGTATTTTCCCCACATGCACCCAGTTTCAGGTGGGGAGGTGAACTCTGTAGATGCACCTTTGGGGTCTGAGGTTTCACTGACCAAGGATAACAACTGTAAGTGGGGTGTGGTGGTGGGAGAAGGGAGGGAAATGTTAAAGACTTAAGAACCTGAGGCAAAAGGACACAGCCCAATGTACTCTGGGTGGGTGTTTTGCTCATAGTTTTATGTTTATGAATCCTGCTTGCGGTGTTTTCCCAAGTTAATGCTGGGTTACTTTCCCTCTTTTCATTAAAAGTTTCTTTTCTACACTCAGACTCTGTGCTTGTGAGTGCAGAAGTTTTGCCTCTCAGAGGCACCCAGGGATGGTGTGTAATTGTCTCAGGTCACTGGGTGGGGCTCGAGCCAGTTCTGGTTGTATTGTTGAAAAGGAACCCCCAGATATTGAACCGGGCCCTCATCCCTGCCAACTCCAGCTGGCAGAAGGGTTACAATAATCAAGGCTCAACTTCAATATCTTAGAACAGAATGGAAATTCAGCTTCAGATCCCCAGCCAGATTACTGCTGGCCCAATCTACTAACCAGCTCCCATGTGTCAGGAGGGGAAGTGTGGGTGTTTGTGGGGACAGGCTAGTCACATGGCTAGAGGAAGGAGGGAGGAATGTTTGGAGACAGGCAGCTGTTTAAAGCCCTAAATCGGGGACAGGAGGCAGGTAGAGAATACACACCGCTGGGAGTTTGCGGAGTAGGGGCTCCCAGTACTGAGGGTCTGTGTGTCGTGTTCCCCCTGCCCCCACCAGTTTTATTGGCAGAGTCACTGCACTGAGAACCCAGACTGGGCCGGATACTGGCAGAGCCTGGAATCTGCCTCTAGTCTCCCCCAGCTCCTTTCCCTCTATGTGTCCAGCTGGTCACCCCAGGGGCTTCCTGAACTCCCACCTGGCTCTTTCTGCCCCACCCACAGCCCAGGGCAGGCTGCTCCCCACATCATGCACCTCTGGGCCATGGCCGGGTAGATTTGCTGGAGTCCTTCTAGGGGCAATGTGCAGCTGATGAATCTGCTTTGATCTCTGGGTTGTGAGGCCAGCATGGGCCAGGCAGGCCTTAGAACAGGCATATGGGTCCCGTGGCCCTCAGAAGAAGTGCAGCAGGACCACTGGGCTGCAAAAAGGGCATCGGGAATCAGAGCAGGCGTTGAGGGGGAGCCCTGAGTGGCAGGTGCTAGTTGCAGAGTAATGGGGAGTGATCCTTAGACACTTCTGCAGAAAAGGACCTAGGGATTACGGTGGACAAAAAGCTGAATATGAGTCAACAGTGTGCCCTTGTTGCCAAGAAGGCTAATGGCATTTTGGGTTGTATAAGTAGGGGCATTTCCAGCAGATCGAGGGATGTGATCATTCCCCTCTATTCAGCACTGGTGAGGCCTCATTTGGAGTACTGTGTCCAGTTTTGGGCCCCACACTACAAGAAGGATGTGGATAAATTGGAGAGAGTCCAGCGGAGGGCAACAAAAATGATTAGGGGGCTGGAGCACATGACTTATGAGGAGAGGCTGAGGGAACTGGGATTGTTTAGTCTGCAGAAGAGAAGAATGAGGGGGGATTTGATAGCTGCTTTCAACTACCTGAAAGGGGGTTCCAAAGAGGATGGATCTAGACTGTTCTCAGTGGTAGACGATGACAGAACAAGGAGTAATGGTCTCAAGTTGCAGAGGGGGAGGTTTAGGTTGGACATTAGGAAAAACTTTTTCACTAGTAGGGTGGTGAAGAACTGGAATGGGTTACCTAGGGAGGTGGTGGAATCTCCTTCCTTAGAGGTTTTTAAGGTCAGGCTTGACAAAGCCCTGGCTGGGATGATTTAGTTGGGTTTGGTCCTGCTTTGAGCAGGGGGCTGGACTAGATGACCTCCTGAGGTCCCTTCCAACCCTGAGATTCTATGATTCTATTACTCTCTGGGGGGTCCCTTCAGGGTCTCTGTGTGTGCTGGGCCCTGGGAGGGCTCTCTCAGAGCCCCCTGGCTGGGTGGGGGGCAGACAGCAAGCCAGCAGCAGTTGGCAGCTCCCCTGGAGCTAGGGGAAGCCTGAGGTCCCTATGAGCTGGTCCTCCTGGGCCGTGCTGAAGAGGCAACCGGCTCAGAGCCCCTCAGCACAGCATGTTGCTCACATGTACAGTGCACTCTGAATACTCACGGGCGTCCCTGCTGCCTGGCTCTCCCCAGCAGGCGGGAAAACGCTACAGCTACCTCATGCACAGACCTGCAACGAAATTACAGCTGCTGTGACGGAACCCACTGTGGGTGTTTTGGTGTGAGTCAGTGTGTGGAAGCGCCGAGCCTGGCACTAAACCAGATGCAGCCGATAGAGCTAACATTGGGTGTTACCCACTGCAACTGGATGGACTGGAGACCCTTGGTTCCCAGCCAGGCCTGGCCACTCCCAGCCCTGCCCCAGAAGGATAGACCCGGTTCTAAGGAACTTGCTGGGTCAGGCAATACTACTTTGTGGCCAATCAACCCTGATCTCCCCTGAGTGTAGAACAGGGTCACTTTCATTCCTTCACACACCCAGGGGAGATTGTCAAACACGCTCACTCTGCTGCTGGTGAATTCGATGTGAACACGCCACTTTAGCAAACGCCTTCCTCAAAGGGTTTCCATGGAACCCCCAAATACAACCCCAACCAGGGAGTTCATCCTGCCCTGGCATTCAAAAACTCCTCCAGATAACAAACAGACTGAAACCCCCCACAGAGGGATTGCTCAGCTCTGCTGAGATGCTGGAGTGGCCGCTGGCCCTTCTGTGAGGCAGAGGGAAGAGACGCAGAATGGAAATGAGATGGGGGAAGGGAATAATTTCTCCTACCTTTGATTCCTTGGTAGAGACATGGCTGAAAGGCAGTTAGACAATGTGATCAGAGGCGTGGACACGTTTCCTTGTGGGCAGAGAGAGAAAGATGGAAACTCAGCGACATGGCCCCAATTAATTGTCGTATTGTGCTGAGCCCTGTCCCCATGGGCCAGCCTTGAGCTCTTCTGCACCAGCCCCACTGACTGCCCCTGGGAGTGGTGTGACCAAGTCTAACAATTTTAGAGTCAGTCTCACAGCATTTTATGTTCTCCATAAAGCCCCAGGTCTGAGAGTCAGGGGAGTTAGTGAGAATCTCAGCTTTCATTACACATAAATTTTAACTCTGTTGGGGAGAAAAGCCTGAAAATATGACTCAAAGGCCCCCAAAGATCAAAACCCTCAGGTAAATACAAAGAACCCACACTGGTGACTTCTTGGAAATCCCATGAGTTTTAAGCCAGTCTCAAGATTGTTGGGGTGACTCGAGTGCTGTGAAAGCTTGGGGCTGGGGATGCTGTGTGAGGAAAGGTTGTCAGGGCAGAGTTGTGTCCAGAGCTCTAGTTTCAGAGTTGTTAGGTCCTGATTCAGGAAAGCACTTACACACGGGCACAGATGTAAGGGCCCTTCCTGACTAGGGGATGCCTTCCTGAACTGCAGCCTTAGTGATCTGCGTGTCCCATCCCAGACACACTGGTACAGGGAATCTAAGGGGTTTTCTCTGCCACGTCTGTCTGTACATTTGCTAACACTGCTTGGCATCACTGTCATACCCACCTTTCTTTCCCAGCAGATAAAGCACCACAGCCAGCACCAGGACAGCAGGGATTGTAATTCCCAACAGGAGCTTTAGATCCAGCCCTAAGGAAGAACCTCAATGTGAATGGCCTCTCCAAGCAACCAGCAGCAATTCCCTATTAGCTGAGTCCTGTGGTAAGTGACCCCTCAGGTCCTCATGAACATACCCAGGTAGCTCACCCCATGATTATCTGCAGGGTGACATTATTGACTGTTTTTTGTGAGTAAAGTTTTTCCACACGTCATTTTGACCCAACATTTTTTAATCCAAACACAGTTTGATTGAATCAAAATGTTTCCCGCAAACAGTGTACATGCAATGATCTTCTTAGTCATGCTAGAAAAATAATTTTGAAAAGAAAGACATTTTGTTTTGTTTTGAATTGATGGTTTTGTTTCATTTTGGGTTTCCAAATCCAGAAATAGGAGAACGGCCCTTTGAAAGGAAACAAAGCAAAACTATTTGTGTTTCCAACTGACGTTTTTGCCTCATTTTTGTTCTGAAAACCCAAATCAAAGGAAAATATCTAGTCAAAATGAGATCACAGGAAAAATGTTGAGTTTCATGAATATTTTTTCATCAAAGCACTGACATTTCCCATAATGAGTTTTGAATTAAATAGTTTTATTCACAATTTTTTGTGGAAATATCCCTGTGGGAACTGCCCTGCTTCAGGGAAGCATCATTATTAGGGACAGCACCCAGGTACAAAACTTTAAACAACCACTTTAGTTCCATGAATGGAATTTTACCAGGTGCTTAAAAATAAGCCCCTACATAAGTGCTGTACTGAATAGGGTGGGACTTGAGCACAAAGCTGAGAACTTTCCCGAGTTGGAACCAAAGATCAGTATGGTGAGTAGAAATGTGTGTGGAGCTGGTCAACAAATATCCAACAGAACAGTTTTCCATCAGAAAATGCTGCTTTTCCACAATAAAAACTTTTCAACAACAATCTTTGATGTTTCTGAATCAAAATGTTGCTGAATTTCTGTTCCGTGAAATATATCAAATTTTGACTTTTTGTCTTGATTCCATATGAAAATAAAATTTAAAATATCAGAATTTCCTGCAGGAGAGAAATGCCTTTTCCCTCCCTTCCTCACGGTCTGACACACAGACACAGACTCACCTGACTCACATGTCACACTGAGGTGCTTAACAGGGCTGAGCTGGGATTTGATCACCCGATTATTCTTGTCCTTGATCTCGTAGCCACAGGCATAATTCCCAGAGCTGTCACTGGACACCGTATGGTTATAGACGTAAGTGATCTTCTCCTCTGAACCCATCTGAAACAAAACCTCCTCCCCGTCCTTGCAGAAGATGACTCGAGTGGCAGGGGCCTGGGAGAACACGGAGCACTGGAGCAGCAGGGAGTCCCCCTGCCGGGCGGACATCAAGCTCAGGTAGAGGGTGGGGGCACGGAGAGTGCCTGGGAAGGGGAATGAGTCAGAGCTGTCAGTGGCTCCCATTTTATGGGGAGCCCAGGGACCATTTTGCCAAAGAAAGTTGGTTGCCGTGGAAGCAGCTTGCAGTTTCTAAGGTTATGTCTACGCTGCAATTAAAAACTTGCATCTGGCCCATGTCAGATCATTTGTCAGTGTTACACTGTGTCCAGTCCCTAACCCCTTCGGCATCTGCTCTAGCATCCTCCTTGTCCTTATGCCCTCCCACCCCCAGCTGGTTCAGGGGATCCAAGGGCAACTCCAGGTCCAGGCGAAGGGAAGATCCTGGAGCAGTGGCAGGGGAATCGCCAGGGGGATGGGAACCAGCTCTGAACTCGCAGGGATATTGCTGCTTTCTCTGGGCAGGTCAATATCTGTCCACCAACTTCCCTGCTCTGGCAGTGTCCCCGGCTGCTGCCTTGGCCGGCAGCATCTCCTAGTCCTGCTGCCCAGGCAGCCAGAAAAGAAACGCGGCCATGACTGAAAAGCCGCATCCCGGTTCTGCCAGCCCCTGCTAGACTGGATGAAAGGTTGCTGGGTGCAGTTCCCTGCCCAGGTCATTCGGGAGCTCAGCCTGGATGAGCTAATGATCCCTTCTGGCCATGCCCGGTGCATGGGATGGGCCGTGGCTGTGACTCTCTCACCCATGTGTCACACCGGACCTGGGTCAGTGTAGAGCTGCAAGGCATCGGGGCAGGAAGGGGTCAGCCAGGGGACCTGGCGCCCAGCTCAGATCTCACACAGCCCCATCCACCTTCCCGTGCCATTGCCGCTGACACGGTGCTGAGCAGGGAGCGGCCCAATGGGTGGTGGCTGGAAACCTGGAGACTGAGAGCTAAAGGCTATGGATTGGTTGGGGACAGACAGACAGACAGACTCACCGGGAGCTGAGCAGATCTCCTGGCTGCTGGGACTCAGCGCTGGGAACAGAAAGGTGACGTGTGTTCAGTGCCGAGCTACAATCTCCCCTGCTGTGAGATGCCCTGAATGTCTGATGGGGTCTGTGCTCCCCCCGAGTCTTGGTTCCTGCCCAATTCATCCCACCAAGGGCACCTCCATCTGCTCCATGAGGCTGTGCCAGGCACTGTGCAGAGCCCTGACTCCCGCAGGTCCCCTCTGGGCTGGTGAGGCCCAGGTGGGCAGCCTGGAGGGTTCCCATGCCCCCAGGGGATCAGCACTGAGCGTCTCTGCATGGGGCTCTGCTAACAGCCCAGCAGCGCCTACATTCATCCCCAGACCCGTTAACTGAGCTCAGCCCCTCACTTCCCCCAGCAGAGATGCAGCACGGAACATGGTACGGACAGACAGAGGGTTGAGCCCAGATCTGATGCAGATGTTTGAGAGACAGGCCCAAAGCAGAACCCCCGATCCTAACCCTCTCCCCCCAAAAACACAGATCTGGGATTGGACCCAAACTGTGTGACTTGGACCTGGCTTTACGAGTCTGACTCCGACCCCCGGATGAAGACCCCCTGAATTCTGGGGGAATCCAGAACTGAAGCCCAGCCTGGAGCCCAGCTCAGTGTCTCTGACCCACTGGTAACAGGGAGCCCTGGGGCTGGACCCTGATAATCCCCCACCCTCCAATGGCAAGAGCCCTCCCTGCTCTCTCTGCCTCCAGGATGAGCTGACAGCCCATGAGCATCCTGCCCCGAGCTCAGCCCGTCCCGACTCCATGTCCCTGGTGTGGGGAGCTGGGCCCAGGGACACCCAGGGGTTTGAATACAGCCAAATGCCAGGTCACAGCTCCCAAAAAGGAACCCAGCCAGACCTGCAGCCTGAGGCCTGGGCCAGGACAGCAGGGACCAGGGGAAGGATTTAGGGCCCCAGGGGAAAAGTAACTCTACATGAGCTCCCAGGGCGCCATGAGGGCAGCAGAGCTGATGGGCTCCTGGGCTGTGTAACGAGGGGAGCAGGAAGCAGGAGCAGGGAGGGGATTTCCCCCGGCATGCGGCCTTGGAGAGGCCGATACTGGATCCTGCATCCGGTTCTGGGAGTCCCAGTTTAAAAGGCTGTTGGAAAAGTGCACAGGTGCAGAACAGAGCCAGAAAAATGCTGCGAGGGCTGGAGAAGAGGCCTCCCAGGAGAGGCTGGGGGACCTCCGTGTGTGGAGCTGGTCAGACAGCTGAGCTGGTCACAGTGTCCAAGCTCCTTCCTGGGGAGAAACCCCAGGTGCTGACGGGCTCCTCAGTGCAGCAGAGACAGGCAGAACCAGACCCAAGGTCTGGACGCTGAGTCTGGGCAAACTCCAGTGAGAAAGGAGGCAGCAGTTTCTCACCACACTGGGGATTAACCCCCTGAGCCAGCTCCCCAGGGAAGTGGGGGAGTCACAGCCAGGCCTTTCCGGAGGATGCTTTAGTCAAAAACAAGTGACTGGGCTCAGTGCAGGGGAGCTGGGGGAAGTTCTCTGCTCTGGGCTATCAGGGGTCAGACTGGATGGGCTAATGGTGTCTCCCACCCTTAAACTCTGTGAAGCTGTGACTGTAAACCCAGCCTGGGCCGACTGCTAGTCCCGGCCCATCCCCAGCACTGAGCGCTGGCCCAGTGCTGGTTTAGGATAGTCCTGCTCCCTCAAACATCACAACAGCGCAACCCTCTCTGCCGCTAAAGGAGATTTGCTGACTCCCTGGGCCAGGGGCTGCTCTCGGTTCTGTTTCCTCCCAACCTGCTACAAATTATCGCAAGATTTCCAGATACTCACCAGGCAGCAAGAGGCACAGAAACAGGATCATCAGGGCGGTGGTGGGAACCAAGAGGGACAGAAATAGCCAGCGATGACTGATCCAGATGGGGATAGGACGGGACAATCTGCAGTGATTCCCTGCTCCAACCTGCTCCCTTTGCCCCTCTGGGTTGTGAACCCAGACACTGTCGCTGCTCCGAGTCCCCGTCAGGGCCGTATGGTTGAGGCAGCAGGGACACCGCAGCCCCTCTCTGCTCTGCCTGTCCTGTCCTCACGTCTGATTGTCACTGCTCCCCGTTTCCTGTCCTATACACCCCCTTGGCCACAGCATCTTTATTTAGTGCTGGGAGCCTGAGAATCAAACACACATTAAATACATTGATAAAACCCCTCTCCTGATTTAGTAACAGAGGACACAGCCAAACCCACCCTGTTAAACCAAGGCCTGGCTGGAGCATTTAACAATAACCATAACTAGAGCATACATAGATCTCAAAATCTTTTACACAGGAGGGAAACAAATGGGAAAACTGAGACACAGGAAGGTGGGGACACCAGCCCAAGGTCACCCAGCAGGGCAGATCCAGGAACAGAAGCCAGATCTCCTGATTCCCCGGCCAGTGCTCTGACCACTAGGACATGCTGCCTCTCTGCACCAGGGGCCAGTATGACAATGGTATTTAGGCACCTAGTGACACAGCCAGGCGCTTAGTGGGATTCACTAGAGCTCCTGGGCAGGCGGGGTGCCTGACTCCTGTTGGCAGCCAATGAGAGTTAGGCTCATCACTCCCTTGGGCACTCCGTCAGTCACACAAGGTGCCCATCTGCATTGCTGGGGTCCTGAATCTGGCCCCAGGTGATGAAGGACCTCGAGCAGGTGAGAAAGGGCAGCTCCTTCTCCGTGCAGAGCAGGGCCAGGAAGACCCCAGCCGCCTGCCCTCATGTGTGAGCTGTGCCCTGCACGGGCACTGGGTGGTCACTGCTGGGAAAGCAGCTGTGGCCGTGTGTCACCCGAGAAGCCCTTAGTTATCACCTCGGGGCCACATGCTGCTGACTCCGGGGAGGTGGCGCCATCCAGTCCCCAGTTGTTAGGGGAGTTGGGCTCCGTCCCCTCTGCCGTTCCCTCGCGGGGGCGCTTGGGGCAGCCAGTCCCCCCCTGTCCAGCCCCCTTTGGCAATGGGCTCTAAGCTCTAGGGCTGACAATGCTACGTCAGAGCTCAGCCCACAGCCCAGGGCTCCAGTGACTTGGGGCTATTCACCCAAATCTCCCACCTCTCACAAACCCTCCCCCTCATATCCCTCCCCCTCTAATGCTGGGAACAGGCTGAGCCTTGAGCAGCCTGGGCCCAGCTGGCACCAGACGAGTCCCAGTGAGAAACAGACCCCGTTTCTTAACCAGGCAGGTGATTAAACCCTGGGACAAACCATCCAGGGCAGGGGGGATTCTCCATTGCCTGATGGAGTTAGAGCCAGGCTGGAGGCCTTCCCGGGAGAGATTTTGGTCCCACATGCACTTTTGGTTCAATGCAGGGAGCAGGGGCTGTCCAGGAGTCAGACTGGGTGAGCGAACGTCCCTTCTGGCCCTGGAAGCCAACACACAGGGGCTGTTTGTGTCCCAACGTGGCGATAGCCTGTTTCAGGGATGGGCCCAAAACCACAGAGCAAGTGTCAGAGATGCAGGCTGGGAAATAGGCTGCAGGGGGTTCATTGATCTCACAGAGTGTTGTCTCCCCACCACTGCTCCTGACCTTGGGCTGACTCCTCCTTCCCTCCCCCAGCTCAAACCCCGGGGGAAGAATTAGACCCATCTCCCTAGCCCTGCAGGAAATATTGATGGAGCCAGACACTGCAGGACTAGAGAGCTGCCTCTCAGGAGAGGGGAGGGAGAGGAGAGGCAGTGCCATGAGCATCAGCTCCTGCTCAGTGACTCTCTGCATGCACAGTCCAGCTGCACCTGACAAGCCAATGGTGCTACAAGTATCTGCAGAGTACACCTCTTCTCCCGCCCAGCAGTGAGCTCACCCTTGCCTGACCTTTGCTAGCTGCCCAGTGGGGTGGGGGTGTA